>NC_041392.1:518005940-518021372 GCF_002162155.2 Triticum dicoccoides | reverse complement strand
GGCACTCCGGTTTTATCCGAAACCATCCGGAACACTTCCGGTGTCTGAATAACATGGTCCAATATATCAATCTTTATGTCTCGACCATTTCGAGACTCCTTGTCATGTCCGTGATCTCATCCGGGACTCCGAACAACCTTCGGTAGATCAAATCACATAACTCACAATACAAATCGTCATCGAACGTTAAGCGTGCGGACCCTACGGGTTCGAGAACTATGTAGACATGACCGAGACACATCTCCAGTCAATAACCAATAGCAGGACCTGGATGCTCATATTAGCTCCTACATATTCTATGAAGATCTTTATCGGTCAAACCGCATAACAACATACGTTGTTCCCTTTGCCATCGGTATGTTACTTGCCCGAGATTCGATCGTCGGTATCATCATACCTAGTTCAATCTCGTTACCAGCAAGTCTCTTTACTCGTTTCGTAGTGCATCATCCCGCAAGTAACTCATTAGTCAGATTGCTTGCTAGGCTTATAGTGATGTGCATTATCGACAGGGCCCAGAGATACCTCTCCGATAATCAAAGTGACAAATCCTAATCTCAATCTATGCCAACTCAACAAACACCATCGGAGACACCTGTAGAGCATCTTTATAATCACCCAGTTACGTTGGGATGTTTGATAGCACACTAAGTGTTCCTCCGATATTCGGGAGTTGCATAATCTCATAGTCATAGGAACATGTATAAGTTATGGAGAAAATAATAGCAACGAACTACACGATCATAGTGCTAAGCTAATGGATGGGTCTTGTCCATCACATCATTCTCTAATGATGTGATCCCGTTTATCAAATGACAACACATGTCTATGGCTAGGAAACTTAACCATCATTGATTAACGAGCTAGTCTAGTAGAGGCATACAAGGGACACTCTATTTGTCTATGTATTCACACATGTACTAAGTTTCCGGTTAATACAATTCTAGCATGAATAATAAACATTTATCATGATATAAGAAAATATGAATAACAACTTTATTATTGCCTCTAGGGCATATTTCCTTCAGTCTCCCACTTGCACTAGAGTCAATAATCTAGATTACATAGTAATGATTCTAACACCCATGGAGTCTTGGTGCTGATCATGTTTTGCTCGTGAGAGAGGCTCAGTCAACGGGTCTACAACATTCAAATTCGTATGTATCTTGCAAATCTCTATGTCTCCCTCCTTGACTTGATCGTGGATGGAATTGAAGCATCTCTTGATGTGCTTGGTTCTCTTGTGAAATCTGGATTCCTTTGCCAAGGCAATTGCACTAGTATTGTCACAAAAGATTTTCATTGGACCCGATGCACTAGGTATTACACCTAGATCAGATATGAACTCCTTCATCCAGACTCCTTCATTTGCTGCTTCCGAACCAACTATGTATTCCGCTTCACACGTAGATCCTGCCACAACGCTCTGCTTAGAACTGCACCAACTGACAGCTCCACCATTCAATAAAAATACGTATCCGGTTTGTGACTTAGAGTCATCCGGATTAGTGTCAAAGCTTGCATCGACGTAACCATTTACGACGAGTTCTTTATCACCTCCATAAACGAGGAACATATCCTTAGTCCTTTTCATGTATTTCAGGATGTTCTTGACCGCTGTCCAGTGATCCACTCCAGGATTACTTTGGTACCTCCTTGCTAAAGTAATAGCAACAGAACATTGCATACATGATAGAACCTATGGCTGAGGCATAGGGAATGACTTTAATTTTCTCTCTATCTTCTACAATAGTCGGGCTTTGAGTCTGACTCAACTTCACACCTTGTAACACAGGCAAGAACCCTTTCTTTACTTGATCCATTTTGAACTTCTTTAAAACTTTATCAAGGTATGTGCTTTGTGGAAGTCCAATTAAGCGTCTTGATCTATCTCTATAGATCTTGATGCCCAATATATAAGCAGCTTCACCGAGGTCTTTCATTGAAAGATTCTTATTCAAGCATCCTTTTATGCTATTCAGAAATTCAGTATCATTTCCGATCAACAATATGTCATCCACTTATAATATCAGAAATGCTAGAGAGTTCCCACTCACTTTCTTGTAAATACAGGCTTCTCCAAAAGTTTGTATAAAACCATATGCTTTGATCACACTATCAAAGCGTATATTCCAACTCCAAGATGCTTGCACCAGTCCATAAATGGATCGCTGGAGCTTACACACTTTGTTAGCACCTTTTGGATCGACAAAACCTTCTAGTTGCATCATATACAACTCTTCTTTAAAATATCCATTAAGGAATGCGGTTTTGACATCCATTTGCCAAATGTCATAATCATAAATTGCGGCAATTGCTAACATGATTCGGACGGACTTAAGCATCGCTACGGGTGAGAAGGTCTCATCATAGTCAACTCCTTGAACTTGTCGAAAACCGTTCGCAACAAGTCGAGCTTGGTAGACAGTAACATTATCGTCAGCGTCAGTCTTCTTCTTGAAGATCCATTTATTATCTATGGCTTGTCGATCATCGGGCAAGTCAACCAAAGTCCATACTTTGTTCTCATACATGGATCCCATCCCAAATTTCATGGCCTCAAGCCATTTTGCGGAATTTGGGCTCATCATCGCTTCCTCATAGTTCGTAGGTTCGTCATGGTCAAGTAACATGACTTCCAGAATAGGATTACCGTACCACTCGGGTGCGGATCTTGTTCTGGTTGACCAACGAGGTTCGGTAGTAACTTGATCAGAAGTTTCATGATCATTATCATTAGCTTCCTCACTAATTGGTGTAGGAATCACTGGAACTGATTTCTGTGATGAACTACTTTCCAATAAGGGAGAAGGTATAGTTACCTTATCAAGTTCCACTTTCCTCCCACTCACTTCTTTCGAGAGAAACTCCTTCTCTAGAAAGGATCCATTCTTAGCAACGAATATCTTGCCTTCGGATCTGTGATAGAAGGTGTACCCAACAGTCTCCTTTCGGTATCAGGTTGAAGCCTTTTCACATAAGCATTGCAGCCCCAAACTTTAAGAAACGACAAATTGGGTTTCTTGCCAAACCACAGTTCATATGGTGTCGTCTCAAAGGATTTCGATGGTGCCCTATTTAACGTGAATGCAGCCGTCTCGAAAGCATGACCCCAAAACGAGAGCGGTAAATCAGTAAGAGACATCATAGATCGCACCATATCTAATAAAGTGCGATTACGACGTTCGGACACACGATTACGCTGTGGTGTTCTAGGTGGCGTGAGTTGTGAAACTATTCCGCATTGTTTCAAATGAAGACCAAACTCATAACTCAAATATTTGCCTCCACGATCAGATCGTAGAAACTTAATTTTCTTGTTATGATGATTTTCCACTTCACTATGAAATTCTTTGAACTTTTCAAATGTTTCAGACTTATGTTTCATCAAGTAGATATAGCCATATCTTCTCAAATCATGTGTGATGGTCAGAAAATAACGATACCTGCCACGAGCATGAACACTCATCGGACCACATACATCAGTATGTATTATTTCCAATAAGTCTATTGCTCGTTCCATTGTTCCGGAGAAGGGAGTCTTAGTCATCTTACCCATGAGTCATGGTTCACTAGCATCAAGTGATTCATAATCAAGTGATTACAAAAGCCCATCAACGTGGAGTTTTTCATGCGCTTTATACCAATATGACCTAAATGGCAGTGCCACAAATAAGTTGCACTATCATTATTAAACTTATATCTTTTGGCTTCAATAGTATGAATATGTGTATCACTACTATCGAGATTCAATAAAAATAGACCACTCATCAAGGGTGCATGACCATAAAAGATATTATTCATATAAATAGAACAACCATTATTCTCTAATTTAAATGAATATCTGTCTCAAATCAAACAAGATCCAGATATAATGTTCATGCTTAACTCTGGCACAAAATAACAATTATTCAGGTCTAATACTAATCCCGAAGGTAGATGTAGAGGTAGTGTGCCGACCGCGATCACATCGACTTTGGAACCATTTCCCACGCGCATCGTCACCTTGTCCTTAGCCAATCTTCACTTAATCCGTAGCCCCTGTTTCGAGTTGCAAATATTAGCAACAGAACCAGTATCAAGTACCCAGGCGCTGCTGCGAGCATTAGTAAGGTACACATCAATAACATGTATATCAAATATACCTTTCACTTTGCCATCCTTCTTATCCGCCAAATACTTGGGGAAGTTCCGCTTCCAGTGACCAGTCCCTTTGCAGTAGAAGCACCCAGTCTCAAGCTTAGGTCCAGACTTCACTACAAAAAAAGACACATCCATGACATTTTGGGACGAACGAAATTTTTTCTGTCATACATATGACACTTCTATGACGATAATTGTGACAAAACCCGGTATCATCATAGATGTGGTGGGCTCCTACTTCTATGACAAAAAATCATGACAGAAAATGGGCTTTTCGTCCTAGGCGGGCCGGAGACGTAGCTGCATGACATTCTTTGGGCCATCCATGACGGAAAAAACCATGGTAGAAGCGAGGGGGAGGAAAATTTCGGGGAGTTCCCGGTTACGGTGGGAGGTCGGGGGCCGAGCGATGCGCGTTTCTCTCGTACACGTACGCGCGTGTGTGCGAGGCGTTGGCTCTAACTGAACCCGAGCGAGGCATTGGGCTCTAACTGAACATGAGCGATTGCACTGCAGGTTACGCGTTACTGAACCTGAGCGATCGATCGATGGCTGTTAACTGAACCCGATCGAGCGATTCCTTCGCTACTGCTGCTAACTGAAACCGATCGATGGGATGAACAGTGAGCATTGCGGGGGGGTTTGGATGAACAGTGAGTGGTGGCGTTGCCTCTGGATGAACAGGACCCTGTGGTGTGGCGGAGGGCTGGATGAACAGTAGACGATGGAGGGTGCCCATGGAGGGGTGGATGAATAGGACCCCGTGGTGTGGAGGGCTGGATGAACAGTAGACGGTGGAGGGGTGGTTGAACAGGACCCCGTGGGGTGGAGGGCTAGATGAACAGTAGACGGTGGAGGGGTGCCTATGGAGGGGTGGTTGAACAGGACCCCATGGTGTGGAGGGCTGGATGAACAGTAGATGGTGTAGGGGTGGATGAACAGTAGCCGGTGGAGTAGCGCACGGTGGAGGCTGGATGAACAGGAGCCCGTGGATGAATAGTCGCAGGTGGAGGCTGGAGGAGGTCAACGGTGGATGAACAGTAGCTCGTGGAGGCTGGAGGGGGTCGACGGTGGAGATGAACAGTATCCCGTGGAGTCCCGTTTTGCGGTACGCCACACCCCTTCCGATGAACAGGACCCCCGTTTCGACCGTAGCGCTCCAACACAAGTCTGTTTCGTCCGTTTTGCGGTACGCCACACCCCTCTCGATCAACAGGACCCCCGTTTCGATCGTAGGAGGTCCGTTTCCTCCGTTTTGCGGTACGCCAGACCCCTCCCGATGAACAGGATCCCGTTTCGAACGTGGCCACAAGGCTGTTTCCTCCGTTCTGCGGTACACCAGGCGTCGTTTCCATCGCATGTTCCGTCCAAGACCTCCCGATGAATACGACACATTCCGTTGCCTCCCCATGAACACAACACGTTCCGTTGCCTCCCCATGAACACGACGACGACACTGTTTCTCCATTCCGACCCAGCCATGTACACGAGCCCTGGCCGTACGTATGCGCGAGTAGCTGTTCGAGACCCCGCCCGTATGTACACATACGTGGCCGTATTTTCTTTCTTGCACCCTGGCCGCTGTACGTACGTGTACATGCTACGTGCGCGCCTCTACTACGACACGTGCGCGCCTCTACATCAACCAGTATGTACGTACACGTTCGCGACCAGAATGACAACGCTACGTACGCTTTGACCAGGTGGGTCCCGATTGTCAGGCACTTCCTTGCCTGTGAAGATGTAGCTGGTGGGTCCCAGCAGTCAGGGGGGCGAAATACGGTGGCCCGTCTGGTGGGTCCCCGATGTCAGGTGGAGGAATAATTATTTTGCACGTAATAAGGAGGCACTTCCTTGCTGCGGCCATGGACCCAGCTGTCAGCCTCTCCACGTACAGTCCATGTCCGATGGAAGCCGTTCCTTGACCACGTTGACCATGCCGCGCCGAGAGCACCAGGGCGATGGACGACGGCGAGGCCTAGGAAGGGGATGACGCTGAGCCGGGGAAGACGCGGCAGTGGATGCCCACGCGTAGAGGAGTACGAGGGCACTGGTTCGCTGCGGTGTGAGGCTGCCGTCGCCGCAGAGTGACAGGGGGTGTGGGTGAGTAGAGGGATGGCCTGTCCAGCAGTGGGAGTAGTAGGGTGCGATGAGGCCTCCGCCGCATCGCAGCCGGCCACGGGAGGCAGGAGCACGAGGCACGACCGGTGCTGGTTTGGGCGGCTGGAGCAAGAAGACCAGAGGTTGAAGAAGCACTACGGCTGTTGGATGGACATCGTACGGTCACTGGAGCTAGAATCGTGCATATTGACTAAGTTGACAAAGCCCTCCGTCCCCATCAACTTAGTAGGCCCACAAGTCAGCCTGCTACTATACTAGGCCCCAGCTAACAGGGGGAGTATTCATTTTCTTTGTGTGTAATAAGGAGGCACTTCCTTGCGTGCGAAGATATAGCTGGTGGGTCCGAGCTGTCAGCGGTGGTAACGTTTTTTTTCATGAAATACAGAGGCCCTTTCGGTGGGTCCCTGATGTCAGGTGGAGGAATCATTATTTTGCGCGTAATAAGGAGGCATTTCCTTGTGTGCGGCCGTGGACCCAACTGTCGGCCTCTCCACGTACAGTCCACTTTAGATGCATGTCGGTCGTTGACCACGTTGACCAGGCCGCGCCGAGAGCACCAGGGCGGTGGACGACGGTGAGGCTTAGGAAGGGAATGACACGGAGGCATGGAAGACTAGGCAGTTGTTTCCCACGCGGAGGGGAGTACGACTGTACGAGGGTTTACTGGTTTGTCTGCCGTCGCCGGAGAATAACAGCAGGTGTGGGTGAGTAGAGGGATGGCTAGGCCAGCGATGGGAGTACGGTGGGGCGGTGAGGCCTGCGCGGCAGCACAGCCATCCGTGGGGAGGAGGGAGCAGGCAGTCCCGTAAGCGCTTGTTTGAGCAGCTGGAGCAGGAAGAGCAGAGATTGAAGAAGCACGACGGCCGTTGGATGGACACCCAACAATCACTGCTTGTGCGTCAACCTTTTTTTTGAGGAAAGCCTCAAATCTATGGAAAACAACATACAACCCATCTGCCATTATTTCTAATAATTTTCAGCCCATTTGCTAATTCTTGAGGTTTTTTGGAGCCCATATTCTTTTTGTTAGCATTACAGCCCAAATTGTGGCCACGGTTAAAAAATTATACGGAATTTTGCATATTTCGGTGCGGTCCGAACTGTTTTTAATCCCGAAATTTCGACTCACATTCAAACTGATTTAAAAAATAAATGTATATCAATATAAAATCCAACAAATTCTCCACGCATAAAAATTAATGTAATTTAAAATCTTGAAATGAAAAAAAGATATTTGAAACTAATTGCCAGTTTGATGTGTTTTAAAAATGTACAACCCATTTCTCACTACTGATGGGCCATTTTCACGGCCAGCCGAATGAAAGCTCTCCTCGTCTTGAAAGATTTGCAGCCCAACATGCCTGACAAAGCGACTTACTTGGAAAATCACAAAAAAACTGGGCTGTGGCCGTGGACCCAGCTGTCAGCCTCTCCACGTACAGTACTCTTCCGATGGAAGTCATTCCTTGACCACGTTGACCATGCCGCGCGGAGAGCACCACGGCGGTGGATGACAGCGAGGCCTAGGAAGGGGACGACACGGAGCCGGGGAAGACGCGGTAGTGGAAGCCCGCACGGAGAGGAGTACGAGGGTTCACTGGTTCGGCTGCCATCTCCACAGGGCCTGGCCAGCGGTGGGAATAGTAGGGGCATTGAGGCCTCCGCGGCAGCACAGCCGGCCACGGGAGGCAGGAGCATGCGGCACAACCGGCGCTGCTTTGGGCGGCTGGAGCAAGAAGACCAGAGGTTGAAGAAGCACTACGGCCGTTTGATGGACATCGTATGGTCACTGGAGCTAGAATCGTTCATATTGACTAAGTTGACAAAGCCCTCCGTCCCCGTCAACTTTGTTGGCCCACAAGTCATCCTCCCACTATGGTGGGTCCCAGCTAGCAGGGGGTATTCAATTTTTTGTGTGTAATACAGAGGCACTTCCTTGCGTGCGAAGATATAGCTGGTGGGTCCGACATGTCAGCGGGGGGAACGTTTTTCACGAAATACAGAGGCCCTTCCGGTGGGTCCCAGCTATCAGGTGGAGGAATCATTATTTTGCGCGTACAGTCCACGACCGATGGATGTTGACCAAGTTGATCAGGCCGCGCCGAGAGCACCATGGCGGTGGACGACGACGAGGCCTAGGAAGGGAACGACACGGAGCCAGGGAAGACTCGGCAATGGTTGCCCACGCGGTGGGGAGTACGAGGGTTTACTGGTCCGGCTGCCATCGCCGGAAAATAACAGGAGGTGTGGGTGAGTAGAGGAATGGCCTGGCCAGCAATGAACTAGGGTGGGGTGGTGCGGCCTGTGCGGCAGCACAGCCGGCCACGGGAGGCGGGAGCAGGCAGTCCCACCGGAGCTGGTTTGGGTGGCTGGAGCAAAAAGATTAGATATTGAAGAAGCAGCACGGCCGTTGGATTAACATCCAACGGTCACTGCTGCTAGAATCGTTTGTGGACTAAGTTGACAAAGCCAAAGTACGCGTCAACCTAGTAGACCCACAAGTTAGCCTCCAAATCTGTGCCAAACAACATACAGCCTAAAATTTCTAGCCAGATTCAAATTAATTTTAAATCCAAATATACCTTAATTTAAATTCAATGAAATTTTACCCGCACAACAACAATGAAATTTAAAATATCAAAATCCAAAAGAAAACAATATTTTGGAACTAATTGTCTGTTTGCTATATTTTTTCATTTTACAACCCATTTATTATTACTTATAGCCCATTTTCTGGGCAAAATGCATCCCTCATCGTCTTGAAAGATTTCCGGCCCAGCAGGGCGTAGAAAAGCAAGTAGGCCTACGTTGGTTATTCTGCAAAAAACAAAATAGCTGGCTAGCAATTTTCAGAAAGGAAAAAACAAACTGGGCTGGCCATGTGCTAAACATATGAAATAAAAGCCTGGGCTAGACGGGCCACGGGTCCCGCACAACCCAGTTGATACCCTTCTCCGTCCCGAAAAAACAAAATTACTACGCGCGCTGCTGGGTCCCTACTGTCATCCTCACGATGTACAGTCATCTCCTTATTCCTCTTGGTTGTTGACCATGTTGACAACACCGGAGGGCGGCGCCGCGGCGAGCGAACCAAGGCGGAGGACGATGGTGAGGCCTCGGACGGGAACGAACAGGAGCCGGGGCAGATCACAGCCAGCCATGGGAGGCGGGAGCAGGCGGTCCCGCCGGCGCTGGTTTGGCTTTGGCGGCTCGAGGAAGAAGAGACTGAAGAAATATGACATACGTTGAATGTCAATCCAACGGTCAAGGTTGGCACAATCGTTTTGTTGACTAAGCGGACACCAAGTAGCATACTTTTTTATATATAGGAAGAAAACTGCGAGGAAAATGCGTTCGTGTGCCGTCCTCCTCACAGGGAACGTTTGCCACATAAGTGACTAGCACCCTTGGTTTTCAACCGAGAGGTCTTGGGTTCGAGTCCCAGGAACTCTCAATTTTGTCCTCCTTCCTTCCTCGCAAAAAAGGGAAAGAAAATCAAAGACTTGGGAAGGCGTACAGAACAAGCTAGTGTACCAGTAATGAGGCGTTGCGGAGTTTTAGAAAAAAGAAAGACGTGCTCCTTTAGCTGGTTCGAATCCAAACCTAGACTATGACTGTATATGGTGCTATGCTACTCTACAAGTAATGAAACTAACATATCCAATGTTCGCTTCTCCTCTTCTCTACTTACTCTGCCTAGCATCAGAAGCTCTGGCCGCAGAAACCATGTCCGCTGGCTGCTCGTCCACCTGCTCTTCAGCAGGCAACAACCAGATATGCGCCAAGTAGCAACCAGTACCATCGCCTGTGGGTCTCATCACACCCTCGCCGGCACGTGCACCGTAGCCGATTGCTCATCGCAACCCGCTTTCGTTGGTGTGGTGCCACTACTGCAAATCACGCAGAGTCATCCGTCGCGTCTCAACCACAATCCGTAACCCTGGCCGAGTCTTCTACAAATGCCCAAATCATGGGGTAATAATATGTTTAAGTGTTGTTATGCTGCTTTCAGTTGCTGATTTTTTTAATAGTTTGGTTGATGATCTACCAATTTGATTCGTGCAGAAAAGGGAAGATTCGTGTGATTTGTATTTCTGGGAAGTTGCTGATGTGGGGGAATGCAACTACGCTGACTATTTGGTTAGCCGAGGAATCCCAATACCAGCAGGTTGGGGTGTTGGACAAGTAACTGAAGGAACGACAGAAGAGGAAGATGCAGAGCAGAAGCTTAAAGATGCAGTTCCTTTGATCATGGCCAAGCAACAACTGCTAAACGACCTTGATAGCAATGAGGAGATGAAAGAGCTTGTGAAGATAATGGGCAAAATCGATGTGCTCTGTAGGATGATTGTCTCTTTATTTGCAGTGTATGTAGCACTCGTGATGTATTCAGTGGCTACGACATGAGCACTTTGCTGAAACTAGTAATGAATGAAACATGTGTAGCAGGCTGGGCGTAGTGTTGTGAACATCTAATGATTTCTATTAACGGAAATCAGGGGGTATCCCCTTTTGCTCATATAAATAAATAAATAGCAGAGGCCCTGTCGGGTCAGCTTTGTTCTCATTCGAAGACGTCGAGGAAATTGCAGTCCAACAGCAAACTATGTCATCAAATTCAAGTTTCACAGCCAAATATGAGTACAACTAAACAACAATATCATCATGTTTTAGTTGTCATACAATCACCAAACACAAATTAGCATACATAACAAGTGATGTTCTCACAGCAAAATACTAAACAACATGTTCATCAGGTTTCAGTTGTCATAGCAAACACAATTTCACATAGTAGATAAAAAACGTCTTCTGACAGGCAAATACGACAAAAGCAATGTAATCATCATCCGCAGCAGCAGCGTCAACATCTTCGCCATGTGTATCAGTCTGAATCGTAATTCCCCATGGTGTCATCTTCTTCTTCGTCCTCAACGTCCTCGAATGTTGGCTTCTTCTTGATCAACTCTTGTATGTCCACAGCACGACAGGCAATCTTTTCGCCGGCGTCATTGACGTGATGGTTCTCAAAGATATTAGGAACATCTGTGTTATCTTGTACATCAGGAGCAGTGTAAGCATCATCTTGTTGTGCAACTTCATTAAACGAATTCCTCTGCTCAAACCTTTGCAATACTCTCCAGTCATCGCTACGTGCAAATGTGTCTTCCAAGAAAAATATCTGTGTTGCTTAATTTGCCAAATTAAAAGGCTCGTTGGTCTGGTACGCCGCCTTGACATTGATGGATTTGAAATAATCATCAGCTCTGGGTTTTGCGATCCTGGAAAATAGGTTATACCAACGACAGCACAACAGAACCACACACCGATGATCCTCGAAACTGGAGATATACTGCAACTGAATAATGTCTGTTATGTTAGCATACATTTCAATTGTCTCTTTGTCAGACGTATCCGTGCTCATGATGGCACTGTTTTGTGTCTTCCTGCCTTCGTCTCGTGCAAGGGTGTTGTAGCGCACATCTCCAACAACGCAAGATTCATAATGTCTTACCCGAGTATCAGGACCCATTGCCAGTGAGTAAAGGGCATCATCAACTGCGTGCCCATCCTCCCGCATCTTCTTAACCTATGGTTAGAAAATAGACAAGTTGATCATCTTATGTACTCAATATATTAAAAAACTGACAGTGCACTTCAAAAGCTTACATGGTTCTTGAACCATTTTGCAAATCGTGCCATAACCAGTTTGTCAATGTTTCTTGGATTTTGCGGCAGTAACTCCTCTTTGTAGATGCTGCACAACATAGTGATCGCGTCAAACATCTAAATATATAAGAATGTGCTGCAAGTTTAGTAGATTATGATGTATAAGCTACAGTACTACACTTACTTGATATAAGGTAGTATCTCAGGACAATTATTCAACACATACCAAACCATTTTGTCCAAATCTTTAGGTTTGTCCTCTTGTCGACTCTTCCCTGTAACTCGAACAGAATAATCGAAAACATTGAGCCGGGATTGTCTTCACCCACCTCTTTGCTAAGCTGATCAGCTGTTTCAATGTATTTTGAGCAGAATGTCAGTGCTTCTGTAGCAATGCAGGCCTCTGCAATGAAACCCTCGGGTCTAGCTCTGTTCCTAACATAGCCCTTGAAAGTGCCTAGATGCCTTTCAATAGGGTACATCCAACCATACTGTACTGGAGCTCTAAGTAGTGCCTCATCAGGTAGATGAACAGCCAAATGCACCATCACATCAAAGAAGGCTAGAGGATATATCTTCTCAAGGTCGCATAGGATAGTTGGTATCTTGTCTCTAAGACGCTCCAAAGCATCTATCCTGATATTCCTACTGCAGAGTTCCCTGAAGAATTGTCCCAACTCTGCAACTGCTCTGTATAAGTCAGGGCGGCCCAATCCTCTAAGGATAACAGGTAAAACCCTTTGAAGTAGGACGTGGCAGTCATGAGTTTTCAACCCTTGTACCATGTTTCCATCTGCACTGACTCTCCTTTCAGGGTTGGAAGCAAATCCATGTGGGAATCTCACACGTGACAAGACCTCGCAGAATTCTTTTCTTTTTACCTTGTCCAAGACGTACACAGCTGGTGCCATATCCCGTGGTTTACCTTCATCTTGCACCTGCAAATCCTTTCTGATACCCAGGTGTGTCAAATCAATCCTAGATTTTAAGGTATCTTTCATCTTGCCTTCAATATTAAGAAGTGTGCCGATAATGCTGTCACATATATTTTTCTCGATGTGCATCACATCAAGATTATGCCTTAGATCCAAATCTTTCCGATACTCTAAGTCCCACAAAGTGGACCTGCGAGTAAACAATAATCTCTCTTCTACCCTGCCATGCTTCCTTTTCCCGCTACCATTACCAGGATGGTTTCCTGGTGTAATATGCCTGACCTTCTTTAATTCCACTTGCAACTCATCGGCGGTGAGCCTCTTTGGCGCATCACGGTTTTCATGCTTTGTATTGAACACATGTCTTCGGTATTTTCTAGGATGCGACTTGTCCTTGGCAAGGAAACGACTGTGTCCAATGTAACATATCTTGCTAAGTATTGCGTATGACAGCGGATTCCTGTCACAGTGAACACATGCATTGTAACCATGTGTCGTTCGCCCTGACATAGTGCCCAAAGCCATATAATCATCGATGCACCAAATTATAACAACACGTAGAAAGAAATCAGCTGGTGGCTGCTATATAGGTCTCGAGTGAGAACACCCTTCCATAGCTGTTGAAGTTCCTCCACAAGAGGCTCCATGAACAAATCAAAATCCTTTCCAGGACTTTTTGGACCTGGGATGAGCAAGGCCATCATGTAGTTTGATTCTTCGGTGCAGACATTTGGAGGCATGTTGTAGGGGATAACAAGCACTGGCCACATGCTATATGTGGCACTCTGGTGGCCAAATGGGTTAAATCCATCTGAAGCTAAGCCAAGTCTAATGTTTCTCGGGTCAGCAGCAAACTCTTTGTGTTTATCATTGAAGCTTTTCCACTCACTACCATGAGATGGATGGATCATTACATTCTGATCTCTGTACTCCTGGTTCCTAGAATGCCACATTACATCCTATCTTGTCTCAGCATCATGAAACAACCTCTGCAATCTTGGTGTAATTGGAAAATGTCTAAGAACATTACGAGGAATCCTCTTCACAGCATCGCCATCTTTCCATCTCGATGATTTGCATTTCGGGCATTCACTTAAGTTGGCATAATCCTTCCGGAACAGAACACAATTATTCTTACAAACATGGATCATATCATATCCAATTCCAACTGCACGAAGGAAATTCATCATTTTACTGTAGGTGTGTGGCAGCTCAGACGCATCTGGGAAAGATTCACAGAAAGCAGCCAACATCGCATCGAATGATTTGTTGGTCATCCGCTCAGATGTCTTCACTTGAAGAAAGGTGACCATAGCTGAGAATACTGACAGCTTATTTCCTGGGGTGACAACAACGTTGCATTGTTCCAACATGCGGGCCCACCGTTTTTCTTCTGCAGGTGAAAGTTCACGGAATGCACGAGCATTTCGTAGCATTGTTTCAATGTCGGTCAAACTCACTGGCTCCGCCACCACCACCACCTCCTCCTCTTCCACCTGAGCATCAGGCAGATCAAGATGGTGATCTGCTGCTTCCACGTAGTCAATAACATTGACGTTCACAGCTTCACCATGATGAACCCACCTAGTATATGTGACCGACATCCCATACAAGTGTAGATGATTTTGCACAGTTGACTGGGGTCTTGTAACTAAATTCATACAACTGCTACACGGGCAGAGCACATCTGATTTTGGACCACCGTACTCAGCTCTGATAAAGTTCATGAAGTTTTCAACCCCCTCGACATATGTAGTGGAGAATCTTCGAGCAGAAGTTATCCATGTCCTGTCCATCTGTTAGACATACAAATTAGTTCTTCTACTAGATATTATAGGGAAAACGTATATGCTTTTTTACGAAGTCCAGAAAAAAATACCTAGGTTGATGTCTAAAGCTATGGCAAGATATTTGGACGAGCAGATCTAAGTAACGAAATATATGTAAAGCTAATTCAGCAAATAGATTTGAGTGCCAAATTATGGCAGGCTGTTTCAGCAGTCAATGAGGCCGAGCACATAGCCATCGGACTATCGAAGGCCATCGCAGCAACAAAGATCGACTATAAAATGGTGTAGAGCTATTTCAGCTAACAGATTGGCTACTAGACCATGGCAATCTACGTCACAATAAATATATGGCAGGATATTTTAGCAACTAATCGGCCTTGGCATGCCATCTCAGCTAAGCAGATTGAGTGCAGAACAGGGCAAGGAAGCTTCTTAAGAAGAGCATATTGACAGTAAACTACTTCGGCAAACAGTGAGATTAACAGCGTCTATCAGCTAACATTCAGCGCTACACCGACATGAATGGGGCCTCAGTCTAGAATGCACGTACCGCGGGAGAAGCTGACCGCCGTGCTTCTCCACATGAACATCGCCAGCGGTGGTGGCGCTGACCGCCATGCGCCTCCACAAGAACGTAGCCAGAGGTGGCGGTGCGGCTAGAGGACGGCAGTCTACGAGAGCGTACTATGGGAGCGAGAGGATCGCCGAACCGCGGCGCCGACGTATCGGCGCTGCGGGGAGGGCGTCATTGGCGGAGCGAATGGTGTGGAGGGGGA
>NC_041392.1:517997350-518005683 GCF_002162155.2 Triticum dicoccoides | reverse complement strand
CGGATTTGGGGGGAATTTTTGGGTGTGTGTGTGTGGGGGGGGGGAGGATTTTCGCGCGGTAGGCGGGGGGAGTTTGGCGCATGGTCGGTTTCTCCAAGTGCAGTTCCACATGTCAATGAAGAGGCAAGCCAAAGCGCGTTCCGTTTGTGTGAGCCGTGTGCAAGACCGAACGTGTATGGGGTGCAATGCGACCATGACAGGAGTGCTGTGAGTGTACCGCATTTTTTCCTTTTAAACTAGGTGCTTCGCCCCCTCAAAAAAATCTGTTGCTTCGCGCGATCCATCGATACTACTACTAGTAATCCGGTAATCCCGACTAAAATGGCGCGGTCGGGTCTTTTCCCGCGCGATATGCTGGGAGGTTGGCTTAGTTGGGTTTTTTAGGACGAGTAATGCTACACCTACGTAATCCCAGTTACGTAATTAACGCAATGTGAAACGTGTGAGTTGTTGATTGTAGATTGGGGGGAGGGAGGGGCCCACCACCATGAAAATCAGGGGAGGAGAGAGAGAGGCAATTTACGTTAACCCTTTCATAGGTTCCCATAGATGTACAAAGATGTGTCCGATCCTGCAATATAGGCCGTCCGATCTATATCTAACGGATAGGAAGGAAACTATGACAATTTACCCGCACTCCTCTCCACATTTGCAGATAAGGCTTTCCCTCGTTCATCCTTTTCTCCCACAAGATCTTGATCTTCCATGCAACACACGGGCATCTTGCTAGTACTCCTACAATATGTATATTATTGTGAAAGTTCATATACACCGGCCGAGATTAATGCAAACACGGCAAATTTTCATTACATTTCGAACTTTTATAGGACAAAAAATAAAAGAAACCCGACCCTAAACCTATTCTACGGCAGCGATCGACGTCCTCCATCTGTGATCTCCATGTACGGGGACGGGGTTCAAGACCCGTGAAGTGAAGGTGCGGTCTTCGGTGAGGAAAAGTAGAACACGGGAGGCAGACCGGCCAGTTGGCACACCATGCCCTGCCGCCTCCCATGCCCTACTCATCCTCGGAGGAGTCCCCGACCTCGGCGGTGCCGGACGTTGGACGGCGGCAAGTAGGACGTGTGGCTGACGGTGCTCCCGTCGTCGGCCGCCAGCGTGGCCACCGCTTGTGCGGCGACTTGAGCAAGGGAGGCGACCTCGAGCTCCATCCCCGAAGACAAGCTCTCCCGCAGAGCGTTCGCACTTGCGGTCATGGCGGATGTGGTTCCAGGTAGGAGGACGATGCGCTATGGTGTGGAGGTTAGCTGGGTGTTGCTGCTTTAAGTAGCACATTCCGGTGAGGCCAAGCGTCCGGGTGCATCATTAAGTTGTCGGAGTTGGTTCCGCGGGCACCGAGCCTCTTAATGACGACATAAGAACGGACGGCATGAATGCGAGCAGCTGGCACCGGCTGGGAACGCACCGCGCGACGGCGTGAGGGACGAGGGTTTTGGTGTGCCAGGGTAGTCAGCTGTGGTCGTGGCAACATTGGAGATGCCCTTTGCTCACATGCGATCCCCGCATGTCATTGGAAAAGCAAGACAACCCGGCATGGTCTCAGGTCCAGAGGATGCAGTTGGCCACGCTACACCACTCCGCGGACGCGTCGCGGCGCCCCGTGCATCCTCGACGAGCCTGGTGTTGGGGTGTGTTTGGATTGTGGCCAAAGTGCACCTTGCCAAAATTTTGGTCATGACCAAAAGATTGGTCTTTGTTTGGATGGTTGCCATTTTTTTGGCATGCCAATGAACTCTAGCCAACTCTAGTTCATTTTTCTTGCCAATGTCGGCCAAATCATGGGCAACCAATACCTCAACCAAAATTTTGGTCATGACCCAAAGATTGGTCTTTGTTTGGACGGTTGCCATTTCTTTGGCATGCCAATGAGCTCTAGCCAACTCAAGTTCATTTTTCTTGCCAATGTCGGCCAAATCATGGGCAACCAATACCTCAACCAAAATTTTGGCTACCCAATGCTTTGATGGGGCAACCTTGGGCACAAACCAAACATACCATTAGTCGTGCCACAGCACTAACGCCACCCTCGGCAAACTGAAACCGACCGTGTCTAGCGACAATATGAGCGTGTCGCTAACCGCGGTCGCTGTGTCCAGAGGCGGTGCTGGAGCTGTGCCCCGTTGTTTGGCCCAATGACCCACATGAACGGTTGTCGGTGGCGAGGAGGTCGTGGGCCAGCTCCTCCAGTGGACTAGTCTGCGCTACGTCGTCCCGACGGGTGTGCCCCACATGTCTGTTTCCCTGTTTTCCCGGCCATATTCGAGCGTCAGTGCTCCGCGTTACGCATTAGGCCTTTCACTATGTAGGCCAAGCGAGACAACTTATTGTTTATTTGAGCCGTTCAAGTATAATCATGTGGCGTTTGCTTATTTCTCATTCCTCTCCAACCCTCTTCTCCATCGATCATGTCACCCTCCAGTCGAGTCCATCCTCCCGCACGCCTCATTTGAACATTCCGCCGAGTATCATTCGCATGTACCCACCCTATTACTCTTTCAATAGATCTTCGGACCCCGAGATGAAATCGAGAGGGAACGAGTGAGGGCACGTGATACCTAAGGAGGATTCAAAATTTTGAACCGGTGATCATAGCATCCGCAAATCATATATAAAGGGTATTCAAGGTTCGTTTCATTTTTGAACGTACACTATACTCCCTTCTATCCTTTCTAGTTTACATATAAGTTTTATGTGTAGTCAAAGTATATCTACTTTGATCAAAAAGGTATCAACATTCAACAACGCCAATCAATATTGTTAGATTCGTACGTACTCCTAGATTTGTACTCAAGATGGTTTCCAATTTGACTATTGACAAGATTAATAGTACATGAGATGTATAATGTGAAAATTATATCATTGGAAACTCCTTTCACATACGAATTTGATCGTATGCTTTGCGTAAGTGGCATGTCATATATTATTACTCTAACATTTGGTCAAAGTTAGCCTCGAAAATCGCATTAGACCCTGTATGCTTTGTGTAAGTTGCATGTCATATATTATTACTCTAACATTTGTGTAAGTTGCATGTCATATATTATTACTCTAACATTTGTTCAAAGTAGTATAGTGGAAGTGGATCCTCTGACGTAGGTATCCCTGCCTTACCCTCCCTTTCGGTCACTTACTGGCGGACCCCATGCTTGCTAGGCCCCGCATGTCAGTTACTCAATGGGTTCGGCCACGTCAGGGGATCCTCATCCATAGTATACTCCCTCTATTTTTATTTACTCCGCGTAAAACAGAGGGAGTGGTGGTATAATAAATGACGTGGGCGGGGGAGGGGGAGGGACATCGGTTTGCTCTCAACTGCGGTCCCACAAGCAAGAGAAAATGCAAGACGAAGCGCGTTCCATTCGGTGAGCGATGTGGAGGGTCCAGCGTGCCGGGCTGCAACGGGAACGCGACAAGAGCGATGTACAGTCAAAACCGATTGACCGGTCGTCACCGGAACCACTATTCACACCAGACCCTTCGCTGCTCGGCCTACGCCAGCCACTGCCCTAAAACCACACCAAATCTCCAGCCCATTCCCCCACCTTTCGATCCCCTAGCCCGCATCAAGCATCCCCTAGTTCCCTGGAAAGCCATGGTGCGCCGCAAGATCACTTACTACAAGATGCTGACGCCGGAGCGCCGCGCAGAAATCGCGGCAGCGGTCGGCGGTCGGTGCCACAGACCTCCGTTCCCAAGCTCGCTTTGCGGCGGGCCAATCCCCTAATTCTCTGGAACCAAGCTACGAGGAGGAGGAAGCCGATCCAATGTTCATGGCGAAGGTTGCGGCGCAGAAGGCCCCCGATGGGTATGAGACGATGGACGTCGACTTCGTGCCGGCGTCCGAGTCCCCCATGGTGCAGGCGGACCAGCGGTTCAACATGGCGATACTAAAGGAGGACCAGGAGGCAGAGGCTCAACTCGATGCGGAGCGCGCGCATGCCGCTGCCATCGAGGCTCTCCTGTAGGCGAAACCGGATGTTGTGGATGTGAACCGGGCGGTGGAGGCTCAACTTGAGGCGGAGCGCGCGAATGCCGCTGCCATCGAGGCCCTCCTGCAGGCGGAACCGGACATCCTGGACTTGAACCAGGTGGCAGTGGCTTGACTCGACGCAGAGCGCGCAGATGCCGCTCTCATCGACGCACTCCTGCAGGCAGAACCGGACGTCCTGGACTTGAACCAAGCGGCGGAGGCTTGACTCGACGCGGAGCGCACAGATGCTGCTGCCATCGAGGCCCTCCTGCAGGCGGAACCGGACGTCCTCGACTTGAACCGGGCTGTGCTCTCGTCCGTGCAGAGCGCCCGCACGCTCCGCTTGAACGAGTAGCTAGAGGCCGAGGACAACCACAGTGCGGAGACACACTTCGGCAGCGACGGCTGGTTCGCACCGGCAGCCAAAGACGACGAGGTCGTCTCTTCCCGCGAGCAGTGATAGTTTTTTTATGTTGTTGTTTTTATGGATCTTTTGCTGTGTAAAAACATATATTTGTTATGCAAGTCGCCTGACTTGGGTCAGTCTACCATTTCAGGCGGTTGGATGAATATCCTACGTCTCCTAACCCTTCTTTCCTTCGTCCTCACCTCTTCTTCTTCCCCAACAGACCACCGCACGGGCCGTACAGATACTCCCCAACATGCGGTTGGATAAACATACTCTATGAACGAAAATTATGTGTCAGCGATAGGATGGCTGAGTTTGGTGTGTTCCCATGCGACAACACGTGTCAGTGAGGGTGCGTTCCCTTGGTTGGGTTTGCGGCGTGCAGGAGCGACCGTGTGAGGGTGCGGTGCGACCGCGGCGTGCAGGAGCGACCGTGTGAGGGTGCGGTGCGACCACGATAGCCGTGTGCAAGTGTACCTCCTTCTCATTTTGAAAACTTTAGGCAAGCTTGGAAAAAATGTGTGACGAAGTTTGGCAATGCAAGGCCTAGACCCAAACAGGATAAGTACATATGTACTAGGAGTACTAGTGTTAAAAAAGAAAGGTTGGCTTTTCCTTCGCGAGATTTAATCGATACAAATCCTCGTTTCACGTGTCAATTAATGCATATTTTTTCTCCAAAGACCAAAGAGCTAACCAGCTCACTCCTCATCGCTTGATTAATGCAACGCCATGCAAACCAACCTTCTCACTTCCGCATGCATGCAGGGGATATTAATGTCCTTGGTTGGTAACCCCATCAATTTTGCCTCGATTAGTGTTAGTGGCCCTTTGCAAATTGTAATTTTGATATACTGGTCTTGTGTACAAAAAAATGGAGGTACTCCCTCCTTCCATCTATATAGGGCCTAATATGTTTTTTGAGACTAACTTTGACCAAGTTTTGGAGCAATAATATATGACATGCAAGTTACACAAAGCATACCATCAAATTCGTATGTGAAAGAAGCTTCCAATGATATAATTTTCACATTATATATCTCATGTATTATTAATCTTATCAATAGTCAAAGGCAGCCTTGAAAAATGCATTAGGCCCTATATAGATGGAAGGAGGGAGTAGTAACTATATTTGACTTCCTTCCCCATTGCGGTGACGTCGACGATATTTTTTTTGGGTGGTTTGGCGAAGTGCGTTCGACGGAGAACACCATTGAGGGAGACCACGGTAAGTCATTCGCAAGTGCCGCCTGCAAGCCGAGACAACCGCCTTATTTGCATCCAGGAAGTCCTTTACTAGTACTACTATAACTAATGCGGTGAGATGGCTTCTCGAAGAAGACGATGGAGAAGCGGAGTCAGCGAAGAGTGAAATGATGGTTGCTTCGTCCGTGCTTTTGTGATTTGACGCCTTACTGCTTTGTGATTTGTGATAGAAGGGACAGGGGAGTAGACTCTGTGCTCTATACTGTACTACATGTGTCCAAGCATGGGAGAAAGAGGAGAGACGTTGCATTTTCTATTCCTTCAATCAATCAATGAGGGAGATTCGGTTCCATCTTTTTGGCTTTGGCAACACCATCCATAATGGTTCCCACGATGCCAAAAGCTATTTTCACATTTGGCTACACATTGTGGATGCCCTTAACCATACCACTTGGTTTTGCTCCTGTGTGCTATCTATACTACATGCTCCTATGCAAATCTCAATTATATTGATCTAAAAAATTACAGAATCAAGATTAGTGAAAAGGAGGTGATTTTGCCGCGCGGATGGCGGGGGAGGTTTCTTATTTTCGGAGGACGTTGTCCTGGCGGTTTGCTAACATGTGGTCCCACGTGTTAGTGCTTTACCAAGCCGATCCGCGTCCCACATGAGGCAGAACAACGGCAGAAGAAACACATGGTTAAGTTGAAGAAGATGAGGGAGAAGCGGATTCAGCAACAAGTGAAATGATGGTTGCTTCATCCCTCCAACTTAACTGCGGGAAAGGTGCAGCTTTGTGATTTGACGCCTCATTGCTCATTACTACGCTGGCGCCATGACGGGGGTGCTTCACCCCGGCTGCTCTGCACTGTATTCCGGTATGGCACATGGACTCAGTAGCTTGATGTCCCACATGTCGGCGAAAGGGACTAGAAGATTTATGAAAGCGAGTGCTCCACTCTTATGACGGAGGAGTAGACGACACGACGGCCCAGTGAACTGTCACTTGTACTGTATAGTACTATAGTTTTTCTGTTTCGCACGATCCATCAATACAAAGCCGATTAAACAGGAAAGGGCGGGATTTTTCCCGCGCGGTAGATGATACTGGCCATACATTTCAAAGGCAATTTTAATTTATGCAAACTGAATAATTATAAGTAACAATATGATATCTTGTAAAACCTAAAACACATATGATTTATTGTGTTAGAGTGTAGTAGTAGTGTTGTATTGCATAGTTGTTAGATGTAACATGCGAGAACGTGTAGAGATGTAGTTTTGGAGGGCCTACAGAGAGAAAAGCGTAATACGGTCACCGAACTTCAGAATAAGCTGATTACGGTCACTATATACGTTTTGCGGTGATTATACGGTCACTTGCTCACAGCTCAGCATCGGATTGCACTCTGTTGACCGGCCAAATAGTCAGCATGGCGCCATGTTGACTAGTTAAATTGACCACGTTCGTTGTGGGTCCCACCTATCAGTTCGCATAGGCAAAAGGTCGTGTGGTGTACTGGTGTGTGCATGCATGCGTGTGTGCATGTGAGTGTTGCGTGCGTGCGTGCATAGCTGCGTGTGTACATGTGAGTGTTGCGTGCGTGCGTGGGTGCATGTGTTTTTGTGAGTGTTGCGTGGATGCAGTTTGTGTGCATGCGTGCGTGTGTGTATAATCACCACACATGCTCCTGTGTGTTAAAATAGACGACTCAGCATACCAATACAAGGCCACCTTGTCCGCTGTGCCCGCGGTAATGACTTCGAACCACTGTCCAAATATTTTTTTGTCGTTTGTTTTCATTCTTACTAGAAGATGCCCGTGCGTTGCATGTAACATCAAGATGCATTTGTATGACTTGTTTATCTTGTGAGAGAAAAGGATGAACGAGGGAAGGCCTTATTTGCAAATGTGGAGAGGTGTGTCGGTACCTTTTTGCAAAATTGCCATAGTTTCTTTCCTATCCGTCAGATATAAATCGGACGGCCTATATTGCAGGATGGCAGGAACACCATCATCACCAACTCTGTTTTTTTATAAGAGTGTATTTTATGTATTTTATAAGAGTGTAGATGTAGAGTAGATACAAGTCGACAGGTGGGCACGATGGTAGTGAGATAATGTGATGCAACACTAGAGGTGCCACGTGGAGCGTTTAACTGGTCAACTAGTCATGTCATGAGCAAATACAGAGTTGTACGGTGAGCCCATGACTGCATAATAACCACTAAACGTAAATGGTGACCGTAATGAGTGGATTCTGAAGTCCAATGTACGTATCATGCTTTCGCTTCAAATACAATGATCGTCATTGCATATATCGCGAGAGAAAGATGAAACATGCGTGAATTTTCTAGGGGCTTACTTTTAGAGGACCTGGAGATAGTTTTGTGTGCATACGTGAAAGGGGCATACAGGGGGGTATGCGATGGAGAGAGAGAGATGCTCTTTGTTTCTCTTTATTATGACTAACTTTGTATATAGTATAAAAATATACAAATTCACAGTGCGGAATAAATATCATTGTGGGCACCATGCAATGCAAATTAGCGTTCGTACTCCTCCATATAACTTTGTAATGTTGTATATATGTAGAAACTCTAAAATAATTTTTTGGCCACACTTTATTCAAAAGGAATGTTGTATGCGAAATAAACGTGAAGAGAGGGCTTTTTAGATCAATGGGGTACGTGATGTAACATGTGTGAATGTCTAGTTGATGCAT
>NC_041392.1:517984752-517996739 GCF_002162155.2 Triticum dicoccoides | reverse complement strand
CTAGAGAGAGATGAATATGACGTCACAACAAGAGATTCCATTCGCTTGAGTGTGTATATGCAAGGGGGGAGGGAATAGAGGCACCAGGAGAAATTTTCTGTGTGTGGTGTTTGTGTTGGTATGTGTGGGTGTGAGAAGATAATGAGACGTGGGGGCAGAGGGTGTGTCACCGCGTGAGGTCCGGTGGGTCGAGGTGAGGCCCTTCGTTCTGTTCCGTCCTGCGCCACATTGGTCGGCCCGTGATGCATTTAGGAAGACCCATGGATGACTAGTCGTACAAGAGAAAGATAGCAGAATTGTGAAGGACTCTGTGTCCACTGACAAAGCCGGCTAGGATTTGTAACCCTAGGTTTTCGGACTAAGGTAACCCCTTTATCTCTGATATTACTATTCATCCAACCTAACTTTAAGGGGTATCCTACAGACTGCTCTGCTAGAATCATACTAGTCGATTAGGAAGAGAGGTGTGAGACAATGCGTGAGAGATAGGCGTAAAGATAATGTGCGTACATGAGACACGTAGGCAGGTCCATGTATATAGAAAGGGTCAATGAGGATTGTGCGTGTGTATGTAAGCGAGAGGAAGAGTGCTTGTGATAAAGGTTAGTGAAAACAGTTGCAAATGGTTACGAGATGGAGGGAGGGTTATATCTAGAGCATGTGTGCGAGAAAGACACCTCGGGAGAGAGTGTGTGAGCATGTGTGAGAGACCACCAACGGAGAGTGAAACTACACGTAAAAGACTGCTCTACACATTGATTAAAGATATAAATTGTATCCAAATATTAGGATGGGATCATGATATTTGCAATTCGCGTAAGGAGCGGTCATTGATCCATCAGACATCTAGATTCTATCGAATTTGAGCATGTCTATGTTATTATTCGACACAATTGATCCACATAGTTAGTATTTTGAACTCCAGACAATGCATCGCTTTAGCAATCGAATATAAACGTGAGTATAGTTCATGTTGTGTGTGTAAAGCACATTATACATACGAAAGTTACACAATGGACATTATAAATAGCTACTACCTATGAACTAGCATACATTTGAATTCAACTTAAGGTGGTTTAAAAAAATTGAATTCAACATGAAGTCCATTCAATTATTTGAATTTGATATCATGGCATTTGTAAACCATACCTAAATTATGGGGGCACCAATCTTTGCTCTGATTTTGTACATAATAGCATATGTTGTCGTGTACAAAATAGATTCAAATTTAGCTCCTCCATTCCAAAATAATCGTAGTTATAGGATTTTCAAGTGTCAAAATTTCAAAAAGAAGCGGATAATTTAATGAGGTTTTCAAACATACAAGGTCAAATATAACGTTGTATATTTAGGTCAATCCTCATAGTTCAAGAGTACTCTAAACGTGAATGCTTGTGTTTCAAAATTTCGAACAAAGCGCCAAAAGAGCCTCTACTCGCCCGAAACCGCGTGATACTAATGTTTGGTAGTACAAGGAAATTACTTTTCTAATAACTCCGACCCGTGAAACCTACCGGCCCGACGTCCAAAGGTCTAAACCGGGGTAGGTTTGTAGCTTCATCTAGACGCCACGCAACCGCATCCAAAAAACATTCATACACAATGGCCGCCTAAGCACACATGTGCGCGGCCAAAATCGCTCCCGCCCACTATTTGGGACACCTGGGATTACCATCCTACCCCCGACCTGCAGTAGGTCCGAAATTTAAGAGGGGGGCAAAGTTGTACTTTCCCCAAATTTCAAACAAGCGCGTCCCATTTCTGTTCAAAAGCAAAAAACAAGCACGTCCCAGACCGAAACATGGTTCCCCCACCCGTCCGATTCCCCATTCGTACTCCGTGGGCGCCAAAACTACCTCTCCACCAGCCGCGAAACCCCAGCGTCCTCCTTCCACCACCCCATCCCACCCATCAACCGCCGGCTTCCTCCATCACGCCGGAGCCGATACCCCGACGTCGTCGTCCACCGCAACCTCAACCGCAACGCCCTCCACGGCTAGTAGTTGAAGCCAAGGCCGAGCCGTCCGTACCCGAGCCAGTTCAACCACGCTGTCCTGTGCCTCACCGCTGCCGCTCCAACTTCGCCACCCTCCACCGCACCGGAGCTGTTCCTGCTACGCCGTCCTTCGCCGCCTCAGATCTGCTTCCCCTCCGCCGACATACGGCCATGACAACACAGTCAACAATTTAGCCATGGGGTTGTCCAAGCCTGCACCCTCCAGAACATCGGTTTCCCCGGTAAAAAGCAGAAAATCGGCGCGACTTGTGGAGGTGACCACACCGGTAACCGAAAGAGGTACTCCTCTTCCCTATTCATGCAAATCTTACGTCTCTGCTTGCACGGTATTCATCCCACAGAAGACACTAGTTGACCGCTTCTTCTTGATACTAGATGTTCCTAGTAACTTGCGATGCACAAGGTTTCTCCTCATATACTATTTCACCTTAGCTAGAGGTCCGTCGCCCCCCTGAATTTCAATTTCTGGCCACTTGATTCCCAATTAACGGAAGCATTCCCCGGCATAACAGGCGCTAGTACGCCTATTACGCCGGGGAAGCAGCGCCTTGGTGTTTATCTTAGGGGCATGTGCGGCCTAGAGCTACTGGCACCCGATCTGGAGGTCGGCAGGGATTAAAGGGATGGCCTGGGGGCGCTGCCAAGCACGGCGGTGGTGTGAGGTCGATGGGAGGGCGGGGCGGCGGAGGCAGGGGTCTGGGTCGGTGGTCGCTGGCGGTTCGAGAAAGATCGTCAACAGTGACTGGCGGGAGGTAAACGAAGGCCATCTGCCCGTTCCTTATAGATCAGACGGTTCATTAAAAAAATTGACTGGCCTATTTATTTTCAGTCGATTGTTATCTTAGATATGACCACATGTGGTGGTGTGCTGGAGGAGTACCTGCATTTCCTATGCTCATATATTACAAAATCATACATAGTAGAATCTAATTTTGTTTGCCATGCAATGTTGTAGAGCTATCATATGTCTCCTATCATTTATTTTTAAGCCACCTGCTATCTGCTACTTTTACAGTGCACTAGTTCTGCACACACTTCACCCTTACTCTCACTGTTGTGTTTCTATGCAAGGGTATTTTAGACTCTGCTGCCATGAGAGAAGCCAAAAAGAAAAGAGAGAAGTCGCTCCAGTTTGGTGTGCGGGTAGGCAAGACAAGTTTCAGCGCTATAATGGGTGCGGTGTCAGCAGATGGAGATGGTAAACGTAGCTCCGGAGTTGATGACCTCGCTCACAATGAACCACCATCCCAGGTGCTTGCTTTAACTTCGCGGTGTCATATGTGGTTGCATGTTCCATATGGTGTCTAGCTTGTATTCGAAAGGCCGAAGTCGGTAAGATAAGGAAAGATATTTTTTTACATGAACCACCATCCCGTGAGCACCAGAAGACAAATAGCTAGTCAAGGCACTGGCCGAGCCAGTGACAAGCCCAGCAAAGATAGGCATCACCTGGAAGCCAACTAAAAAGCTACGATGGTGGCGAAGCAGCCCGCCTCCCACCAGGCTCTCAGGTCCTAGATGATCATGCTCACCACTCCAGCTGGATGTCTAGCTTGTATTGCTTCCAATTTGATTAAATTGCATCTGCTTAGCTTACACATTATACCTTTGAATATGACATGCCTTTCTGTTTTTGGTACATACTAGTACATCTGTGTATTAACCATGTTCTTACATCAAACTAATGTTCTTGTGTATCCCTCATCAATCACTTATGACGAGGCAGGCAGGCAAGGGGACTACTCCTCATTTAAAGAATGCAGCGTCAGCCTCCCGACATGATTCTCAAGAAACAGAAATGCTAGATGAAGATAGTGAACGTAGCTCTGTAGTTGATTACAGCATTTCCCCTACACTAGCATCGCAGGTGCTTGCTCTAACTTGGCAGCGTGATATGTGGTTGCATGTTGCATATGGTGTCTAGATTGTAATTCTTCCAATCTGGTTAAACTGCATGTGCTAGTCTGCTTAGCTTATACATTATACCTGTTAATGTGACATGCCTTCCTGTATTTAGTACATAGTACATCTGTCTATTAAGCATGTCCTTACATAAAACTATTGTTTTTTTGTAACCCGCATCAATCAACGTGACGAGACACCTTTAGTATATGCAGTGCGATATTAGTTGCATCTTTCATATGATTTATAGCATGCGCTGCTTCTAATTTGTTGAAATTCCATTTATGATGGGACGCTTTTAACTTGGCAGAGTCATATTGGTTGCATCTTTCATGTGGTGTCTAGCTTGCATTGCTTCTTATTTGCTGGAATGGTTTCTGCTTAGTTTACACAAACAGTTGTGAACATGCCATGCCGTCCTGTTTTTCGTACATATTCCATCCTGGTATCATGTGTTTGCCTTACATCAAAGTAGTGATTGTCAGTATCATGCATGAATGAGTTCTGAAGAGAGAATTTTATTGCTTTTTGTTGTCAGTTTTACTTGACAATTCAAAATCAATAAAGCGGAAGGAAGTTAGCAAGGCAGCGGATAAAGGTGCTCCTTTTGAATGGAGGGCCTCTACAGTTTCTACTCCTCCACACCTCCAAGATGATTTCCAAGACAACACATGCATAGACACTCAACAAAGCTGTGTTTATGATGAGCACATCTCCCCTAGTGCAGCATCACCGGTGCTCCCTCTAACTTGGCACTGTTATATGTGGTTGCATGTTATGTGTGATGTCTAGCTTGTATTGCTTCTAATTTTGTTGAATTCCGTCTGCTTACTTTACACATTATACTTGAATAAGACACGTGTTCCTGTTTCTAGAACATACAATATCTGTCTATCACACCATGTTCTTATATCAAATTACTACTGTTGTGTAACCCGCAACAATCACTTATCATAAGACACGTTTGACTTCGGAGTGTGATATAGGTTACATCTCACATTCTTTTCTAGCTTGTATTACTAATTTGTTGAAATGGCACTTATGACGAGACAGTTTTAACTTGGTAGAGTGATATTCGTTGCATCTTTCATATGGTGTCTAGCTTTCATTGCTTCTAATTTGTTGAAATGCCTTCTCCTTAGTTTACACATCATAAGATGTGAATATGCAATGCTATGAATATGCAATGGCACTAATGACGAGAGACCTCTAACATGGTAGTGTGATGTTGTTTGTATCTTGCATATGATTTATTTCTTGTACTGCTTCACATTTGTTTAAATGCCATTTATGATGAGACACTGTTAACTTGGCAGAGTGATATTTGTAGCATCTTTCATATGGTGTCTACCTTCCATTGCATTGCTTCTAATTAGGTGAAATGTCTTCTTCTTAGTTTACGCATCATAGTTCTGGTTATCTCTTCCGTCCTGTTTTTCATACATATTACATCCTCCTATCATGTGGTTGTCTAACATCAAAGTTCAGTTCGTCTGCATCACGCATCAATTTGTTCTGAAGAACTAAATTGTTATTCGTTTTTTCTTGTCGGCTTGACTTAACATGGCACCGAGAAAGAGGAAGAAACACAGAATGGCAGGGAATGAGAAGCGGATGAATCCTGCAGATTCTGCTGGTACTGATGGTGCAATAGAAGGTCAAAGTCCAGCAGAAAATTCTACAAACACGGCATCCCATGCTACACGAGTTGCAGAAAAAGACAAACAGAAACAAATAGCTGCAACCAAACAAGCAGAGACAGCCCTAGTTCTTGCAACACCTACCACAGTACTACCAGCTGCACGACGTACTCGTGCGTCAACTGAGCTAGCAGCACGTTCCCAAGCTCCCTTGCCACCTAACACTACTTCCCAAGCACTCTTGACACAAGACGAGTTGGCAATATCAGATGAACCTTGTGAGCTTCAACAACAAGAAGGTATTTGTTGGAGTCAAGTTACAGTTGCATGCTTCTTTATATGTAGTCTCACAGTTTGATGTACACTAACACTTCCTATGTTTGTTGTTGGACTAGCACCTAGGCGCAAGAGGAAACAAACATCAGGGATAATGCTCGATAGGTTAACTAAATCTAGAGGAGGAAGAATGGAGATCTGTTTTGAGGCAGGTTTAAAAAGGCCACGTGATGCTACAGAGTCAGCCAAGTTAGTATCAGAGGCAGCGGTTGCTGTTAGGTGTCATGTACGTATCCTCCCAACATGGATTCAATACAGGGATGACAAAGACGAAACCCAGTTCAACATCTTCCTCGACCATTTATCTGTAAGTATGGTTATGTATGAAAACTAGTAATATCGTCTTGCTCTGTCCAATACTTTCTAAGTTGCTGATAATGAGACTCCCATAATTTTCAACAGATGAGGTTCAAGTTGGATAGCCAAGATGATGCAACCAGACAAGATTGCACCCATGTTTTCAAGTCTGCTCTGCGACAGTATCGGTATAACTTGAGGAAAACTCACTTTGAAGGAAAGGCTAACAGTGAACTTGCCTAAACACCTATAGTGGAAAATATATCTGATGAAGACTGGAGAGGCCTTGTTAAACACTGGTCTGATCCTAAGTATCAGGTACATTATATATATGTCATCAGATCACATGTTGAAGTCCTATTTATGCATGTGCCACACAAATCTATCTTCTTGTAGGTGAACTGTTCAAAGAACAAGGCCAATCGTACGAAAGTGAAATTCCAACAGACGACAGGATCTCGTTGCTATATTGCACACTGCGAGGCTCTTGTAATTAGCTGCTGTTTCACTCTTTTCGCTGTACCATATTATCAGATCTATATTGACTTGTTCCAAATGCAGAGGAAAGCCCGCAAGGACCAAAAAGTACCTGGACCAAATGCTGTGGAAATCTTCAAGGACTGTCACACCAGCAAGAAGAAGGGCATGACTACACCAGTCAAAGCCGCTGTTGTAAGTCCTTCATCCTCATGCCTTTTAACTACTACTTACTCTGACTTGTGCCTTGAACTGCATGGTTTGCAGCCAATGTCTATTACTCTTTTCAATTTTATACACAATTTTCTTAGCGTATCATTGCACCTTACAAGGTTTAAAAGAGAGGAGTGATGTTCCTTTGATCTTGACCCGTAATCTAGTTCCGTGTTGGACTTGCCCACACAACGTTACAATTGCCTGTTTGTCTGTTCTCAGTTGTTTTGTGATATGAATGACGTCATACTATGCTTACCGTATTATAAACTTCGTCTCTTTATCCTTAGCCCTCAATACAATGTGAAGAAATAGACAATACATTAGCGATGGTACATGGTCATATGTTTGGAACCTGGTTTTATTATGTACTTTGCTATAAAATACAACTAATATTTTACATGGGTTCACCGGAATAAGTTCTGTATATAGACCAAAGCTATTTTGTTTGGTTTTGCTGCCTCCTTAATATCTTCTGTTCTGGTACTACTAATGTAAAACCTCAAATTTTCAGCAAGCTATGGAAAAAATGGTAGAACCACCACCTTCTGAAGGTGGCGAGGCAACTATAACCGCAATGTCAGCTCTTGCTGCAGTGGGTCAGTACCTGTCCACTAACAGTGCCAAAAGCATGTTCCTGCGTAGTACTGGGTTGGTTGTTAAGGCAATATCGTCCAAACTGCCTCATGATCAAGATATGCAAGCTCAAAGCAATGTTGTATCTACGCTCCAGACACAAGTCCATTCCCTAACAGAGACCCTTTGTGAAACAAGGAGAAACATTGCTCAATGTCGTCAAGATATGCATGGTTTTGAAACCAGACCATCAGACATTTGCTATGTTGTTCAGGAGCCTAGGGGAAATGAAGGCGAGGGTTATGGTGCTCCATCGGACAATACAGCATGAAAACGTAACAGTGAGGTCAAATGAACTGAGCTTCTGAACTTCTGGTGGTGCATTTATCTGCTAGATTGTTAAGTTTTATGCCAACCTTCCTTTTTTTATATAGTTGTAATTTGTTTTGGTGCGATACAAAATTTATTCTTAACATGCAGCCACCGCCTGAAGAAAACAGCAAGCCATTTTTGTATAGTGTAGGGTGTTCCCTATATTTGCACTGGTGGCGATCTTTGATGCCGAGTGGATGTAATCTGTGCAATCGCCTTAATAGCTTAGCGTTAGTTTCAGCCTTATTTATTTCCTAGTCTTCTTTTCCCCTAGTCTGCTAGTGGCCACAACTACCTTGGGCCATATACAGGCCGTAGGATCCATGGGTCTCCTACAGGCCGTCGATAAATAGGCCTATAATCGGTGCGCCTCGGGGCATCGGATAAATGGGTCTACATGGGCCGTAATCGGGCATAATTGGTATCGGCCCAGCACGGTAACAAGCCGTTAACAGGCCGTGGGACAGCAAAGGCTTAATTCTGTCACAGGCATAACGGGTCGTTAATGGGCCAGAATATAGGACTGGCTGGAAACGGCGCAATGGGTTAACAGGCCAGAAACGGGCCGACTCTTGCCATGGGCCGAATTTGGCCCATTAGGGTAACAGGCCAGTAACGGGCCGACTCTTGCCATGGGCCGATTTTGGCCCATTAGTGGAACAGGCCAGTAACGGGCCGACTCTTGCCATGGGCCGAATTTGGCCCATTAGGGGAACATGCCAGTAACGGGCCAGAAGTAATCGAGGGCCGAAAAGGAGCCCAAGAACATATGGGCCGTCAATAGGCCGAAAGCTAACACGGGCTGGAAACGGCCCATGTAAATCACGGGCCGTTAACGGGTATAAAGAAAATTACTGTTCATTATGGGCTAGAGTCACCGTGGGCCTTTACCCGGGCCGGCCTATTATCGCACACGAAAATCTTGTGGGGCTTTACCTGGGCCGACCCATTATGGCCCGCAAAATCTTGTGGGCCTTTAGCTAGGCCAGCCCATTATGGTCCGCAAAATCTCGTGGGCCTTTAGCTGGGCCGGCCCATTATGGTCCGCAAAATCTTGTGGGCCTTTAGTTGGGCCGACCCATTTAAACTTGTTGGGCCGTGCCACATGTCGACGTATCATAGGCGCCTTCTGTCCAGTGAGTGGATGACATCTATCCCGATAATGAGCCGACACGTGTTTCCTCTAGCCAATGATGATTTTACACATGGAAAATCCCCATTGGTCAGGGTTGTTAACAGGTTATCGGATCCAAAACCCGACCCGATAGCTTAACAGCGTTCCGGTACGGTGGATGCCATGTGTCGGTCACCCTTGACAAAAGAACTTCTGTGACGCGCGATTTATCGTCATGGAAGTGGACACTTCCGTGATGATAATTTTGGTAATGTCATGGAACACTTCTACGACAGCACAGGTATGACTATCTTGATTCTGTCATAAATTTGTCATGGATGTACATGCATGACAAAAAAAGCGACCTACTGTGACAAACATGTATCATCACGGAAGTGTATTTTTTTGTAGTGTTTGGGCTTCTTCATTTGAGCATCAACTTGCTTGCCATTCTTCTTGAAGTTCCCCTTCTTCCCTTTGCCCTTCTTCTTGAAACTAGTGGTCTTGTTGACCATCAACACTTGATGGTCCTTCTTTATTTCTACCTCCTCAGCCTTCACCATTGTGAAAAGCTCAGGAATTGTCTTATCCATCCCTTGCATATTATAGTTCATCACGAAGCTTTTGTAGCTTGGTGGTAGTGATTGAAGAACTCTGTCAGTGAAACTATCATCAGGAAGATTAACTCCTAGTTGAGTCAAGTGGTTGTGGTACCAAGACGTTCTGAGTATATGTTCACTGACAGAACTATTCTCCTCCATCTTGCGGCTATAGAACATAGTGGAGACTTCATATCTCTCAATTCGGGCATTTGCTTGAAATATTAAGATCAACTCCTGGAACATCTCATGTGCTGCATGACGTTCAAAACGTCGTTGAAGTCCCGATTCTAAGCCGAATAGCATGGCACACTGAACTATCGAGTAGTCATCAGCTTTGCTCTGCCAGACGTTCATAACATCTGGTGTTGCTCCTATAGCGGGATTTGCACCTAGCGGTGCTTCCAGGACGTAATTCTTCTATGCACCAATGAGGATAATCCTCAAGTTACAGACCGAGTCTGTGTAGTTGCTACCATCATCTTTCAACTTAGCTTTCTCTAGGAATGCATTAAAATTCAATGGAACAACAACACGGGGCCATTTATCTACAACAACATAGACATGCAAAATACTATCAGGTACTAAGTTCATGATAAATTATAGTTCAATTAATCATATTACTTAAGAACTCCCACTCAGATAGACATCTATCTAGTCATCTAAATGATTACGTGATCCATATCAACAAAACCATGTATGATCATCACGTGAGATGGAACATTTTTCAATGGTGAACATCACTATGTTGATCATATCTACTATATGATTCACGCTCGACCTTTCGGTCTCAGTGTTCCGAGGCCATATCTGCATATGCTAGGCTCGTCAAGTTTAACCCAAGTATTATGCTTGTGCAAAACTGGCTTGCACCCGTTGTATGTGAACGTAGAGCTTATGACACCCGATCATCATGTGGTGTCTTGGCACGACGAACTGTAGCAACGGTGCATACTCAGGGAGAACACTTATACATTGAAATTTAGTGAGAGATCATCTTATAATGCTACCGCCGTACTAAGCCAAATAAGATGCATAAAAGATAAACATCACATGCAATCAATATAAGGGATATGATGTGGCCATCATCATCTTGTGCCTTTGATCTCCATCTCCAAAGCACCGTCATGATCACTATCGTCACCGGCTTGACACCTTGATCTCCATCGTAGCATCGTTGTCGTCTCGCCAACTATTGCTTCCATGACTATCGCTACCGCTTAGTGATAAAGTAAAGCAATTACATGGCGATTGCATTTCATATAATAAAGTGACAACCATATGGCTCTTGCGAGTTGTCGATAACTTTGTTACAAAACATGATCATCTCATACAACAGTTAATATAATCATGTCTTGACCATATCACATCACAACATGCCCTGCAAAAACAAGTTAGACGTCCTATACTTTGTTGTTGCAAGTTTCACGTGGCTGCTACGGGCTTCTAGCAAGAACCGTTCTTACCTACACATCAAAACCACAACGATTTTTTGTCAAGTGTGATGTTTTAACCTTCAACAAGGACCAGGCGTAGTCACACTCGATTCAACTAAAGCTGGAGAAACAGACACCCACTAGCCACCTGTGTGCGAAGCACGTCGGTAGAACCAGTCTAATGAACGCGGTCATGTAATGTCGGACTGGGCCGCTTCATCCAACAATACCGCTGAATCAAAGTATGACATGCTGGTAAACAGTATGACTATTATTGCCCACAACTCTTTGTGTTCTACTCGTGCATATAACATCTATGCATAGACCTGGCTGGGATGCCACTGTTTGGGGAACGCAGTATTTCAAAAAAATTCCTACGACCACGCAAGATCTATCTAGGATATGCATATCAACGAGGGGGGAGAGTGTGTCTACGTACCCTTGCAGACCGAAAGCAAAATAGTTGAGTAACGCGGTTGATGTAGTCGAACGTCTTTGCGATCCAACCGATCAAGTACCGACCGCACGACACCTCCGCGATCTGCACACATTCAGCTCGGTGATGTCCCTCGAACTCTAGATCCATCTGAGGCCGAGGGAGAGTTTCGTCAGCACGACGACATGTTGAAGGTGATGATGAAGTTATCGACGCAGGGCTTCGCCTAAGCACTACGACAATATGACCGAGATGGAAAACTATGGAGGGGGGCATTGCACATGGCTAAGAAATCAACTTGTGTGCCTATGGGGTGCCCCATCCCCTGTATATAAACGAGGAGAGGAGGGGGTCGGCCGGCCTCAAGGGGCGCGCCCCAAAGGGGGGAATCCTACTCCTACTAGGAGTAGGTTCCCCCCTTTCCTAGTCCAACATGGAGGGGAAGGAAGGAGGAAGGGTAGAGAAGGAAGGAGTGGGGCGCACACCCCACACCTTGTCCAATTTGGACTGGGGGGCGCCACCTCCTGGCCGTCCCTCTCTCCTCTAAGGCCCATGGTGGCCCATTAACTTCC
>NC_041392.1:517970152-517984389 GCF_002162155.2 Triticum dicoccoides | reverse complement strand
CCGATAACTCTTCGACACTCCGGTCTTATCCGGAACCATCTGGAACACTTCCAGTGTCCGAATAACATGGTCCAATATATCAATCTTTATGTCTCGACCATTTCGAGACTCCTCGTCATGTCCGTGATCTCATCCGGGACTCCTAACAACCTTCGGTACATCAAATCACATAACTCATAATACAAATAGTCATCGAACATTAAGCGTGCGGACCCTACGGGTTCGAGAACTATGTAGACATGACCGAGACACATCTCCGGTCAATAACCAATAGCAGAACCTGGATGCTCATATTGGTTCCTACATATTCTATGAAGATCTTTAACGGTCAAACCACATAACAACATATGTTGTTCCCTTTGCCATTGGTATGTTACTTGCCCGAGATTTGATCGTCGGTATCATCATACCTAGTTCAATCTCGTTACCGGCAAGTCTCTTTACTTGTTCCGTAGTGCATCATCCCTCTACCAACTCATTAGTTGTAGCGACCCGATCCCAATGGACCGTAGTCTCTGTGCTTATGTGTCATCCCTGGATCGGTATTGCTGACACACAATACTCGAGGATTTATTGCAGAGTTCAATCACACTTATTACACGAGGGTCTCAAAAAGAGTACTTATTACAATAATATGGCCGAAGGCCATCTAAATAAGATAACTGCGGAGGCATCGAAGATATATGAGTCCATCCAACTCCACGACAATACTGAGTGCATGACAATGACCTATTGCACCTTACTCTTTGTCTGAAAATTCAGCAAGATGATACGTTCCAGCCGTGTAGGTCAGCACATGGAATATGCTGGCAAGATAACACCATAGAGCAATGAACAAATAGTAGCTATCACTACATGCATATTTGGCTGGTGGAGGCTCTATGGTTATCGTTTGCATAAAGCTAATTTTTCCCTACAACAAAGGAATATAATTTTATTTCACTACAAATTTTAAGTCATTATTGAGAAGGTTCATCCAACTAAATCCCAAAATAATACTTACAACCCAACAAATTCATTAAGCAAAGTGATGAGATCAAATCAATAATTCAAGTACCAGATACTCAAGATGTCCATAGCCGGGGACACGGCTAACCATGATTAGTTTGTACACTCTAGAGAGGTTTGCACAATTTTCCCCACAAGACTCGATCTCCTCCATTGGTTTCCTCGCATTACATGATGTTTGAGAAATGGATGACCGAGACATAGTCTTTCAGAAGCATTAACTCATTACTCTGGGTAGACAGTACCACCTACATCCCCTACATCTGCTAGCCTACCACTGAAAGAGGTCACACAACTTACTCAACTATGCCAGAGCCCATAATGGCTTGTGGATGCACATGGAAGTTTCTAGCATGAAAAATCTTATGATCTCTTTGAGCCTGGGTGGAAAACCATAGGATGATCACACGGGTACTCCAGGATATCCTAGGAAAACACTGGATTGCTCCAGGTGCCCACAACCAATCCACCCACACGTGTATTTAAGTAGACACCTTAAGTTTAACCTTAGATATCAATAACTCTCACATCTTTCATGAATCTCACATACCAATCCACGTCTATGAGCATAGAAAAGTAATGCAATCATAACGTAGTAACACCCAGGGTTTGAATATAAGACAATGTGTTCCTACCTCATCAACTACTTCCCAAGTACCCACATGTTATAAAATCCTACTCATGCAATGTTTGAGGGTTGTAACTAATGCATAAAAACTAGGTAATAAGGGATATGATCAAAGTGTTACTTGCCTTGCTGACAATTGGAAAGCCCTAGAGATTCGTAGTAGCAAGCCTCACACTTCGGAAACTCTATCGTGAACAAACAAGAGCATACATAAGCACTCAAGCATAAGATGCAAAGGTAAAACCAAAAGAAAATATTTAAACAGAAAGTTCAAGTGAAGACCTTCGATACGCAAAAAGAATCAATTGAATCGGAGTTACGAAACTCAAACTACAATAAAAAAAAGTTCAAATTCAAATCTGCTTGAAACCAAATTTGAAATTTCCAAAATCATGTTCAAGTTGTTAACCTGGACAGAGGGGAACAATATGAAGATTTCGGCGTTGGTTTCACCTGATTTGGATAAACGAGCAAAAAGTAGTGAGGGTTTGAAGATCAGGGACTAATCGGTAAGAAAACTATTCATGGATAGGTCCCTGGCTGAAAATTAAATTAAAAAGAAAATCTAACGAACGAACATTCGCTAACAGAAACTAACGAACAAATTCGTTTGCTAAAAGAACAAATCGGGTGAACGTTCGCTAATTAATGAAACCTAAAAATAAAACTGATCTAAAAGAATAAACCCAGACTTTTAAAAAAAAACGGTCGGGTTAACTCGGTTTATACCGGTTCGGAGAAGATGAACCGGCAGCGGCAGCGGTGTTCTCCAGCGAGGCGGGGCAATGGTGACGGGCAGCGTCGGCGGCGGCAGGGAGTGGCTGCAGCGGCAGGAGGTGTTGCGACTAGGACGGCAGGCGGCGGCGTGGTGCGGGCGCGGGCGGCGTCGGCAGCTCGGGGCGGCGGCTTGGGGAGAGGGGGGCGGCGGCAGTGGTTATTTAAGGAGGGGGAAGAGCCGGCTTGGGGGAGGGGGCAAGGCGACTGCGGAGTCGGAGTCAGAGCCGGACTCTGGCTCGGCCACGGTGGCACGCTCGGGGAAGACGGCGGCGGTGCGGGCCGACTAGGCCTTTGGCCCAGTTCTGTCCAAAAGAAAACTTTTTTAAATAATTTTGCTGAAAAGGAAAAATCCAAAAAATAAAATAAATAAAAATCCTAAAATCTCAAAAATAATTTCCACGGTCCTCTACTAAAATTTGGACCACATGAACATTTTTTCTGGGGTAAAATACAATTTTTTAAAATGCAATTTTTACCTAATTTAACCAAATAAGATCTCAAATAAATAAATATTTTTATTTAATATTAAATTTCCATTATTTCCGCTATTTTGAAGAAGTCATATTATCTTCTATCATAATTTTATTTATTTTGAAATAATTGGAAAAATAAATTGAAATAAAAATAACTTTGATCCAATTTACCAATTTCGAAAATTCAAAAATGGAATTTTATGGAAACCTCCAACTCTCTCACATGGTCCTTGAGTTGCTTAAGGTCTCTAGGATCAAAATGTCCAAATAAACCAAATTCAAAAATGCAAAGAGCATGGATGCATATGATGACCTAATGATTAACATCCAAATTGAAAATTAGGATGTTACATTAGTCACATTGCTTGCAAGGCTTATAGTGATGTGCATTACCAAGAGGGCCCAGAGATACCTCTCGGACAATCAGAGTGACAAATCCTAATCTCGATCTATGCCAACTCAACAAACACCATCGAAGACACCTGTAGAGCATCTTTATAATCACCCAGTTAAGTTGTGACGTTTGATAGCACACTAAGTGTTCCTCCGGTATTCGGGAGTTGCATAATCTCATAGTCATAGGAACATGTATAAGTTATGGAGAAAGCAATAGCAACAAACTAAACGATCATAGTGCAAGATAATGGATGGGTCTTGTCCATCTCATCATTCTCTAATGATGTGATCCCGTTTATCAAATGACAACACATGTCTATGGCTAGGAAACTTAACCATCTTTGATTAACGAGCTAGTCTAGTAGAGGCATACAAGGGACACACTGTTTGCCTATGGATTCACACATGTACTAAGTTTCCGGTTAATACAATTCTAGCATGAATAATAAACATTTATCATGATATAAGGAAATATGAATAACAACTTTGTTATTGCCTCTAGGGCATATTTCCTTCATTTTCTTATGCTAGTCAAATGTTCAAGTTTGTAAATAAACCTCTTTCTATTTCTCCTAAGAAAAAAGATTACATTTTACATCGGTAAAGTTGTTCCTAATAGGGCAAATACATGACTAATTCTGTACAAAAAATTCAGTGTCCTCAACAACAAGCATGGACCAACCTTTGTGGATACTATGTTTGCAGACACATGATCTCCACCTATAATTCTACTGATTGTTGTGACAATGCTCGCGAATTAGTACGAGTAAGTCTATCTTAATTATTATCTTCTACTCCATTCGTATGGCACATTCTGATCTTTAAACCGATGACCCCTGAACCGCTCCCCGTTGGTGAATTGCTATTGGTTAGGAGATTTATCAGCAACTCCTTCCTGAATCACTACATCAAGCCAACTCATGATAATGAAGATTTTAGCATGGTTCTTCCTGTAAACATACACGTATGGATTCATTGTTTTCCATGTGATGAGGTCTTCGTATTTCCTACACTATACTGCATATGTCGACAAAGCAGTGGAATTTAGTTAGCATTTGTTCAATTGCATATTGTTGCAAATTCTTATGAGTGTTATTCCTGTGGATACTATTTGTTCAATTCCATAGTGTGGCGAATTTGCTTTTTGCATGGCGATTCTAATCTGATTTTTTTGCTTTAACCTAGCCATTGATGCACACATGGTTCAACAAAATGAGTGTGTGCGATCTAGAACGGAAAGCACACGTCACTCATAGCGGAACCTTCGGTGTGATGACCCACAAGTATAGGGGATCAATCGTAGTCCTTTCGATAAGTAAGAGTGTCGAACCCAACAAGGAGCAGAAGAAAATGACAAGTGGTTTTCAGCAAGGTATTTTCTACAAGCACTGAAATAGTCGGTAACAGGTAGTTTGATAGCAAGATAATTTGTAACGAACAAGTAACCGTAACGGTAAATAAAGTGTAGCAAGGTAGCCCAATCCTTTTGTGGCAAAGGACATGCCAAAATGGTCTCTTATGATAAGCAAAGCATTCTTGAGGGCACACGAGAATTTCACCATGTCACTTTCATTGTCGGAGTAAATGACCACGGGTAACCTAGCCGGCTTCCCCTGGTACTTCAGAAAAATTACAGACCGTACAAGCCTCCAAGCTTCCAAGACATGGGGCCGTCTTCCCCCAGCCGGCTACCTCTCAAGCCGGCTGCGCAAAGGCAGCCCAGCCCTGAAATCCTTGAGAAACAAGACCACAAGAAGGCCGACTTCCAGAAGCCGACCATAAAAGGGCCGACTCCCAGTAGCCGGCCCCTCAGCAAGCGGCTGAGATCTTGCCCTCAGAGTCTGCACCCACATAACGGCGACAAGACGGGGCGTGGCTACAGTAAAAGCCTGCCAACCCCGAATCCCGGCACACGCATGGCCATAGTGCACCGTATGGGGCGGCCATCCCCGTCCGGCGCGGCACTGTTGCCACGATGATCGTGACGTCACCCACGGCGAGGGGTCAGTACGACCCGTGGGTGGCGGGCCCCTCGGTCAGGGAGATCCCGAAGGCGGCCAGGCTTCCCACAGTCGGCCAGGGGTATGGCCGGCTTCCAACAGCCGGCCAGCTCTCTCCCTTCAAGGAGGTGCTTCATTAAGGAGACAAGAGAAGGTAAGGCTACAGTGATGAGCCGCCTCGCAGCGGCACTGTAGCCATGCTTACCACGACAAAGCCATCGTCACCAGGGGCAAGGTAACAGTAACCAGCCCTCGACAAGACCCCCGAGCGATGGGGCCGTCCTGTCGGCCAAAGGGTCGGCAGCCGGCGGGCCTACTAGTCGGCGGGCCCCACCAGTCGGCGGAGAAGCCGGCGAGCGTAGACACAGACGGCTGGGGCCCACGCCTAGCCGGATTATCATTTTACCCCTAGGGGGTAGGCCTATATAAACCCCCCAGGGTTCCCATGCAGGGGAGATCACTCTTTGGATAGATTTTAGATGCCACAAGGAGAAGAGGAGCGGGCTAGCCTGGCCCTCCCTCATCCTTTCACCGAACAGCTCAAGGAGCATTCTGTAGCAACCCACCGAGCTAGTGATCATGCGGAGACCCCGCAGAGCAGCATTAGGGGTGTTATCTCCACGGAGAGCCCTGAAGCTGGGTAAGATTCGTCGGCGTGCATGTCTTCGCCTTATCCCGTTTCCAGGCACCGGCGATGTTTTATTGGCTCCCACAATGATAAGCCATCCATTGGCATATGTCGCACCAACCGCCCAACATTTGGAGCCGATGCCTGCACGGCGAGCTGCCTCGCCGATCTTCTTGGCGAGGCTTGCATCTCTGACGAGCCCGCATCCGATGCGGGCACAGACTGCCCCGAGAGCCACCTCGTCAACCTCCTCGACCAACTCCACGTCTCTGGCGAGCTTGCCGCAGACTTGGAGTCGGTTGGCTCCACCGACCCGATGCTTGTCGACTCCGACACGACATTCCTTGACGCCTTCCCCACCAACGTGGTGATCATCAATGACCCTCTTCCTCAAGCCGACAGCAGCAGCAGTGCCATCACCGAGGTACTGGTTATCAGCCACGGCGCCTCCTCAGGCGAAAACGCCCACGACGCTCTGCAGGCGGCGCTGCACAACTTGTCCGTCCCCGTCCTGACCGACACGGACGCCAAGACATTGGAGGCGCGCGCCTCGCCCTCGTTACGGAGGGCCAGAGGCTCGCCACCATGAGACGCCTCACCGAGGCCCACCAGCGCGAGGTTGACCGAGCCGCCTTCGGCACACCGCACCCGACGGGCCGAGCCGCGTCGGTATCGTCAAGAAACACGGCGCAGCCATCGCCGACATTCTGGGAGTAGACCGCCCAGTCTATGCCACGCCTCTTGAGAACTTGCGCGCCGCCCAGGTGACCATAGACGAGTTGAATGGGTTGGGGCCTGATGAGCTCCCTTACATGACTAGACGCATCCAGCAACTTATCGACGCGGCCACAGAGCGGCACGAAGCCGGCGTCCACGCCGAGAGTCCTCCCCCGCGTCGAGAGCACAACGCGACATCCCGAACACTGACCGTGGGCAACACCCGCGCGAGAAAAGAAAAGGAGCCGGCTGCCAGCCGCAGCCGGACTTGAATCTCCATCGAGCGTGACGCCGAGGGCCGCCCTCGAGCCGTGGAGTGGCGGGCAACCCTCCTCCTCCTCCGTCTCATGGGGAGAGATACCCTACCCCGCCGCCTGTCACGCACCCGACTCTCAGCGGTCGGCTGGGTCGCCGCGAAGGAGTCGACGAGAATGATGCCCGCCACCGGATCGACCGCCTTGCGCGATCCTTGGCCCTGGAAGAAGAAGATGATGTCGGCACGTCTTGCTTCGGCCCCCGCATCCGCGACGAGCCCTTCCCCAAAGGGTTCTCTCTCCCAAGAGACACGCCCAAGTACAACGGCTCCGTGAAGCCGGAAGATTGGTTGATCGACTACTCCATCGCGGTTAGCATCGCAAACGGCAACAGGCGTGTTGCCGTAAAATATGTGCCGCTCATGCTCCAAGGCACGACGCGCACCTGGCTTAACAACCTCAAGCCTTACAGTGTCAACAGGTAGCTAGACTTCACTGAAGCCTTCATACGCAACATCACCAGCACCTACAAGCGGGCTCCTAAGCCCCGACAGCTCTCCTTGTGCATCCAAGGGCCCAATGAATCGACTCGTGACTACCTCACGCGGTGGGCCGAGCTCCGCAATTCCTGCGAGGGAGTGGACAAGGTCCAAGCTATAGAGTACTTCACCGCCGGGTGCCGAGAAGGCACCCTCCTCAAGCACCGACTCCTCTGCGACGAGCCGACTACGCTTGACGAGCTACTGGTCATAGCTAATAAATACGCCATGGCTGGTTCCTCGATGAAGACCGAGCTCCGAGTAGATGCCTCCGTGAAGGTGCTCGCTCCAAGTCCCAAGACACCGGCTGGAGAATCCAGCCGACGCCCGCACCAGAACGACCACAAGCGCAAGGCTCCCCTGCCGCCTTCCACCAGTCGGCAGGTGGCCACAGTCGAAGACGAACAACCCGAAGGACGGCCCACACCCAAGAAGCAGAAGGGCGGCAGGCCGGCTTGGCAGCCAGCTTTCTCCTACGAGCAAGCACTTGATGCCCCCTGCAAGTTTCACAACGGCGCAAAGCCTTCAAACCACACGACCAGAAAATGCCATTGGCTCACTCGGATCTCCAAGGGTGAGGGGATGGCGCCGCCTCCGCCTGCTGGTCAGCCGCCTCCGGCTCCTCCGCAGCCGGCCGCTCGACCAGCGGTCGGGGCAGTTCAAGATGAGTACCCCGACGAGCATGCCGCCTACGTCGTCTTCACCAGCTAGCCAGAAGATTGGTGTAGCCGGCGCCGACAACACCAAGAAGTCAACGCAGTCGCCTCCAACAACCTAGAATTCATGCACTGGTCAGAAAGGCCTATTAGCTGGAGCCGGACAGATCACCCAGAGGTGATGCCGTCTCCTGGCTCCTACGCATTGGTTCTGGACGCCACCCTCACTATGGAAAGGCGAGCCGCCCGTTTCTCCCGTGTGCTGATAGATGGTGGGAGCAGCATCAATATCCTATACCGCGACACCATGGAGAAGCTGAGCATCAAGGCAAAGCAGCTCATGCCCAGTCGGACTGTGTTCCATGGCATCGTACCTGGCTTGTCCTGCTCCCCAATCGGCAAGATCAAGATAGATGTCCTCTTCGGGGACAAGGATCATTTCCGCCGAGAGGCGGTGTGGTTTGAAGTGGTGGATCTAGAGAGCCCTTACCACGCGTTGCTTGGCCGACCTGCCCTGGCCAAGTTCATGGCTGTACCCCATTACGCCTACCTCAAGATGAAGATACCAAGTTCCAAGGGCATCATCACCATAGCCGGAGACTACAAGAAATCCTCCGAGTGCGTGGCTGCCAGCAGCCGGCTGGCCGAGTCCCTTGTAATTGCTGAAGAGAAGAAGATACTGGACCGAGTCGTGGCCATGACCGGCAAGCAGCCGGCCCTGTCCCCCGACCCCAAGGAGTGTGGTGCCCAAGGTTCCTTTCAGCCGGCCAAAGAAACAAAGAGGGTACCTCGGGACAGAGATCACCCAGAAAGTTTGCCACCATCGGGGCAAACCTGGACAGCAAATAGGAAGGCGAGCTCGCCGATTTCCTCTGTGAGAATCGGGACAGTTTCACATGGTCCCCCAAGGACATGCCGGGTGTGCCGAAGGAATTCACCGAGCACAAGCTACATGTCCGAGAAGGTGCGAAACCAGTCAAACAGCCTCTCCGCCGACTATCGGAGGAGAAGAGAAGGATTGTGGGAGAAGAGATAGCCCGACTTCTGGCAGCCGGCTTCATTATGGAAGTTTTCTTCCCAGAGTGCCTCGCCAACTCGGTCCTCGTGCTAAAGAAAAACAACAAGTGGCGCATGTGTATAGACTACACTAGCCTCAACAAGGCTTGCCCCAAAGATCCCTTTGCCTTGCCAAGGATTGATCAAGTAATAGACTCCACAGCTGGATGCGAGCTGTTGAGCTTCTTGGATGCTTACTCAGGCTACCACCAGATAAAGCTGGATCCAGCTGACCGCCTGAAAACCGCCTTCATCACACTATTCGGAGCCTTCTGCTACCTGACTATGACATTCGGCTTGAGAAATGCCGGTGCCACTTTTCAGCGTTGCATGCAGAAATGCCTCCTCAAGCAGCTCGGCAGAAATGCCCACGTATATGTAGACGATATTATGGTGAAGACGGAGAAGCACGGCACCTTGCTGGAAGACCTCAGAGAAACATTTGAAAACTTGCGCCGATTCCAAATCAAGCTCAACCCCGAGAAATGCGTGTTCAGAGTACCAGCCGGCCAGCTCCTAGGCTTCCTGGTCTCCGAACGCGGCATCGAGTGCAACCCAATAAAGATCAAGGCCATAGAGAGAATGGAGATTCCCACCAAGCTGCAGGATGTCCAGAAGTTCACCGGATGCTTGGCTTCCCTGAACCGCTTCATTAGCCGGCTCGGAGAGAAGGCCCTCCCCCTCTACTGACTCATGAAGAAGTCCACTCATTTCGAGTGGAATGACCAGGCGGACCAAGCCTTCCACGAGCTAAAGAAGATGCTGACCACGCCGCCTGTCTTGGCGGCACCGGCTGAAAAGGATCCCATGCTCCTTTACATTGCCGCTACTAGCCGGGTGGTCAGAACTGTCATCGTAGTCCAACGCCCAGAACAAGGCCGGGCTCAGCCGGTTCAGAGGCCGGTGTATTATTTAAGCGAAGTCTTATCCACCTCGAAGCAGAACTACCCACACTACCAGAAGATGTGCTATGGTGTGTACTTCGCAGCCAAGAAGGTCAAACCCTATTTTCAACAGCACCCCATTACGGTCGTATGTACTGCCCTGCTTGCCGAGATCATAGGCAACCGTGAGGCTTCCGGCTGAGTGGCCACATGGGCCATTGAGCTGGCCCCCTACGCGATCTTCTACCAGCCCCGCACCGCCATTAAGTCCCAGGCACTGGCCGACTTCCTCGTCGATTGGGCCGAAACCCAATACCTGCCACCGGCTCCTGACTCCACTCACTGGCGGATGCACTTCGATGGGTCCAATATGCACACCGGCTTGGGAGCCAGCATCGTCCTCACCTCTCCCAAGGGCGACAAGCTCAAGTATACATTGCAAATTCATTTTGCCGCCTCCAACAATGTGGCCGAGTACGAGGCGCTCATACACGGGCTCCGACTAGCCAAAGAACTCGGCATCTGCCGGATCTTGTGCTATGGCGACTCAGATTTGGTGGTCCAACAGTCATCCGGTGACTGGGACACCAAAGACGCAAACATGGCGAGCTATCGTTTCCTCGTCCAGCAAATCAGTGGATATTTTGAAGGATGTGAGTTCCTTCATGTACCACGTGCCGACAATATGCAAGCGGATGCCCTGGCACGAGTAGGATCCACCCGGCAAGCCATACCAGCCGACGTTTCTCTCCACTGACTCCTCAAGCCGTCTATCAAGCCGTCTCCAGAATCTGATTCCATCTTCGTGCCGCCTGACCCCAACGCAGTCGAATCCGACTTGGGAAACCAAGCAGGCGATGCAGGGACTCCAACAGGCGGCCCGGGGAATTCGGAACTCAGCCCGGGGACTACTGCAGCCGGCCCGGGGACTACATCAACACAACAGGCGATGGCCGACTCTGACCCCAACTCTTCACTACCGAGCCCACCCGCCCATATCACAGTGGCAGTCCTGACAATAGAAGAAGTCACAGCTCCATCCTGGGCCCAGCCCATCCTCAACTTCTTAGTAAACAGAGAGCTGCCAACCGACGAGATCTCGCCAAGACAAGTTCAACGCCGAGCCGGAGCCTACACAATCATCAACAGAGAGCTTGTTAGGCGCAGCGTCACTGGAGTATTCCAGTGCTGCATCGAACCAGAGAAGGGCACAGCAATCCTCAGGGACATCCACCAAGGCGAATGCGGCCACCACGCAGCCTCAAGATCACTCGTCGCCAAAGCTTTTTGCCATGGATTTTTCTGGCCGACTACCTTGGAAGACGCCAAGGAACTAGTCAAAAATTGCAAAGGGTGCCAAGTTTTCAGCTCCAAGCAACACCTGCGGGCTTCGGCACTCAAGACCATCCCCCTCACCTGGCCCTTTGCCGTCTGGGGGCTGGACATGGTGGGCCCATTCAAGACGGCACGCGGCGGCATGACACATCTGCTCGTCGCTGTGGACAAATTTACCAAGTGGATTGAGGCGAAGCCGATCAAAAAGCTGAATGGGCCGACTGCCGTCACATTCATCGCAGATATTATAACCCGGTATGGCCTACCTCATAGCATCATCACCGACAACGACACAAATTTTGCAAAGGGAGTACTGGCACGTTTCTGCGCAACACACGGCATCCGGCTGGACCTAGCGTCCGTTGCCCACCCGCAGTCAAACGGCCAGGTCGAGCGAGCAAACGGCCTCATCCTCTCCGGCATCAAGCCCCGACTGGTCGTGCCACTGGAGTGTTCGGCCGGTTGCTGGCTTGACGAGCTGCCGGCCGTCCTCTGGAGTTTGCACACTACGCCAAACAGATCGACCGGCTTCACCCCTTTTTCCTTGTATATGGTGCCGAGGCCGTCATCCCAACTGACATCGAGTTCGACTCGCCTCGGGTCACCATGTACACGGAGGCGAAAGCCAAGGAAGCACGAGAAGACAGCGTCGACCTACTGGAAGAGGGTGGTTGTTAGCTCTCAGTCGGTCCGCCATCTATCAGCAGGGTCTGCGCCGCTACCACAGCCAGAAGGTCAAGCCAAGATCTTTCCAAGAGGGTGACCTTGTGCTCCGGCTGATCCAGCGAACAGCCGGCCAGCACAAGCCTCGGCCCCTTGGGAGGGCCCCTTCATCATCAGTAGAGCTTTAGGCAACGACTCCTACTACCTAATCGACGCGCAGAAGCCGAAGGCACGCAAGACAGACGATTCCGGCAAGGAGTCGGACCGACCGTGGAACGCCAATCTCCTCCGAAGATTTTACAGTTTAAAAGCAGTACGTAGCACGCTACCTTTTGTACTAAGTACGAGACAAGGGGTGCTCCGAGGAGTACTCAGGGACTACCCTCTTTTATCTATGAAAGATGAGTATCACGCATACGATTATGTTGCTACACTTGCTTTCTTCGTCCGGCACCGGGTTCGACCAGTCGGCCCGGGGACTCGCCGCCTCAAGTTATATCTGAAGTTCCACCTGCAGCCAGACAAGTAGTGTGCCGGCACCCAAGCCCCCTCTTGCCAAAAGTCGCAGCTCGAAGAAACGACTATCCAATTGGCAAGAGCCAAGGGCAGGAAAGGATGCCCACATGAAAAAATGGCTAAGGACTAACGAACTTATATAACACGAGCCGGCCTCCCTCCCCGCCAGCCGACTACTAGAACAGTCGGCTGGCCGGCTTCCCGCTCACCTTGCTGCAATCTAAGAAAGCTCAAGTACTTGCCTTCCCAAAAACGACCAAGTCCTTCTCTGGCCACAGACTGCAGGGTAGCTGTCCGGCTGGGAAGGCAGCGGCCAAGGGAAGGCGGCAAAGGAAAAAGCCAAAGGATAAAAAGCAAACATAAACGGAAGCCAAACACATGCATAATATTTACACAAAAGACCTTCAAAAGGCCATCATTTAACATAGTCTGAATACACCCCCAGTGGGTGGAACTGTGCAAATTTAAAGATTGTTCAAAGAAGTAACAAGCAGGAAAGGTAGGACGGCGGATCAAGCCAGGGGAGCAACAGGCGAGTGGGGCAGGTTGGCGGAGTCGGCGGTGCCGGCTGGAGGAGTGACCGGCTGGCGAGTCTCGGCATCGTTGCTAGAAGCACGATCGGGCTGAGGCGGGCTGGTCGCTTCACCATCCGGCGCAGCATCTTCGTCATCCTCTCGCTCTTCCTCTTCGCCCTCATCACTTGAGGCAATCTCCTCCACCGAGTCCTCACCTTCGGCCAGGTTCAGCCTGAACCACTCCTCCGGCTGAGCGACGCCGGCGTCATCCACCTTAGGAGCAAAGGCACTGGTATCGGTATACTCGGCGATCGCCGAGGTGCGCTGGAGGATAGCCGACCGCACCGCCTCTAGCTCCTCGTCAGCCTCCTGCCGCCAGGTGCTCAGCTGGTCCAAGTTCAGCCCAAGATACCAAGCCCGGACAAACTCCAGAGCCCGCCCAGCGCCGGAGCGGGCCGCTGACGCCTTCCAAGCCTCGAAGCGGCCGACTGCGACCTCCAGCCAGTCGGCGGTCTGACTTGGGGTGCGCGGAATCACCTCGCCAGGCCAGAGGGCGGCCAACACTTGCGCTCCGGCGCACTGAAGACCGTGGAGCATGCGATGGGCCGGCTGTAGGCGGGCCTGAAGCCCCAGAAGTTGCTCCTCAAGTGACCGGCTGGCATTCGGCGCAATCTCGGGCCCCGCCTGCCGTTGCGTGTCGCGGTAGGCCTCAATGGCTTGGGTGGCAGTGGCGGCTGAGTAGCCGGGGAAGTAATCTGCGCAAAGGGGAAAGCAGCGACACAAAATCAAAAAATGAATCAGATAGTAGAAGGCAGGCAAGGAAGCAAGCCTACTGTCAATCAAGTCTTCCACCCGGATGTAGCCTTGGCTCAGCGCCTGCCTCATCTCGGCCCAGTTTGCCGCCTCGGTCTCATACTCGGCTTTGAGGGCGGCCTCGCTGTCCTGCGCCGCCTTCAGGGCCGCCCTGTGGCTCTCCTCCTGGTCGGCCAACCCCTTGGACAGACGGTCACGCTCTTGAGCCAGGGCGGTGCACTCGGCCTCCTTGGCACGAAGGGCGGTCTGGGCTCCGCTCAGCTGGCTCCTCAAGTCGGCGTTGGCCCCTGCAATATAAAGAAAGAAGTCGTCAGGAAAAGATCCGACCCGACTACTCAGTAGTCGGCCCGAATCTCGGGGACTACACATAGTGGGTGCG
>NC_041392.1:517967320-517969986 GCF_002162155.2 Triticum dicoccoides | reverse complement strand
AGATCAGTGGCTTTCTGATTCAACTCCTGGGCCTGGGAGTTGAAGGCGGCCGCGCGGAGGTTGTGATACTCCTGCAGAGAAGACAAGGGACGTGAGTAAGAACAAGATGGTAATCAAGCTTTCCAATAAGTTCCAAGCCGCCTGCTCAGCAGCCGGCTCGGAACTCGGGGACTACACCCAGTGGGTGCGTTGACGCGCCCCCACGGAAGAAATTAAAAGCAATCAAAGGAGCAGGAGGACTCACCCGAATAACCGACCGCGTTGTGAGAAACTCCTGGGTGTACTGCTTCAGCGCGGTGGCTTGGGCCTGAAGCCGGCTCCAGACGTCCTGCGCCGCCACATTCAGCATGGCTGTCCCGCCGATCGGCGTCCACCCGGACGAGCTGCCGCTGGCCGCTTCTAGGTCCTGGGCAGACGAGCCAGCGTCCATGGTCTTCTACGCGTCCGGCGCTGAAGTCGCCTTCCCCGCACGCCGGCAAAGCGGTGACGAGATCACAAGATCCCCTCCCATGGTCGGCTCGCCCCTAGCCGGCCGCGCTGGCGGCACTTCAGGCCGGCCTCCTCGGCCCGCTACAGTCGGCGGCGATGGCGCCGTCTCCCTCTCCATCTCCGGCTGGCCGCGGCCGGCTTCCTCCAACAGGGGCACAAGGGTGTTAGGAGCCGCAGCACGGAGGGGAATGACGAACTGCGGAGGCTGGTTCTGCAGGGCCTCCGCCTCCCTCTCCGCGTCTGTGGCCTCCGCCTGGGCCTTGGCGGCTGCGACGGCTCGCGCCTCCACCGACTTCTGCTCCGCCTCCCGGGCCGCCCTCCGCTCCTCCGCCTCCCGCTCCTCCCGCGCTTCCCACGCGTTCCGCTCCGTCGCCTCTAGGAGGTCGGCGCGGGGATCTACTCGGCGCGAGTTTGAAGACCCTCCTACGGCTCCGACTATGGAGGCGGCCGGGACTCGCCCAAGGGAAAGAGGGGCCCTATTTGATAAATTGAGAAAAAGGGTTTGGAAAAACATCAACTGAAGAAGAAGAAAAAAGAAAGGCATAAGAACAGCGACACTTACGCTGAGACCGCCTACGGCTGCTTCACCACCTTGCGGAAGCGGGCTGCCTTCGCGGCCGCCTCGTCCCGTTTGGTCGGCGCCGCGGTACTCTTGGGCTTCTTCGGCCGACTGCCGAAGTGGGTCGACGCGGCCCGACGCTTCTGTGCGCCGCCCTGGGCAGTCGGCCCGACGGATGGGCCCGCACCATGGTGCTTGGGCGCCGGTCGGCGGCGCGCGATGACTTTGGCCTCGTCGTCATCTGGCCAGTCCTCGAAGCCGGCACCGAGCCCAGACCCGCCTGCGTCGCCACCTTCCTCCGCGACGTTTTCCTCCATGGCGGCCGCCCCCAGGTCTGGGTTGTCTACATCGTCCATCGTAAGGTCGGGGAGGAACTAGCGTTCCACCCCTGCGGCCCCAGCTGCTGGCAGAAGCATGGGGTTCTGCCAAAGAAAGGCCGGATGGTCAAGAGTCGGCCACCATGAACTCGGCAACGAGCAAAGAGGAAGAGAAACTTACCACCAGTGGAGGATTGGCGCCAGAGTACGGCACCTTGCCATACTGCCACTCCTCGGTGAGCTTGCAGTTGGAACTGTAGTTCACCATGTAAGACACCTCGGCGTCAGGCATCTCCTTGGTGCTTAGCCGGCACGGGTCGAAGCGACCGCTCATCTGGCAGATCATATGAGGTCGGCCCTAGAGCGGGAGCACCCGGCGCTCCATGAAGGCGGCCACCAGGTCGGCCCTGGACAGACCCTCCAACTGGATCATCACCCGGAGCCGAGCAACGGAGGCTGACCCGCCCGAAGACAGCGACCTGGACCGAAAGGACCATGAAGGCTGCCTCCTAGCTGGCGGGCCGGCTATGTAAGCGGAAGGTTGACGAAGTCGCCTTGCAGAGCAATATTATTCACGTAGAAGTAGGACTTCTGCCAGAGCTTCACCGACTGGATCAGCGGGATGAGCGGAAACGGGTTGTTGTCGCTCGCCCTCCGCATGGCGATGAAGGCACCACATGGGGCGGGCACGCCCGCGACGACGGTGCCGAGCTTGCACTGAAAGAACTCTCCCCACAGTTCAAGAGTGGGGAGGACGCCGAGAAAACCCTTGCACAGGGTGACGAAGGCCGACAGCAGCATCACCGTGTTGGGAGTGAGGTGATGCGGCTGGAGATGATAAAATTCAAGGAACGAGCATAGGAACCCGCTCGCCGGCAGACCGAAGCCGCGCATGCAGTGCGAGCGGAAGATCACCCGCTCATCCTCTTCTGGAGCCGGCGAGATCTCCCTCTCCGGCGCGAGGCGGACCCGTACGAGATCCGCGCCCGGCAACCGCCGCGTCCGACAGAGGAAGTCGACGTGGTCATCATGGACATTGGAGCCATCCCAGGAGCTGGACAACGCCATGGGGACGCCGCGGCGGCGAGAAACGTACGACGAAAGGAGGGCGCACGACCCAGTTGTGACGAAGCGGCGGCGAGCCAAGAAGATTGGCAGGAAGGCCGAGCGGCGGCAGGTAGCTGTCGTGACGAGAGGAGGAAGAAGAAGGAGGGGGCGGAGCGAGGGAGAGCGGGCGAGCGTTTTGGCGCTCCCCTCCTCTACCCCTACTTATAGCCTCATGCGGCGAAGCCGAGGAGGCA
>NC_041392.1:517854514-517967118 GCF_002162155.2 Triticum dicoccoides | reverse complement strand
ACTGCACCCACTCCCCCACGCCCCACGATTATTGCACCATTACGGCATGGGGAAACCGCCACTGGGGCGCGTGCGGTCTGTCCGGGCCGCAAAAGATCCGCGCGTGGGCCGAGGCCCTGTAGTGGCGGGCCCCAGATTGCGGCGGCGTCCTGTCGCACGCGTGGGCTGGTAGGCCCCTCCAGCCGGAGGATGCCACGTGGCACGCAGACGATGAGCGGTGAGTTCACAGCCGGACTCGCGCGCCGACTGGCACCCGCCTTCAAACTTCAAGATCTCTAAGAGACGGCGCACCTAGTCGAAACCGACTTCTGGTTTCCGGCTCCTCAAGATAGGAAGCTGACTGGGCTCCTCGACTTTTTTCTGCCTCGGAGCCCAACCAGCTTCGGGGACTACTGTCGGAGTAAATGACCACGGGTAGCCTAGCCGGCTTCCCCTGGTACTTCAGAAAAATTATAGGCCGTACAAGCCTTCAAGCTTCCAAGACATGGGGCCGTCTTCCCCCAGCCGGCTACCTCTCAAGCCGGCTACGCAAAGGCATCCCAGCCCTGAAATCCTTGAGAAACAAGACCACGAGAAGGCCGACTTCCAGAAGCCGGCCATAAAAGGGCCGACTCCCAGGAGCCGGCCCCTCAGCAGGCGGCTGAGATCTTGCCCTCAGAGTCTGCACCCACATAACGGCGACAAGACAGGGCGTGGATACAGTAAAAGCCTGCCACCCCCAAATCCCGGCGCACGCATGGCCACAGTGCATCGTACGGGGCGGCCATCCCCGTCTGGCGTGGCACTGTTGCCACGATGATCGTGACGTCACCCACGGCAAGGGGTCAGTACGACCCGTGGGTGGCGGGCCCCTCGATCAGGGAGATCCCGAAGGCGGCCAGGCTTCCCACAGTCGGCCAGGGGTATGGCCGGCTTCCAACAGCCGGCCAGCTCTCTCCCTTCAAGGAGGTGCTTCATTAAGGAGATAAGAGAAGGTAAGGCTATAGTGATGAGCCGCCTTGCGGCGGCACTGTAGCCATGCTTACCACGACAAAGCCGTCGTCACCAGGGGCAAGATAACAGTAACCAACCCCCGACAAGACCCCCGAGCGGTGGGGCCGGCCTGTCGGCCAAAGGGTCGGCAGCCTGCGGGCGTAGACACAGACGGCTGGGGCTCACGCCCAGCCGGATTACCATTGTACCCCTAGGGGGTAGGCCTATATAAACCCCCCAGGGTTCCCATGTAGGGGAGATCACTCTTTGGATAGATTTTAGATGCCACAAGGAGAAGAGGAGCGGGCTAGCCTGGCCCTCCCTCATCCTTGCACCTAACAGCTCAAGGAGCATTCTGTAGCAACCCACCGAGCTAGTGATCATGCGGAGACCTCGCAGAGCAGCATTAGGGGTGTTATCTCCATGGAGAGCCCTGAAGCTGGGTAAGATTCGCCGGCCTGCATGTCTTCGCCTTATCCCGTTTCCAGGCACTGGCAACTTTTTATTGGCTCCCACAATGATAAGCCATCCATTGGCATATGTCGCACCAACCACCCGACATTCATCAGGCTGGTTTGATTTGTGTTTGCTATTTTGATAATTTGATATGTGGGTGGATCGGTGCTTAGGTGATGTTCTTACTTGAACAAACCTTCTACTTATGATTAACCCCCTCGCCGGCATATGCAACTATGAGGAAAGTATTAAGATAAAATCTAACCATGGCATTAAACTTTTCGATCCAAATCGGTCCCTTACAAAGTAACGCATAAAGTAGGGTTTAAGCTTTTATAACTCTAGCAACCCATCATCTAATAGCTACTCCATGATGCATTCCCTTAGGCCCAATTATGGTGAAGGGCCCTGTAGTCGACGTTCACATGACACCACTAAGGGAATCACAACATACATATCATCAAAATATCGAACACATATCAAGTTCACATAATTACTTGCAACATGACTTCTCCCATGACCTCAAGAATAAAAGTAACTACTCACAAATGATAATCATGCTCAAGATCATAGGGGTATTAAATAGCATAATGGATCTGAACATATAATCTTCCACCAAATGAACCATATAGTAATCAACTACAAGATGTAATCAACACTACTAGTCACCCACAGGTACCAATCTGAGGCTCTGGTACAAAGATTGAACACAAGATATAAACTAGGCTTTGATAGGAGACGGTGATATTGAAGATGTTGATGGATATTGGCCTCCCAAAGATGAGAGGGTTGTTGGTGATGATGATGGCTTCGATTTCCCCCTTCGGGAGGGAAGTTCCCCCGACGGAATCGCTCTGCCGGAGGGCAAAAGTGCTCGTGCCTAAGTTCCGCCTCAAGACGGCGTTGCTCCGTCCTGAAAATCATCCCCTCATTTTTTCTAGGTCAAAATGACTTATATACAAGAAGATGGGCACCAGAGGTGGGCTGGGCTGAACCCACCAGGGCGCGCCTGGGGGCCTGGCAAGCCCTGGTGTCTTGTGCTCACCAGGTGCCCCCCTCCGGTATTTATTTGATCCAGTATTTTTATATATTCCAAAATAATTATCCGTAAATTTTCAGCTCATTTAGATATGTGCAGAATAGGTAACTCTGACATACCCTTTTCAGGTTAAGAATTCCAGCTGTCGGCATTCTCCCTCTTTGTGTAAACCTTGCATATTATGAGAGAAAAGGCATTAGAATTACTCCATAAAGCATTATGATGCATAAAAACATTATAAATAACAGTAGGAAATCGTGATGCAAAATGGACGTATCAACTCCCCCAAGCTTAGACCTCGTTCGTCCTCAAGCGAAAAACCGATATCGAAAAACATGTCCACATGCTTAGAGAGAGAGAGGTGTCGATAAAAACAAAATATGGACATAGTAGCATCATCCTTATTATCATAACAACAAAGAACTTTGACATAAAACTTTATCACACAACTTTTATCATATAACTTCTCATGAACAAGTAACAATTCATCACAACATCGAAGTATAAAGCATAAACTCTATTGAAAACCAAAAAACTATATTCTCAGTCAACTTTGCAAGTCATATTTTCAGGAAGGGTCACGTACCGGAGCCTTTTGGCAAGTCCATATACTCAACCATCAATTAATATTCTATGATTGCTAACATTCACAGCATACCCATGAGGAAAAAGTTTCAACCGGACACATAGAAAGATAGGGGCTTATAGTTTCGCCTCCCAACGTATTCACCTCAAGGGTGATGTCAACAACAATAACTCATGCTCACTCATATCCGACTGGATATATGTGCCTAGATCTTTCCTCACCACACGACGCTTGCAAAAATAGAAAATAAAAGGAATTGGGAATAATACTTTGACTCTTGCATAAAAGTAAATACATAAAAGTAAAAGATAGGCCCTTCACAAAGGGAATCAGAGGTTGTCATGTGCTTTTAGGTTTGTATGCCAAATCCCTTAATGCAAAAGAACATCACGTTATATTTCCCCTTATGATAGCAACCTTTATTATGCAGCCCGTCACTTTTACTACTTTGCCATCACAAGTTCGTACAACGTTCAATTTTCTCTTACACTAAATGACCCAACACATTTAGAAGCATTTTTTATTTCCTTATTTCACCGATGACAACTTACTTGAAGCATCTTACTCAATCCATAGGTAGGTATGGTGGACTCTCAGAATAAGATTTTGGGTTTAAAGGGTTTTTGGATGCACAATTAGTATCTCTACTTAGTGTGAAGTTTTTGGCTAGCAAAGGTATTGAGCAAGCACCACATGTTAAAGGATCTCTGACAATATAACTTCTATATGAATATGAACAAACATAAATCATTACGTTGGCTTCCTTGTCCAACGTCAACAATTTTGTCATATAATATTTAATGGGGGCTCACAATCATAAAAGATGTCCAAGAAAGTGTATTTGCATGTGAATCTTGTATTCCCTTATTAATTCTTTCATGAATTGCATCATTGACCAATGCTATATTTGTCAACTTGCAATAAATTTTACTAGTTGTACTTTTCCTTATGTGATGTCATTACTTACCATAAGATCTTCTTCATTATTTCATTTTCTTTTTATTGAAACAAAAAAGAAACCAAACTCAAGCTACTCTTTATTATATATCTCACACACGATTACATAGATAGATAGATAGATAGATAGATCACTAAGCAAGCACTCGAAAATAAATCGAACTGAACTTTTATTCAACTAATTCTTAGGATAACTAAAGATCGAACTAAGATAGTGTCGGATTTTGGGTTCCGGCAAAACCCTTGAGGTTCGAACACTGGGGTGTGCATGAAGATCTCTCCCCTCTCTAGCTCGCGCATTCAATGATCTCACGGCCTAGCTTGACGGCCCAAAGAACATGAGACACAAGATTTATACTGGTTCGGGCCACCATGGTATTGTAATACCCTACTCCAGTGTGGTGTGGTGGATTGCCTCTTGGGCAGTGGATGAACAGTTACAAGGGAAGAACAGCCTCCCGAGGAGAGGTGTTCTTGTGCTTGGTGAGCTTGTGTGGTTGAGGATCGTCCCTCCCTGTTATGGTGGTGGCTAGTCCTATTTATAGAGGTCCTGGTCCTCTCCCCAAATATTGAGCGGGAAGGGATCCCACAACGGCCAAGTTCGAAGGGAGACAACTAGTACAAGTTATCTTGACAAAAGTAGTCTTCGCCTACCAAAGGCTTTGGTGGTGACGCTGTCTTGGGCTCCACGGTGACCTTCGTCCTGCCGTCCTGCTGGTCTTGGTCTTGTTGCACCGACATGGAAACCGTTTCCTGATGCCTCGGAACTCCTCGCCCGCGCTTGCCTCCTTAACACCAAAGAGGAAACAAGGACACTGTGCGCGCTGGCGCCCACCTTGTCTTGATTGTCATGGCTTGCTTCATTGGAACCTCGCGAGGTTCGCCTTGCCTTGATATCTCTGCCCCTCGCGAGCCAGCCTGGTGAGGCCGCCCCTGAGGAGGTCTTGCGTCGTCCGCCTTGCGAGGGTCTTGAATGTTTGTTGGTGAAGATGGGTCATACAGGGCCGCTGGAGGAGCCACGCTGCGGGCCGCAGGCAGGCAAGTCTGGGGACCCCCATTCCCAGAATGCCGATAGATAGATAGCAAATAAAGTGGTGGTGATCCGATACCGGGGCACCTCCCCCAAGCTTGACAGAAGCCAAGGGGAGTGCCCATACCTGTTACTCAAGTCTCCTTTGGCAGGGAAGATGATGATGTAGTGGCCATGTTCTCCAATATATCCATAAGTACCTCCCTCAAACTTTGAATCTCTCGAAGGGTTGTATGAAGCAACTCGGTGTTCTTCTCCACTTCAGCCACAATGTTTTTATTTTCTGGTCCCCAAGAATTTGTTCCTGCATCACTTTCTCTTGGACGAGATATGTCCCAATTGGACGGTATGTGCACACGAGAGTATTCTTGAATCCATAATTATGAATCAAATTGTGAAAATTGTTTTGATGTAACATGTGTAAAGGCCTCCTTGGAGGGAGTCCTTCCTGCACATCAGGGCTCTCTTGGTTCTTTGTTGATCTTATGGCTTGATGGGGTTTAGGACGAGTGGAGATGCCGGCTAGTGTGCCCTTCTCGGAAGTCGGTGGGTAAACTCTAAGATAATTTCCTTCGCGTTCCTTTATGGCAACCTCCTCAATTCCTTCTCCCCTTAACTCTGCCTGTAGCAACCAAGCTTCGTCTTCTTCATTGTTGGAAGAGGGACAAGACATGACACCTAGCTTGATAAATCTGACAGAAAAATAGCACGGAACAAGAACAAAAGATATCTCTACGATACGGTGGTCAATACGTTCAGGGGGCATATAAAGATTTTTTATCTTGGGAAACAAGCAAACGAGAGGAAAACGGAGTCGGGAAGGTTCCCGAGGTGGGCACAACCCACCTGGGTGCACCAGGCAAGGCAAGCGCGCCCTGGTGTCTTGTGCCCTCCTCGGCTGCCTTCCTGGTTATTTCTTATTTCTTATTTTCCTAATTTTTGTAATATTCCAAAACTCATAGAAAATATTTTTGTGGATTTTTCGGAGTCCGTTTACTTACTATATCACGTACCTCCCCTTTTTCTTATGATTTTGGAGTGTTCCTCTTTTATGTGTTCCTCTGGTGTCATGGTTTGAATAATATTGCTTTCTACATTAATAGGCGTACCGGAGATATAGTGTTTAATTCTTTGCCCATTGACCACCCTCAGATTAGTACCTTCAGCATTATTAATTTTGATAGCTCCACACTGATAAACCTCTGCGGTCATATATGGTCCTTCCCATTTGGAAAGAAGTTTTCCTACAAAGAATCTAAAATGATACTTGTACAAAAGAACATATTCTCCAATTTTGAATTCCCGCTTTTGATTCTTTTATCATCCCATCTTTTAACTTTTTCTTTAAATAATTTGGCATTTTCATAAGCTTGGGTTCTCCATTCATCTAGTGATCTCATATCAAATAGCCTCTTTTCACCGGCAAGTTCGAAATCATAGTTGAGTTATTTAATTTCCCAATATGCTTTATGTTCTAACTCAAGAGGCAAATGACAAGCTTTTCCATAAACTATTTAATAAGGAGACATGCCCCTAGGATTTTTTTTATAAGTTATCCTGTAGGCCCAAAGTGCACCATCCAATTTCTTATTCCAATTCTTTCGAGACCTATTGACAGTCTTTTGTAATATTGGTTTTATTTCTCTATTGCTAAGCTCAACTTGACCACTAGATTGAGGATGATAGGGCGATGCAATTCTATGTTAACATCATATTTAGCAAGCATTTTACGGAAGCACCATGAGTAAAGTGTGAGCCACCATCAGTCATTAAATATCTAGGGACTCCAAACCTTGGGAAAATAGATTCTTTTAGCATTTTAATGGAAGTGTTATGATCAACACTAGTAGTTGGAATAGCTTCTACCCACTTAGTAACATGATCAACAACAACCAAAATATGTGAATACCCATTAGAGGAAGGGAAAGGTCCCATATAATCAAAACCCCAAACATCAAATGGTTCAACATCAAGTGAATAATTCTAGGCATTTCCTGACGCTTACCAATATTACCTATCCTTTGGCATTCCTCACAAGATAAAACAAACTTACAAGCATCCTTGAAGAGAGTAGGCCAATAAAAACTAGATTGCAATACCTTGTGAGCAGTTCTATCTCCCGGATGATGCCCTCCATATGCTTTAGAGTGACATTTCCATAGGATTTGTTCATGTTCATGCTCAGGTACACAACATCTAATAATACCATCTACTCCTTTATAAAAATATGGGCCATCCCAAAAGTAATGTCTTAAATCATAGACGAATTTTTCTTTTGTTGGTATGTAAAACTGGGTGGTATATATTTAGCTGCAGTGTAATTAGGATAGTCAGTATACTAAGGAGTGTTATGAGAAACATTTATTGTAGCTAGTTGTTCATCAGGAAAGCTATCATCAATAGGTAGTGGGTCTTCAAGAACTTCTAACCTAAACAAGTTATCAACTACAGGGTTCTCAGCTCCTTTTCTATCAGTGATATGTAAATAAAATTCTTGTAGCACGAGAACCCATCTAATGAGTCTAGGTTTAGCATCTTTCTTTTCCATAAGATATTTTATAGCAGCATGATCTGTGTGAGAAATTACCTTGGAATCAACAATATAAGATCTGAATTTATCACAAGCAAACACAATTGCTAAAAAATATTTTTGAATAGTAGCATAGTTTCGTTGGGCACCGTCTAGAGTTTTGCTAGCATAATGAATAACATTTAATTTCTTATCAACTCTTTGTCCTAGAACAGCACCAACAACATAATCACTAGCATCAAACATAATTTCAAAAGGCAAGTTCCAATCAGGTGGTTGAAAAATAGGTGCAGAAGTTAAGGCTTTCTTAAGTGTTTCAAAGGCTTCTACAGAATCATCATTGAAAACAAATGAAACATCGTTTTGTAAAAGATTTGTAAGAGGCCTAGAAATTTTAGAGAAGTCTTTAATAAACCTTCTATGAAAACCAGCATGACCAAGGAAACTACGAATACCTTTAATATCTTTATGTAGCGACCAGACCTCAAATAGTCTGATCTCTGTGCATCAGTGTCATCCCTGGATCGGTAATGCTGACACGCACAGTACTTGAGGATTTATAACAGAGTAGCAATCACACGCTTATTATATCGAATGTCTCAAAAAGAGAACTTATTAGAATAAATATGGCTTAAGGCCATCTAATGCGATAACAGCGGAAGGCTTGGAAGATAAAGTGAGTCCATCAACTCCAACGGCATCACTGAGTGAAAGACCAGGACCTAAGGCACCTTACTCGTCGTCTGAAAAGTCTGCAACATGAATGTTGCAGCCCAAAAACGGGTCAGCACATGGAATATGCTGGCAATGTAACACAAGAGAGTAATGAACAGAATAAAGCTATCACTACATGCATATATGGCTGGTGGAGACTGTATGGTTAATATGTTTTGCGGAAAGCCAATTTTTCCCTACAACAAAGGAACAAATTTTTATTTAACTACTATGGTAGTTGTTAAACATTGAGAAGGTTCACCCAACTCAATCCCAATTAAGCATCATCATTAAACCCAATCAATTGTATTAAGAGTGATGAGATCCACATGATAATCCAAGAACTAGATACTCAAGATGTCCATAACCGGGGACACGACTAACCATGATTAGTTTGTACACTCTGCAGAGGTTTTCCCACTTTTCCCCACAAGACTCGATCTCCTCCGTTGGATTTTTCGCACTACATGATGTTTGAGAAACGGATGACCAAGAAACAGTATTTCCGAAGAGGTCCCCTTCACCGATAGATAGGCCGGTACACCTACAATCCTCTACATCTGCTAGCCCATCATGGAAAGGTTTCCCACAACTTACTCAACTATGCTAGAGCCCATAATGGCATGTGGCTGCACACAGAAGTTTCTAGCATGAATAATCTTATGATCCCTTTGAGCCTGGGTGGCAGTCCATAGGAGAATCACATGGTACCCCGGGATTTCCAAAAATACAAGCAACACTGGGTTCCCTAGGTTCCTCAATCCACCCAGATGTGTATTAAAGTTGCCACCTTAAGTTAACCATTAATTAACAATACTCACATCTGTCATGAATACACTCAAACCCAAACCACGTCTATGAGCATAGCATAGCAATATAAGCAACGTAGAAGTAACTCCCAAATGTTTGGTAATAAATAGGACAATAGGTACTACCTCATCTACTTCCCATAACCCACATATTAATCAGATCCTAACCATACAATTGTTTGAGGATTGATCTAATGCAATAAAACCGAGAAGTAAAGAGGTATGATCAAAGTGTTACTTGCCTTGCTGATGATCCGTGAAACCTAGAGACTCGTAGTAACACGCTTCGCACTCCGGGTACTCTATCGCAATCAAACAAGCATACAATAAGCAATCAAGCAAAGATGCACGGGTAAAACTCAAATAAGAAGATCTAACCAGAAAGTTCGACTTAAGAACTCCGGTTTGCAAAAAACAATCAAATCAAACGAAGCAAAGAAACTCAAACTGCAAAAGAAACAAGATCCGTTTACTAATCTGGACTAAAGTCAAATTTTACAGTAGCAAAAACTTGTTTAAGTTGATTAAACAGAAAGAGGGCTTCGAGACGAAACTCTAGGCGCTTGAATCGCTTGATTCCGCTAAACGAGCGAAAAGTAAACTAAAACGAAAATCGGATCAGAAATCGCGATCGAAAATAATCGCGAAAAATCCGAGAAAAAGAAAAACCGACGAACTGGCTAACGAATGAACGTTTGCTGTCTGCGGCTAAACGGTGAAAATCGTTCGTTAAAACGAACGAACGAACGAACGGGCGTTCGCTAAAAAACTAAACCTGAAAAAAAATAAAACTGATCTAATAAAAAAAAGTATCTAGGGTTTTACCGAAAAAAACTGAACCGGCAAAGGAAACCGGCGGCGGCGGCAAACTCCGGTGAACTCCGGCGACGGCGGCGGGGTGGCGGGGCGGCGGCTCGGCTCCGGCGGGTCGTCGACAGGGTGGCGCGGCGCGGTGGCGGCGGGCGGCGGGGCTAGGGTTTCGGCGGGGCGGGCGACTTGGGCCTCAGCGGGGTTGCGGGCTCGGCCTATAAAGCCGCCCGGGCACAGTGTCCCGATCGGACACGGCCAGGTAAGTCGGTTGACTTTTTTTTAAATAATTCCACGCAGAAAAATGAAGAAAAGAAATACTAACCGGAGTCCAAAAATCCTGAAATAAATTTTCCCCGTCCTCTAAAAATCTACCGGACAAGGTGAACATTTATTTGGGACTCTAATGCAATTTTGAAAAACGCTTATTTTTCCTAATTCATATAAAATAGCGATAAAACTCCGAATAAAATTCTTATTTGATTTTAATATTAAATCTCCAATATTTCTTTATTTTTAGGAAGTCATTTTATCCCCTCTATTTTATTTTCATAAAAGAAATATTCGAAGAGAAAATAATTAAAATCAAACGATCCTCTTTTCAAAATTTGAGAAAAAACTCAAATATGAAAATAACGAAATTCCCAACTCTCTCCGTGGGTCCTTGAGTTGCGTAGAATTTCTAGGATCAAGCCAAAATGCAATAAAATATGATATGCAATGATGATCTAATGTATAACATTCCAAATTAAAAATTTGGGATGTTACACTTTAGGACATGGCACTTTCTCAAATGCATTGACTTTAGCTTTATCCACCTCAATACCTCATTCAAAAATTTTATGCCCCAAGACAATACCTTCATTAACCATAAAGTGGCACTTCTCCCAATTCAATACAAGATTACTTTTCTCACATCTCTACAAAACTCGATCAAGGTTGCTTAAGCCATCATCAAAAGAAGTTTCATAAACGGAAAAATCATCCATGAGAACCTCAACAATCTTTTCACAAAATTCAGAGAATATAGCCGTTATACATCTTTGAATGGTAGTAGGTGCATTGCATAAAACAAAAGGCATACATCCACAAGCATAATTTCCAAAAGGGTAAGTAAAGGTGGTTTTCTCCTGATCAGGTTGTGACACAGGTATTTGAGAAAAACTAGAATATCCATCAAGAAAACAAAAGTGTGTATGCTTAGATAGTCTTTCTAGCATTTGATCAATAAAAGGTATAGGGTAATGATCTTTTCTAGTAGCTTTATTTAATTTTCGAAAACCAATTACCATTCTATAGCCAATAACAATTTTTTGTGGAATAAGTTCATTTTTATCATTAGGAACAACAATAATACATCCCTTCTTAGGGTCACAACGAACGAGACTTGCCCATCTACTATCAGCTATGGGATAGATTATACATGCTTCCAGAGGCTTTAATATTTCAGTTCTTACCACTTCTTCCATCTTAGGATTCAAACATCGTTGGTGATCAACAATGGGTTTAGCATCAGGTTTCATATTAATCTTGTGCTGACAGAGAGTGGGATTAATGCCCTTAAGATCAGCAAGAGTATATCTAATAGCAGCTTAGTGCTTCTTCAGAATTTTCAATAATCTTTCTTCTTCATGTCCTGAAAGGTTAGCACTAATAATAACATGATATATCTTTTTCTCATCAAGATAAGCATATTTCAAAGTGTCAGACAATTGTTTTAATTCAAACATAGGATCACCTTTAGGTGGAGGAGGACCTCCTAGAGTTTCAATAGGCAAATTGTGTTTGAGCAGAGGTCGTTGTTCAACGAATTTTTTTATCAATTTCATTTCTTTCATGCATATGCATATCATTTTCATGGTTTAGCAAATATTGTTCTAGTGGATCAGTAGGAGGCACAACAATAGAAGAAAGACCAATTATTTCATACTTACTAGATAATTCTTTCTTATGAGGTTATCTACTAAACTTGGAGAAATTAAACTCATGAGACTCATCACCAAAGCTAACACCGATAGTTTGTTTCTCACAATCTATTTTAGCATTAACGGTGTTCGAGAAAGGTCTACCAAAGATAATGGTACCAAAGTCATATTGTGGGGAACCAAGAACTAGAAAATCAGTAGGATATTTTCTTTTCCCACACAAGACTTCAACATCTCTAACAATCCCAAGTGGTGTGATGGTGTCTCTATTAGTAAGTTTAATAGTAACATCAATGTCTTCTATTTCAGCAGGTGTTGTGTCATCCATAATTTCTTGGTATAATGTAAAAGGAATAGCACTCATGCTAGTACCTAAGTCACATAAAACCATGATAACAATGATCTCCTATTTTAACTGAGACAACAGGCATGCCAACAACATGACTATGTTTATCTTTGTAATCAGGTTTGACAATTCTAGAAGCTTCATCATAGAAGTAAATAACATGCCCATCAATATTTTCTACCAAGAGATCTTTAACCATAGCAACACTAGGTTATACTTTAATTTTCTTAGAAGGAATATTACTTTTGCGAACCACAGTTGAAACCTTACCATGTTCCTTTATCCTTACAAGGAAAGGTGGTTTTTCAATATAAGAAATAGGCACAACTAGATCAACATTGTAAATAATAGTTTCATCTTTAACCATGACTGGTTCTTTAATTTCTTCTTTAATAGGGGGATGATATTTAAACCACTTCTCCTTAGGGAGATCAACATGAGTTGCAAAAGATTCACAAAAAGAGGCTACTATCTCAGAGTCAAGTCCATATTTAGTGCTAAACTTGTGCTTAATACCCGACTCTTTACCTTCATCAAGTTCCCAATCTTCAGAGTTGCATTTAATTCTTTCTAAAAGATCCCACCTGAATTCAATAGACTTCTTCATAAAAGAACAAGTACAAGAAGTATCAAGCATGGATTGATCATCACAAGAAAGCCGAGCATAAACATTCCGAATGATGATTTATCTTGAGAGCTCATGACCGGGGCATGAATATAACATTGACTTAAGCCTCCCCCAAGATAGAGCGATACTTTCTCCTTCATGAGGCCGAAAATTATATATATAATTCCGATCACGATGAACTAGATGCATAGGATAAAATTTTCTCGAGGTGGCAGTGGCTCCATACTGTAAACGTGATGAAACTTTGTCTCTATTTTTTTCTCGTGGAAACAAAATTTATAGGCTTGGAATTACGTTAGATGGCTGCTTGCGGGACCCACAAGGCATTAGGGTGTTCCCTGGGGGGTAGGCGCACCCTGTTGCCTTGTGAGCAACTAGTGGCCCCCTCCGGTGGATCTTCCTTCCAGTATTTTTTATATATTCAACAAAAATCTCGACAAAGTTTCTTCTGATTCCGAGAACTTTTATTTCTCCACAAAGCAACACCATGGTAGTTCTGCTGAAAACAGTGTCAGTTCGTGTTAGTTTCATTCGAATCATGCAAATTAGAGTCCAAGATAAGAGCAAAAGCGTTGGGAAAAGTAGATACGATGGAGACATATCAATCACCACCCTTCACATCATGAAATATACCAGTATGTGACTTGAGTGAATAGAGGGGGATTGGGAGAGGAAAGCACCTTTGAGTCCTTTAAAGATTCATCTTGATCATCATCCAAAATGACCTTAACCATTAAATGTTTGTGGGAATTGCCTTCATAGTCCTTCATGTAGTTATACTTGACCACCTTTTCATTCTTGTTGACGAGGTTCAATTGGGCTACACCCGCAACACCAAAAACATCATATGAGTCATAAGCCTTATGTCGGGGTACACAAACAGGGGTGTATGTTTCCCCCTGACTTGTACACGGACAGGCCAGCCTCAGGCACAACGGCAAGAATGCAAGCAGCCTCGAGAAGACCAAGACAAGTCGAAGGAACAAGATATTACTAAGGGGAAAACCTCCCTTGCCGGGCAGGCGAGCCTGGTCAAGTCGAGGCCCCCCCAAGGACAAGTCACAAGACCTTCCCGGCAAGGGTTGCCGGGACGCTGGTGGCCTGCTTCCCCACCAAGGATCCACCGCTCCACCTCACAGCAACGCAAGTCATCCATCGATGCGTTGTCGAGCCCCCAAGTGATTAAGTGGCTGTCATTTGGCACGTGGCAGCCATTTCTGAGGAAGATCACCCCTAAATGACACCCGTCCACGTCCGTGTCACGCAAGCAAACGAGAAGGTGGTTGAATGGCACGGCAAGGCTTGCCGGGCTACATCCATGATGTGACACTAAGTGGTGCATTTAATGTGCCTTGTCCTGTTTGCAGAGTTAGGTATGATAGCACTGTGGCTATCTAATCACTGTATAATGAATGTTTTGCCATTGTGGTAACCACTTGACCTATAAAAGGAGGTCCGAGGCAACCTTAGAAAGGATTCGGACCCTTGTACACCCATACACGCGTAGTTTCTCTCCCCGAGGCGACCTTGCCGGGCTTGAGCATTGTGTCTCCACCACGGCCCTCTCATCAATCAACCAAAGTAGGAGTAGGGTTTTACGCCTCGCGGTGGCCCGAACCTTGGTAAAAACCACCCATGCCACCGCTACTATGCTGCTCGACGGCCTTCGCTCTTTGTGCAACGTGCCCTTCCCCCTTGCCGAACCACAAGGGGCCGATGACCCATAGGTGATTGTGTTCGACCATGATATTTTTGGCGCGCCAGGTAGGGGGAAGCGCTTGCGCGGATCCAAGGTCATAAGCAGCGTGTCAATCTTCATCACCATCTTCTTCATCAACGGTTCATCATCCATGGTGCCCAAGAAAAAGTGCGGCACAATAGTTTGAGAAGGAAGCGACATCGCTCCTTCATCCATCCCGCTCGATTCCCGTCAGTCATCTCCGCCGCGGCTGCAGCTGCAGTGGAAGGAGTGGATGACGGCGGCACGACAACCATGGACAGCTCGAACAGCATGACCACCATGCGACCCCATTCGGGAAAAAGGGCAAGGTGATAAGGTACATGGTTTCTTCCTCCACCACCTTCACTTGTCAATGATCGAGCCACACTGGGTTTTAGCATCGTCAACGTCGATAAGCCCGCGCGGAACTCAGTCCAGCATTTTCCCTGCTAAGGGAAAATCCTGAGTAGAGCATGGGTGCAAATCCGTTGGTTGACGCCCCGGCAAGCACGCTCCGACAAGGTCATCCGTTTCAGCATGACTCTCATGCCAGCTACCTTAAGATCGTTAAAAGTGTAAGGAGAAGGAGGGAGAAACCGGCCTTACCTTGCACCATATTTTGTTGCCCACGAGAGATCCGTGATCCCTTCCGGCCATTGCTGGGGATCCAAAAACAACATGTGAAGCGCCATCCTCCAAAGGCACGCGGACGTGACGAATGACCACAATCAGAGAAGGAGGGAAGCGTGGACGAAAGCTAAGTTCACATGTCACAGATCTTTTCTCTCTAGAGCCCGCATTTGCTAATCCCTCGGATAACCAGGGTGTTTCGTATGGAGAAATCTTTTGTGTGATGGCACCTTGATGGATTTGTCTGCGCCCCCGCTTTGTTTCAAGCCTGCTCACAAAGCGGGCGGTTATGTCAAAGACTCCTAAGGAAAAACCTATCGGGGCATGTCTTTGCTAGCTGAATGCAAAGGACCCATTCCTCGGAGCAATCGCGGTAGCATGCTACTAGCGGGCAACCAAGACACACGAAAGGAAACCAACCATACGAACATCCATGGGTAAAACACAAGAGGGATAGCATGCATTTGAAATTAATTAAGCATCAGTTCAGTAGGAGCAAGTGTAGTAGCGGATCTAAACACAAGACATGCATAATGTTTTGTTACAGGGAAACACAGCAATGTGGATGATTCAGGGCCATGCTTGTCGGCCTTATGAAGCCCTCAGGACAGAGAGGACCTTGTCGGTGCAGGGGGAAACCTTCTCCTCGGTAGTGGAAACATCCGCGCCTGACGGCAGCCTCCTGAAGCCATCAACGAGGTTGAAATCCGGGTGATGGTAGGTGATGTTGCTCAGGACCATGAAGAGGGTGTTACATGCAAGCTTCCAAGATTCGCTTGTGAAACGAGCAGCTCTTCCCTCCTCGTGTGACTTTATTCCTTTAATCAACTCGTTGAAGAAGAGCCCTAGCTTGACGCTTGGGACCTCATGCGTGCTAGTCAAGAAGACTAGTCCATCCATGCCCATTGTTGCAATATGGGTAGTGAGGTGCTCGGCAATGTCGACGAGGCTCTTGATCCAGAGGTCGACCTGCTCGGATTGGTTCGCCAGCTTGTCCTCTGCAAACTTTCGGAGGATTCTTGCGTTGTCCAAGTCCTGCATCAGCTACTTCTCACGAACACCGCCAGACTCGATCATGCTCTCCAAAGTGCCGAGCCTTGCCTTCATGTCGGTGATGGTGCCATTGGCAGTCTCAAAATCTTGGCTCTTGGAGGAGAGCTGCGATTGCGCTTCCTTCAGGAGAATTCAAGCTTTCTGACCTTCCTCCTTGAGAGCCACGACTTCTTTGGCACTCCCAGCAAGGTCCTCCATCAGCTTGGCCACCTGTTGATCAAGATCAGCCTTGACAATGGATGCAACAGCAAGGTCATCAGCAACCTTCTTCAACTAAGCGACGGAATTAGTGGAGAGCGCATCGAGGGCCACTTTGTGCTTGTCCTCCAGCTCCTTTGTGCGTTGCTGGACAAGGGCCTCCAGTTCCTTGTCCTTGCTGCAAAGGGCGGCCACGAGCTTCTCCTCCCGGGAGGAGATGTCCTTCTCCCAGGCGTTCAAGAGCATTGTGCGCTCTGCCAGGCGGGCCTCCTGGGCAGCTATGCCCTCCTTCACCATGAAAATCGTCTCCTATTGCCACAAAAGGACCTGGAATTGCTTGAAATGCCACTCGCGCAACTCGCCACCCTTGTCCCTTAGCTTCTGGTCCACGTTGTTGGCAGAATTGCATTGCTCCTTGAGTGCCTGCCACTTCTGGTCGTACCAGTTCTGCATTTCTTTGATGCCTACTACCACAGACTCCAGGAAGGACAGGTCCATGACTGTATTGACAGATTCATCGACTTCCCCAACTTTCTGGGACAAGGGCGCCATAATACGTTGGATTTCCTCATCAAGCTCCGCGCTCACTGCTGCAGAAGAACTGGGGGCTCCGAGGCCAGGTTGGGCAAGCACCAACGCCAATTCGCTTGAAGCTGGTTGCGGGGTCCCAGCCGAGGTGCCAAACGAGGGAAGAGGGCTCATGGTTTGAAGGGGGATTTTCTCTTCAACCATCACCCCAATCTTGATGCACTGCCTGGGGTCTTCTCTTCTTCCTTCGGGGGCACACCGGCAGCGTGTTCCTGCCCCTCCGCGGTAGTAATCTTGGCAGCCTCCTCCGCAGCTTCTTTCCCAATGCTGGCCACCTCCTCCAAGAACTCGGGCTTCTCGGCCAATGATATTGCAAGCAAAGGCAACAAGCAATAATGAGGATGCAGAAGCGTTGAAGGACCAAGAACTTAAAAAAAGAGTTACCGGGAGTCATTTGCCATGGAAGATCTTCAGCTTCACTGGCAACATCAGTTATCAGGGCGTGGACACCACCCCCTTCCTCGGTAACCATGGTGTCGACCTAGGCAGACCCTTCTGTGGGAGCCCTTGTCGGGGATCCCTCAACTCGATCAGTGGGTGGAGTGGGCCCCTCCTAGAAGGCCTCGCATTGAGTTTTCTCCCCGTCCACTTTGGCTGGGGAGGTGGGGTGCTCTTCTGCGCCACCTCTGGCGGGTGAAGCCAGTCCCATGCCTCCGTGCTGGGGCCTGGGCTGGGGGCTTGTCGCTGGATCATTCGTGCTGCTTCCCGCTAAGCCTATGCCTTTCAGGGACCCCACTGGCTCCACATGCCTAAGACGTTTGACCCGTGGACGAGGGTCTCCTCCTACTCCTCCTCCCTGTCGGATGCAACAAACAAGATTGAATCAGCGAGCCAACAAGCACACAAAACTTCAACAAAAGAAGAAGTTGTTTTCCTTACTCTGAATCAATAAGCATGGAGCTCAGCGCGAACTCCATGGGCGGTGAAGGTGCTCTGTTCCTCTTCAGGGTCGAAGGGGCAGTGCCTCCCGACAACTTTAAGACCCACTGAGGCGTAGGGGGCTCCAGCAAGGATGAGCTGTGCGAGGAACTCGAATCAGATGGGGAGCAGGAGTCAACTCCCGTGAGTGCCTATCACTTGGCGGGAGGGGTCTTGGCCTCGGGGAGGCGAGAAGAATACCAGCGCACTGTATCTGGCTTGTCCCTCTTGGAGGCGATTTTCTTTACCTTCCTAGCGGCAGGCGCAGGAGCAGGAGCCACTGTTCCCTGACTAGCCACCCACCTACGGGGGTGCTGATCCAAGACTGGTTCGGGGGTTTGTGGGCCTGCTGCGAGCCATTCTTCCTTGGGCTGCCCTGCCTCCTCGACTCCGTCCTCTTCCTGGGCCTTCGCTACCACAACATATAAAGCTTCAATCTTGGCAGGCCCACCCTCAGCAAGATCACCTTCGGCAGGCTTGTCCCTGCCAGGGTTGTCCCCAACAACCCCTTCTATGGCATGCGCCTCACTCCTGCCGTGGGAGGAGCCTTCGCCCTCGGCCTCCTCTTCCTCTTCCTCCTCCACTCTTCCGGACTTTGCCTTTTCAGCAGCCCGGAATGCCTTGTCCTCAATCCGCCTCTTGATGAACTCCACCTCTACATTGGAGGTATGCTTGAACATGTTATTCTCCACCCTGGTAGCCCTTTCCACCAAGTTGGAAGCCCACTTGAGCTCCGCGTCAAGTTCGGGTAGTTGCCAGTCGCTTGCAACCTCGTAAGCATTGTAGTCGGGCATCCACTTCAAGATCTAGTCCAGGACGGAGTTGACATTCAGCGGAACAGTCCTTCCCGGTAACTTGAATGGCCTGAGAATGCCAAATAGTTGTTAACATAGCCAGGCATGGCTGTAAACCAACAAGTTGTTAGTCAGGCCTGGATACATCCGCATCCTGTCTGCAGCATCTCCATCCACCAGGCAAACATGTCCCTTTTTTGAAGTGCCGCAATACGACGATGGAGGAAATCGGCTCCTACATGTTCAATGGTTAGCCCGGCAGCCATGAGATGGGCAATTCTGTTCAGTGCTGGGCGGAGCCTGTCGTCAGTAAGGCCCAACTCCTTCCAGTAATTGCCTCCATCCGCGTCTGGCAATACTCTGGAGCTTCCTCATCCTGGATACAGCACCAGTCCGCCCTCCACTCCTCCCATCTGTCGCGCTGTTGATCAAGAAGGTAATCCCAAGTTTCCCTCTTCTCCCGGGGGATCCAGCTTACGTTTCCAGAATGGTGGGCTTTGTTTTCCACCCGCGGAACGAAGAAGTGCCTGAACAGATCCACATTGGGGGCAACTCCAACGAAGTTCTCGCACAAATGGGAAAAAATCACCATGCACGCCATTGCATTTGGCATAAAATCCAGGAGGTGGAATCCATAGATTACCATCATCGCTTCAAATAATTTTGAAAGGGGGGGATGGGCAGAGGCCGCAGAGGAAATACTCGCAGAAAAATCGGTATGAATCCCGCAGATCCTTTTTTTTCCCTCCGGCGGGACCTTGGGCGCACCATGCCCCTTTGGAACTTTCCTCCCCCACATGTATCCATACCTTGTGACCAAGGCGTCACTGCCCAAATTCGACGGGAAGATGACCACATCTCCCCTTCGCTTCTTATCCAGCTCCGCTATTCTTGTTCCCCTCCGTGGTCACCTCCTTCGGAGTGGTCGCCCGCTTCCACTTGGCAGTGGCGGTTTTCTTTCCCATCCTCGCAAACTATGGAAAAGACAGAAGAGGGAAGACTGGTTGGGGAATCAGAGGCAACTGTGGGCATGAGGTCAGCCGCTTAGCTTGAGGAAGAAGATGATGGGGGAGAAGCGGATGCGAATGAGCAGTGCCCTTTCATGTATTTTCCTTTTAAGAGGAACGAACATGGGGGGAGTTGCGGCTCTTTGATATTCCCTCTCAGAAAGTTACCATTTTACATTAACTGCTATAGTCCCACGACCCCACGACCTGCGGTAATTATGCAGAGTGGACGTTGGATTGACTGGTCATCATGAAAAATCGCTCCACGTGCAGCACCTCCTCGACACATGTCCGTGCACCATTTTTGGGCCTAACCCAACGTGTCTGGCAACATGTATGGCTTAGGCCCAGGGTCTTTTGTTGGGGTACACAAACACGGGTGTATGTTTCCCCTAACTTGTGCACAGATAGGCCAGCCTCAGGCACGACAGCAAGAATGCAAGCAGTATCGAGATGACCAAGACAAGCTGAAGGCTTCGTCCGTCATCTTGACATCACGGACGCCATCAGAGAACACAGAGATGATGGCTTCGTCCGTCACCTTCGGGATCTTGAGACGAACATTGTTGAAGCGCTGGATATACTTCTAGAGGGTCTCTCCTGGTTGTTGCTTGACGCGACACAGGTCTCCCGCGGCCGGGGGGCGGTCGTGAGTGCCCTGGAAATTGGCGATGAAAGGTTGCGCATCTCGTCCCAAGAGGAAATCGAGCCTGGAGGAAGGTTCAGGAGCCAGGAGCAGGCGCCACCCTTGAGGGCCATGGGAAACTAGTTCGCCATGACATTCTCGTCGCCGTTGGCTGCCTCGATGCTTAGCTCATAGAGCTACAAGAACTCCGCAAGGTCAGGGGTGCCGTCGTAGCGAGGAGGCAGATCTGGCTTGAACTTGCCCGGCCAGGCGACGCTACGCAGCTCGGGGGTGAAGGCGCGGTAGCCGGCCATGGTCACCGGGGCCTACCTTGGAGGTGGAACTTGGTCTTGGCACCCGCACGCCGCTACGGCAAGCGGCGTGGGGCCTTGCTGCAGCAAACGATCCTGGCGCGGCGGTGCGAGGAGTGGCAGAGCGTTCTCTTGCGGTCAAAGGAATTCTTGACAGCTTCTTTCTTCACGCGCGGGCGCCGGACGTGGTGGGTCGCGTCGTGGAGCCGCGCACCTTGGCTCTAGGCGCCGTCTTGGTGTAGAGGTGGTGGAGGTGCTTCGTGAGCTACATCGCCCATGGCTGGCAGAGGGCGAGTCAGAGAGTGGGACAGTGCAGGGGAGCCCCCTATGGCGTGGACAAGCTCGGCGATGCGGTCAAGCCAGTCCTCGTAGAGGTCATCGACTGGGCGGTAGCGCAGGTGCTCGTGCGCCATGAGGAGGGCGTCCCGTGCTTCCGTGGGAACGTGAGGAGCATGAGACGACGAACCAGCGGGAGTCAGTGATGGAGTGGCGGTGCGGCCGTCCTGTCGCACCGAGGGGTGCAGCAAGGATGCTTGCTGATCGTTCCCCGCCGGGCCGGTGGTGGCGTTGGCGGCGGGCGAGGGAGAGCGACGGGGTGGCCTGCCGACAGGGGCCGTCTGAGCAACGCGGGTGGCGAGGGCAGCCCGGCGCTCGGCGCGGGCGCGGCGTGCATCCGCCATGAAGACGATGAAGTGACGTGATGCGGAGCGACAGAAGGGAAGCTCCAGCGCACCCCTACTTGGCGCGCCAAATGTCGGATCACGGGTTCCGGCAAAACCCTTAAGGTTCGAACACTAGGGTGCGCGTGAAGATTTCCCCCCTACCGATCCACGTCCTAACTCAGCTAAGATCTTATGAACTAACTCGACGAACTCGCAACACAAAGGACACAAGATTTATACTAGTTTGGGCCACTGTTGTGGTGTAATACCCTACTCCAATGTGGTGGTGGTGGATTGCCTCTTGGGCTAAGGATGAACAGTACATGGGGAAGAAGAACCTCCCGAGGAGAGGTGTTCTTGTGCTTGGTGGATGTGATTGTGGGGATGAACTAATTCTAGTCTAAGATCCCCCATAGATATGGTGGTGGCTAGTCCTATTTATAGAGGCCCTGGTCCTCTCCCCAAATATTGAGCGGGAAGGGAGCCAACAATAGCCAATTTTAAAGGGGACAGCTTGTACAACTTATCTTGACAAAAGTGGTCTTTGCCTGCAAAAGGATCTGGTGGTGACGCCACCTTGGGCTCCATGGTGACCTCTGTCTTGCCGTCCTGCTGGTCTTGGTCTCGTTGCACCGATATGGAAACCTTTTCTTGATGCCTCGGTACTCCGCGCCTGTGCTTGCCCCCTTAGCACCAAAGAAGAAACAAGGGCGCTGCACGCGCTGGCGCCCGCCTGGCCTTGGTCGTCATGGTTCACGTCACTAGAACCTCGCGAGGTTTGCCTGGCGTTGAACTCTCCGCCCCTCATGAGCCAGCCTGGTGAGGCCACTCCTGAGGAGGTCTTGTGTCATCCGCCTTGCGAGGCTTGGCCCCTCACGAGGGTCTTGAATGTCTTGTTGATGAAGATGGGCCGTACATGCCTGCTAGCAAAGCCACGCCGTGGGCCGCAGGTAGGCAAGTCTGGGGACCCCCGTTCCCAGAACACCGACAGAAGACCTCATGGGGTAAATAGGAGTGGTCTTCTTCTTCTGAATCCCCCTCAGAACAGTTATCTTCCTCTTGATTACGATCCAAAATGGGTGGAGGGGGGCTGCCTTTGCGCCCACTATGCATGCAATTTTATTGCCACACAAAGCTCGTCTCTTTTGCTCTACATGTTCAGTTCCATTGTGTACAATAACTGACATGCATAGGAATAAAACATAGTGAGATTATGTAAGGAGTGCATGCACAAATCTAGAGTGATGATAGCAAACTGTGGATAGACCCAAAACCAATGATACAAGGAAGATAATAGCTTTAGTTAAAAAATACAGATAATGGCTCCTTTAATGTTTGTTTGCACCCAACATGAAAATCATAGTAGACACCCGAGATTAACCAGATAGTAGACAGATAGTACTGATTGCTGCCCCAATATGTACCCCACAACCATTTAAAAACTCAAGTTTCAGCATAAGTTTGGACCTGACTCGGAGTCTAATAGGTCAACACGGTGATAAAGTAGCATGTCATCATATTAAGCGATGCATAACGTAAGCAGACACGGAAGAGTGCGACCTCTCTTGAGGACCCGTGTAGTCCTCAAGGTCATCTGCTCAGTTGATGATGGTAATGTAGTTGTCATGGCCGCCGGCGATGGGGAAGAAGATCTAAGGCGGTGAAAGATAGTCTGGAGAGCGGATCCCTGCTGTGGTGAACCCTTCCATGGTTGGAGCAGCTGAGCTGGGGTGGAACACATCACCGTAGGAGCAGGACAAACCACACAAGGTTTTCTTTGACACATATTTGTAACAGAAGTAATTGTGTAAGGGATTGTTTGAATTTGAGGATTCTAACATGCAGGGATAGGAAATAGACAGGAATAGGATAGGAATGCATGTGCAAAACATGGAATTTAAAAACATGGGATTTCTGCCAATCTGGGTGTTTGGTTCACAAGAATTGGAAGATCACAGGATGCAAAGAAGCATGGTGAGATTAAGTCAAACCACAAGAAGATGTACGGTTACAATGCTATTATGCTACTATCTCTTAGTCTTGTGCTTCATGAATAGGAATTTGAAAAGGAGGACAGGTGGAAATTACAATTCCTACGGGTTTTCTTTCAAGGAGACACTAAAGGAACAAATCCTATAGTTTTCCTTTGCTCCATTCCTTTGCATCAAATTCATGAAAAGTAGTACCATAGGAAACTTTCCAATTCCTATGTTTTTCATTCACTTTTCCTTTCAAGCACTGGCGATTCTAGTAGGAAGGCTTGAGCAAGGAAAAGGCTACACTAAAAAATGTTTCTATGCTACTTCTATTACTTTGGACCCAGGCCACTACCATACTAGCTCAACTCCCAGGGCCATCGACAAATGCACAGCTCAAATGCGCAGAGATAAATAATGATGGCGTTCAAGAGAGTCCATCACGGATAGCTAAGTTGCCTGGTACCTCACTGCTTGTCATATAGTAGGATAAAATAATCGTATTTCCCATTACTCCGTGTGCTCAGTGCACAATATATATATAACATGTTGAGTAAAAAAGATACGCAACAAGTGTACAACCTCTTTGGCGAAGCCATGTCGATCTCATCATGATTGGGTTGGCCGGTGAGGATGCTCCGGCTGACTTGGCTGTCGAAGGAGGGGAAGAAGATCTTAGGCGTCTGGAGATGGAGCCCGAGGTACTACTCCGTTGTGATGGAGGGTTTCGTCGTTGGAGCAGCTCCGGTGAGTTGTACGACACTGAGGCTGAAGCAGGACAAGAGAGACAACGTTAATCTGAGTGGAATTCTAATAGCATCTCCAATAGATGATGTAAGATACATAACCATAAAGTGCTAGATGTAAACTACATCAGCCGCTCATCTCTGAACTTAACTGTCAAAACAGAATTTAACTGTCAAAACTGAACTTGACTGTCGAAACTAAATTTTACTATCGAAACTGAACACACTAGAGGTGAGGCTACATGTCAGTTGACTGACTTTTTCATCATCTCTGGTCAGTCGATTTTGCAGCCGTTGGATACGAAATCAAGGGCCTGCAGTTCATCTTCAACCTCCACCCCCTGAGCCGCCAGTCACCACCGGCCAAACAGCCGTCCGCGGCCGGTGGTGCACCGCCCCGCCCGCCCCGAAAACACTCCCCACCGCCGGACCGCCGCTGCCCCGGCCATCCCTCTAGGCCCCCCGTTCCGAGCTTTTTCTCCGGCGATCCCCACGCCACCGCCCCACCACCGCCAGCGACCACCGCCCCCACCCTGAACCCTAAGATAGATAGTGGGGCACCTCTCCGATGAGCCCCCCTCCCGCTGCGGCTGGTTCTTCCTTAACTCGGGTGAGCCTCCCCACCCCCTGAAAATCGACTGACCCAAAAGTAGATTTAGTCGACTGAAGTGTAGCTAAATCGGAGCAGCATCGCAAGCAAGAGCAAGAGCGAGAGCAGCAAGCGAGCAAGAGCAAGAGCAGACAAGGCAGGGGATCGAGAGCAAGAGCAGAGCAGTAGCGTGAGCGAGAGCTAAAGCAGCAGCAGCTCCTACTGATGTGGGCGTCGCCGCCGAGGGAGCGACACCGTGGAGGAAGTGGCCGGGGATGTCGCCGGGGATGGAGCCGCACCGTATCGGCTCGAGACCGAGCGCCGGCAGCACCGTGAGATCGAATCAAGAAGAAAATGCGGCGATTAGTGTGCAACCTCTTTGGTGGCGCCGATTAGGCCACAGCTTCATCCGAGGAAACAGTGATGATGATGCTCTTCGGGTGGTGCAGGTGAAGACGGCGGTGTGGGAATGGAGGTGGCGCGAAAGTCGAGGGGAACGTCGGGGCAGCTCCTTGGAGGTGCAGGATGGGTTTGCTGAACTGGCGGGATGCCCAGATTGACGACGGATCCTCATCCGGTACGGTGGATGAGGGACGTCGAGGTGTTGTTGTGGACGACGTCGTTGGGGAAGAGGCTCCGGCTAGGTGGCGGACGGAGGAGGGTGTGGGGCTTCGCGGGTTTTCCCGGCCTCGGTGTATGAATGGGTGGGCGGATGGGATGGGAGTGGGGAACCATGTCTTAGGGACGCGCTTGTCCAAAATGTGGGGTAAGTTACGAAAGTACCCCCACCGATTTGAGGCGGTTCTTTCAGTTCAGGGGTACCACGGGCATTTCACGTGTCGGGATTTCACAGGAGGTGGGAGTTTTCGCGCGCGTTGTAATTTTGGAATAGCAAGGCGCGGGTTGAGATGGTGGGAGTTGTCGGAGCACAACGATACAAAGATATATCTTAAATATTTTGGGCTAACAAGGCGCGGGTTGAAGAGGCGGGAGTTTCGCAGCACGATAGACAGAGATGCTAGCTTGAATTTTCGGCATAACAAGGCGCGTCTTGAAATTGCGGAAGAACAAGCTTAACGTGTACCCCAAAAAAAGACAATTTGCACCTCAACATGCACAACACACACACAAACACCATTTAGACTAGACTAAGGTACACGTGCATTGCACGCATGAGATTTGGCAACCAAATTATGAATAAATACCACATTATAGCATGCAAGCTTTGAGTCATATATGCATGATGTAGATGTTCGTTTAATTCTTATAGTTCATTTCATTCAAAATCATCTAGTTTTTATAAGAACGCTAATCTATTTTAAGATTCATGGAATTGTGCGTTGTAAGGCATAAAGTAAAAACAAATCATGTAGAAAAACATTTGGGAAATTCTGATACGGAAGATTCTTGAACAAAGAAGAAGTGCTTGTGTTTTGAGGTTTGTGCATTATGCTTAAGTTCAACCATAGAGTCATCTAGATTGTACATGTGGCAAAATCTGGTGGAATCTAGATGATATCCAATGGCCAGTAGTACTCAAATTTTCCAGCTCTGCACCATCGGATTGGCCTCATCCAACGACCATCTTTCAAAATTAAAGTTATCCGCACACTATATAAAAATATAAAATATTATATATATAGGGGTATAGATATAGACATGTGATGCGAAAGCCACCCATCATCTCCAATTAGAATAGTGTGTCTATGCACGGATGCAATGTGGCCAAACAATGTCTGCCATCGGTATCTCAAATTCAAACCAGTCTGACCTTGTTCAATGTGTATTCATTACAGCATGCTTGTTTCCAAACTACACCGCGCAGATCTCCGTTATATTCATGCATGCATGGGTTTCAAACATCATGATCTCTTATTCAAATACTTGAATTCAATTTTACATTGATTATGACCTCACCTAGTCTTTTACACCCACACATTGGTCTTCTCTTTATAATTGTACCACTAACTTTTTCTCGTGCATGCATGAACACGCACTACGAGTCGGCATTATCCATCGCACACATGCAATCTTTTTCTTCAGGTCAGTCTCCCATGAAGGCACACACACACACATCCCCCTCTCCATCATATAGGGCATTCTTTATCTCTCACGTGCATGCGCAACGATCGATGTTCCTCTATGTGTGTGTGTGTATAGCTAGGTCTTTCATAGTTTTCTACATAAACCGATCAATCTATATATCTAGTGAGGTCTCACCCTCTTTCCCATGTCCACATTGATCAATCTATACCTCTCTATATAGGATTACATATATAGCTAATACACCCACATTAATTATATATCCAACGCCCCCTCTCATCATCCATGCCTTACGCTTCATCTCTCAGACGCGCGCACAATGGCGAAGACAAGGGGCAGCAAGCCCCCCCTAACATCACTATATATCGAGGCTAATATGAATGTGATCATTAGACAATTGCCGGTAAAAATGGTTTAAGTTGATGAATTGGCCCTCCTCGTAAAGGATTAGCAATGCTTGCCCCCCTAGCTCATGGGACATTTTTCATGGCTCCGCCACTGCGCAACAGCGCACGTTCTCGCCCCCTCTCTCTAAATATTGATCTCGTAGTTGTGCACTCCTTCATAGTCTCCCTCCACTCGTCCCCTCGAACCATCTTCTAGCCCCCACCGGATTTTGCCACATGTACAATCTAGCAGACTCCATGGTTGAACTTAAGCATAATGCACAAATCTCAAAACAACAGTGGTTCTCTTTTGTTCTAGAATCTTCCATATCATAACTGCCCAAACTTTTTTTCTAGTTGAATTGCCATTATTTGTTTTTTACTTTATGCTTTACAACACACAATTCCATGAATCATAAAATAGATTAAGGGCTTCTTTGATTCAAAGGATTCTCAAAGGAATTTTGGAGGATTCTAATCCTTAGGAATTTTTCCTATCTTGGTTGTTTGATTCGTAGGATTGTAAACCATAGGAATTTTTCCATATGATTCATTTGCACTAGATTTCATAGGAAACATCCCATCCACTCAAACCTCTTTGAAAGAATTCTGCATTTTTTATGCATAATCAAACACTCGTACAATCCTGTAGGATTCAAGACGACATTCCACTCTAATCCCATGTTCTTCCTATTCCCGCATTTTGGAAATCCTACGAATCAAAGAGGCCCTAGGTTTTTTTATAAAAACTAATTGATCTTGAATGACATGAACTATAAGAATTAAACGAAGGTCTACATCAGGCATATATGACTCAGAGCTTACATGCTATAGTGTGGTATTTATTCATAATTTGGTTGCAAAATCTGACGCGTGCAATGCACGTGTACCTTACTAGTACTTCGAGTATGTGCAAAACACAATGGCACGCTACATAGTGTCTCTCTTACAGTTCATGAAGCCACGTGGCACATGTGGAGGCGTTGTCGCGACATCCTTGTGTGGATTGATCACAGTGACGTGCTGCTGGTTCCAGAAGAATGTACTCGTCCTCCCTGAGCAACAATGGTGGTACATGCACAAAGAGAAGATGTGCGCGCACGCCACACATGCACTCATTCCCTCGCACGCACACGCGGGTACACAGGCGGACGCAATTTTGTACCAAGATCCATCCCATGTGATAATTTGACGCGTGTAAAGTCCTTCACTTCATTGATGGTCAATTAATATAGCGCATGCAAATTGAGTGGACGTGAGGGAGGAAGAAAGACATTACTACTCCACTGCGCGCATACGAGTAGTTAAATCATGGGTTGCTAGTAGTACTTCCATTGGTCTCCTTCATATTTTGTGCCAATTTTTGACAGTAACATAATATTTACGCATCTGAGCAGTGTAGTCTACTTGAAATTTATGTTCCACTAAACTCATCGGGAGCCGTTTCGGGCCTCGAAACCAAAACCCATCAATTTATCTTTACCTTGTTCCCATCACATTCGAAAGTACTAGTGCTACAATTAAGTGCAAGCCTGCTCACACCTACTAGTACGCACCAAACCTGAATGTGTTCCCACTATGCAGGTATTAGTACTAGTGCTGGTACTTAGGTTATAAAAAGGGGAACTACCTAACCAAAAATACTCTACCTTTCCTCCTCATAAGTGCTTCTTCTTCGGCCGTCCTTGCCATGTCCGGTGCGCAGAGCTCTAGGTCGAGAACTACTCGTAACAAGGGAGCGGCAACCAAGGCTGCGAAAGAAAAGAGAGGGCTCGTCGCCACGCAGAGACCTAGAAAGATCTCTCACGGACTGGCGATGGCTCCCAGGAGCGCCTAGTCGCGGAGGCGAACATGCCAAGCGGGCAGCGCTGGAGTCGTTATCCCTCGATGGCATGCCTGATCAGCTCAATAAGCACCTCAATAAGCAGAAGTAGTTCATCCATGGCTTGGTGGAGCTGCTGAAGGAGAGCCTTGATGACATGCCTGCTGAGCTCAGTAAGCAGGGGTAGTTGACCGCCGGCTTGGTGATGCTGCTGAAGAAGAGCATTGCCTTGGAGAAGAAGGTGATCGGTGAAATCCTGCAATGTCAGGAGGACAAGGTGAAGCTCTACCATGAGCTTGACCTGCTGAAGGAGAAGAACACCGGCTAGAAGAAGATGCTGCAGGCCCTCGTCATGGAACAGAAGGAGGAGTTGGCGAAGCTCCTCATCGAGCACCCGTCTGCTGTCAAGGTACGTAATGCGGCCGTGGAACAGATGATGAAGGCTCGCATCAAGAAATCCCACGTCATGGACAGAATGAAGAAGATGGCAGAGGAGACGCACAAGGAGATGGAGGTCGTGGAGGCGATGAAGAAGCAGTTACGACTCCGCGGTAAATTAGATCATTTGGGGTGATAATCTTCCTTCTTCTTTTGCTCCTGTATTTCGCCGCACGTGTCACGTTCTCTGCGAGGCATGAATAGAATAATGCTAACAATGAGATGACTAGCAAATTAGATCATTTTTATCGCCATATGGCACTGGGCTGTTGTGTTTCATGCTCCTCTGTCGTACTAGTACTACTCTAGTGGAAAACATGAGTATACTGCACGGTTCTTTGCTCTTCCTTAGGTCGTCGGCACATTTATACGAGCAGTCAAATCACAAGGCCCCGCCTTCTAGCAGTAATGAGCCATCAAATCACAAAGGCCCTCGCCTCTCGTGAAAAGGACCAAGCTAGACTGCCCCGCCCTCTAGCCTTTTAAAAAATGTATACATTTGTACAGTAGTAGTATCGATGGATTGCGCCATGGAGTAAAACTAACAAGATGAAATTAAAGAAAAAAGGTGGTACATATAGAGAGCGCTCGTCGCCAAATTATGCATATACTATATAACACCACCCACTATGAAGGTACTAGTAACATAAACTAGTAACTAGTCTATGTTACTCTCCACTATGACCAGTGAAAGTCGAGGCGCGGATACCAACGAGGGCCTGGTTGTGTCTATACTTGGACAAATCACCCGATTGCATGCGCACCAGGCAGACGAAGCTCGTGTCGTGTCGGTGCCATGTGCGGCCCGCACGTTAACCAAAACCTCGCGCCTCCATCTTAGCTTCCACGTTTTAAACCTCTCAATCTCAAGGCCAAGGAGCAACGTGAAAGCTATGATAGAGCCAATCGGATGGTTGAGAACACCACAATTCGTAGCTACAAATGCGTGTGCGAGAGAGGACGAGTGCGTGCATGCACCTCTTCTCAGAGTACAAGTGTATGTGGGTGGCATCGACCTAGGGAGCAGTGATGGTGCGTGCGAGAAGTCCCGACAGATAGGTGTAATGCGTCTGAAAAAAAGACCAGTCTATAGCTCGCGACAAGGTCGAACGCCAAGCGTAATATATGTATTCGACGTTGCTAGTTTTTGCACATACACAGTAGTAGAAAAAGAACTAGTACCATGGCATATGCTACACCACGGCCGAGAAAACGTGCCGACGTTACGTCATCCGGGAATAGTGCCGCACTTTAAAACTAGAACCGTCAATAAATTTTGAGTGTGTCTCGTTGCATTCCAAATTACTACTACTACCACGCTATATTTAATTGCAAACCTGTTCACACTGATCACAACCTAAACGGTTTCCCACTTAGGAGCGTATTAGTAGTACTCGGTTATAAATACTACTATGCTAAGATGACTGCACATTCCTCCTCAACTCCTCATCCACAAAAAACAATCAAGTCAATCAAGCCATAGCCAGCGTGAGTTCTGGGTCGAGAGATTTCCACAAGGGAGAGGTGAGTATGGAAGAGGAAGCACGAGAGATGTCCCGCCTCGCTGCGAAAGCAGCCGAAATGTCCAGCCACGCAGTAGTAGCAGCACAGAGGTCCCGCTGCGCTGTCGAAGCAGCACGGGGGTCCCGCCGCACCGTCGATGTAGCAGACTGGTTCGGCCATGCCGCCGGAAGTAGCAGAGATGTCCTGCCGCGCCGCCGAAGCAACACGGAGGTCGCGCCACGCCACGGCGGCCTGGGAAAATTTCTCGCGGGCAGGCGAGGACTCTTACAGGCACATGCATGCGATGGTCCATAGCCAGATGGATCAGATCTCTGGCTGGGCGAGGTTGGAAGACGAGGCTACCGGTGTCATCCGGCAACTAGGGGAGGGCAATGCGAAGCTCCAGGGCGAGCATGACCTGCTGAGGGCGAAGATCGCCGGAAGGGCGAAGCAGGAGGAGGAGACCGCTGCCTTGTTGTAGAGAACGGGCGTCATCATCAAGAAACTTATGGACGAGAATGCCATGCTCCGCATCGAGCGCAACAGGCTGTTGGAGGAATCCATGGATGCTGCCAAGCAATGTATTAAGGACATGAAACTGATGAAAGAGATCATTGCCCGCTGCGAGAACTAGGCTCCGCGACCTGCAGCACATAAAGAAAGTAGAGATCAGTGAGCCAGATCGTTGTATGCGTCTTCCTTCTTCTTTTGCCCTTGTGTATTTTGGGCGTAGCCACATGTGGCTTTTAGTTATCTTCCTAATTATGTAAGACAATTATTATCCACTCTCGTCGTCCTTATATATATTCATCAGTCTTGCTATAAGTCGCAGTAGATGCTATATAGGTCCGTCAGATCTTACATCAAGATTCGTGAAAAAATTTCTTTTCAGATTTTTTCTCTTAAATCTCAGTCGAGTGAGACATTGCCATGCCATTAAACAGAGGTTTGGGCGCCATTAATGGAGACCTTGGGAGAGAGGTGGATGACAGATGGAGGTCAAAGGGCTCGCATGCGTCCCGTACTCAAATAGCTACCCTGCACGGCGCCTCACAGCTAATAAAAAAAGGGGACGCATGGCGGCATGTAAATGGTAAATAGAACGCCCACGGTTTCAATAATACTTGTGTTTCCGATTGTAACGTGACATGACTTGTTCCAAAATGACTTTGTTGATTGTTAATGTGTGCGCCTTCGCAAATCGGACAACAAAATTACCACAGCATGTTGGTGCCATGTCATGACACCAAGCCAAGTTTCATGATTTTCATGCGTGTTTCAGATTTACAGGAATTAAAGAACCAAGTTTCTCAATGTTTCCAGCCGAGCCATGATGCCCAGATGTTTGCATTTCATTCCCATTTCTGGCATGGGACCTAGAAATTTACCCGAGGACACACATGTGATTTTTCAACCAGCTTTGGTGCACTGGAGCATGTGCTTGTATTTAAAATTTGAATTATGCACACAAAGGTGACACGTTCCCTCTCAGAACCACAAGTCTTCTTGAGAGAAGCTCTAGTTTGCAAGAAACTTATACCAAAACTTGTTCCTATTCTGCAATTTTTTTTACCATAGCATGGTAGTACCATGACATGACACAATGCCAAGTTTCATGATTTTCAGGCGTGTTTTGGATTTACAAGAATTTTAAAACCAAGCTTCTCAAAGTTCTCAGCCGAACCACGATGCCCAGATGTTTGAATTTCATTCCCATTTCTTGCATGGGACCTAGAAATTCACCCAAGGGCACACATGTGATTTTTCAATCAACTTTGGTGCACGGGAGCATGTGCTTGTAGTTCAAATTTGAATTATGCACATTAAATGACCAGAAACTCAATTAATGTATAAAAAAGGCCAAACAAACCCGGAATAATTCTAGAATTTAACAGGGCACTCATATAGTTCTATGTTGTCTCTGTAAAGAAAATCTGGGGGGAGGCAGCGTATATTGTTTCGCACACAAAGGTATAAAGAAATAAAGAAATTAGCATACCTATTTAATTCTTGGGTTCTTATTATTTATGCCACTAGTTGTGTATCACTACTCAGTTTTGCCATTAGAAGTTACAACTACTCAAAAAATGCCATTGATCCGTGAGATGCCTGCTCAAAAATGCAATTAGATATCTAAAAAATGCCATCGTTAAGTTAGATGTTTGCTCAAAAATGCTATTAGACATTGTTATTTTCACGTCAAACCCATTGACCATGTTACATGACAAAAATAAGCTGATTCTCACAATGATAAGTTAATGGTATCCAGCACAACACACCCCTCAAATGAAACTAAGCACCCTGGAATTCTTTGACAAAACTAAGCACCCTGAAATTCTTTGACAACTAAACTACTGGCTATATGGTGTTGGCCATATATATTGTATGTATATAATTTGAAGAAATGAGTGGTAGTACTATACCAACTAAAAGACGAAATGTACGAAATATAACGAGTAGAAACATAACATAGTTCTGCCGGGGGCTCAGCACAATGCACCCCTCAAATAAAACTAAGCACGCCTGAAATTAAACTAAGCAACTAATCCGATAGACACTGCAATAGAACCACCATGAGCAATGCCAGTGCCACCTTACTCGGGCTCCTCATCCACGTCCTTGACTTTGTCCTTGTTCCTCTTCCTCTTGGCTGATGCTTCTTTGCTTGAATCGCACACTTGGCTCTTGCTCTTCATCCAACCCTTGTAGATATTGAAACAAAGGTAGCCATCCATTGCAGCGTAGTGGATGTGGTCTATATCAAGTACATTCCACTCCCATGCAAGATGAAACTTGAACGGAGGTTTCTTCAATGTATCGTACGAAGGATGAACCATGGCTCCTGCCAGGGTCAGCATTGAAGGCTGATCACAGGAGGGCACCAGCCCTTTCTTCCGGAGGTCGAAGGGGTTGCCTACAACGAGGCCTATCCGATCCAGGACATCCCTGTCGTTCCTAAAGTCTACAGTAACGACTTTGACTCAGTCATCCTTGAGGAAATTCTTAAAATCCTGGCACTCAACGTCGGCATGGCATATGTGGTAGACCAAGCATAAGTCATGCACGCAAACCTGGATCACAGCGGGCTTCTTCTTCTCTGCCTCCTTTAGATTCTTCTCGCTTCCCAGGACTGTGGTGTACTCAACATCTAGTCCAGCGACCCACTCATCATTTGAGTTTTCAAACGTGTGTTTGAAGCAAGCAAGGAATTCTTTGTCCTTTGCAGAAGAATGGGTGTAGATGACGTAGAACTCATCGCCGGTGATGGTTCTAACCTTGTACTCACCGCCGATCATGGAGATTTGGGACGCCATGGATTTGGGAGGAGGGTTAGGATTAGTGGAACTGCCGTAATGTGAAAGGACGGGACGTGTCAGGAATATACCCCGCCATGTGACCCGACCGGAAATATGACCTGGCCGGACTTGGCGGTTTACTTGAGACCCGGCTGACACTTGGCAATTCACTGGCGACCCGCCTTGACCTGGCGGTTTACAAGCGACCCGCCTAAACATTATGACTCACTGGTGACCCGGCGGGCAGGTCAGACGGATGACAAGGCCCAAGGCCCAGAAGGCCGGTTCATGTTAATGGTGGGCCGATTTGTGAGGAAAGCACAAGGAATATTTTCCTACAAAGGAAGCAAGACAAGGACTCCACTTGTAATAGAGTAATCCTAATCCTACTAGGAATAGTCATGTAAACCGCCCCTTCAACATATATAAGAAGGGGCAGGGCTCCCCAAGAGGGACGGAAAATAATAGCTAAGGCTAGACACAACTAGAGGAGAGCCGGCTTATGCGGCGTCTCCCTCATGAGCATAATGAGACCTAGCCACAAACAGCATCTGGGTTGTCACCGGATGATGTTTCCCTGGGCCCGAAGCTGTCTAAATCCTTGTCTTGTGTGTTGATCCGCCTTGCGTCTCTCATCCCAATCAACCCCTCTCAAGCTACCGCATAGATGTGTTGGCCTCACGACTAAGTCCTCACACTAGGGCATCTGCCATGACAAATCCACGACAGGACGACTAGGGGCGGTTTATCGATTGTAAAAATGTCGAGTGGGGGGCGCATGCGAATGGCAGGGTAGTGGCTTGCCTGGTGGATAAATGGATTCATGCACAGTACTATGGGGGCCCAATTAGATGTCATGTCTACTCGACGCCCAATTAAATGGTTTTCCATTCTCCCATGACACGGGCTTCCGAGAGCCCTTGGATCTGAGATCGAACGGTTGCATGGCGTGATTCTAGACCTATGGGTGAATATCCTATCCTGGAGGGTTATTCTGCAAATTTTCAGCAACTTAGCATGCGACCGTTTGATCTCAGATCCAAGGGCTGCCAGCAGCCCGTATCATGGTCGCACCTACCACGACCGTCACCTCGCTTCCGCGGTCTCGCCCTTGGAGATTTAACATGGTGCATTAGGCTATCTGATGTTGGCATGTCATACATAGTCATCACTTAGTCACTCGTACAACGAGGTTAGCTACAAGGTTGGTTATAAGAGTATTTTTTGTTTACTTCTCTCTATCTCTTTCTTCGTAGTATTTATTGCATTTGCCAAGGAGTGACCTCTTCCAATGAAATGGTGCTTAGATGAGGTGCTATGGGCATTAAATGGCTTAGCAACTCAAGTCCCCAATGCATAGGTGCTTAGTTTTTTGTTGCTAAGTTTGCTTCATCTAGGTACACGCGCTTACCACCATTTCTTCCTGGGTTCACCAAACTAGTCTCTCTCTTCTTAATTAACTTGCCACATCAGACTTTATGCCTATGTGGCAGGCTTAGCACCTGTAGGATCAAGTACAATAGTGGGCTATAAGCCCGCTTTACATGGCATTTTTGCATATGTGGGGGAAAGAGGCAAGGAAAAAGTGGAGGAGTGGGCTCTCAAGCAAGAGCCAGCCTCTATATGGTGGAGCATCGGGAGAGGCACCTGTATGGAGGTGGTCAGGAATCGGGAGACTCACGCCAGTCGTAGCGCCGCAATTAAAATGATAATGGCAAGTCAAATCACCGAGCCCCACCTGTCCAGCAGTAACTCACTGCCAAATTACACATCCCTACGTTTGCAGCAGCCTACTCCCTCATCTTCTCGCGTCTCTGTCGAACCAACTAGGCGAAACTGCCCCACCTACCACGCGGGAAAAGCCCCGCCCTCGACTTTGAAATAGTACAATATACTAATTTTGTATCCATGGGTTGCGCCATGGAGCAAAGCCTCAAGAAAACGGCGGTACACATGTACGGAGTATACAGCACGCCTGTCGCGTTCGCGTCGCACCCTAGACGGTCGGTCGGTCTGGCACGCTGCTCTTCGAATGGAACGCGCGCCATATTGCGTTTGCACACACATGTGGGACCGCAATTGAGAACCGACCATAGGCACACTCTCCGGCCCCGCAAGTCGGGTTAGTTAATAGAAGAGAGAGACGAGCGATAGTATTACCGGAGAAGTGTTGTAGGAGTACATACGTTGGTACCTGGACGATCCCTGCAAGACACGGAAGATCAGTTCGTCCATGCATGTGACCAGACTCCAGCAGACAAGCCTGGATTGGCTATCGTCTACATATCATGTAGGCTGTGTTGTATAGGGCTATATAGTTCTGGTGAGAAATCTAAAAAAATGTTTCTTGTCATCTCGCAAAATTAGGTGTCATGTGCTTCGGATCACTGCGAGGGTTAAACATCGACAACTAAGTTGGGATAGTCATTGGGGGCACATGCATGAAGACTACTCGGCTGGCATCTAGGTCAAGTCGGCTATGTTAATTAGGACATCTATCGACGGACCCCTTTTCTACGAGTTTATCTTTAATTTGAACTTTGATCCTCGTCTAGTTTGTCCGCCGGGATTCATCTTGTCTCCTTTAGGGAGTGATGTTATGATTTCTTGTCATGTGGCATTTTTTCGTGTAATATGTTATAATCCGGTGCTTCAGATCAAAATGACGACAACTGTGCCTCCGGGGCACGTGCATGAAGACTTCTCGACAATCATTGCCAAGGTCAAGCCGGCTCTGGCAGGTAGACTAAAGAAAACTAGTACTCCACTATATAGGCAGGAGCCTCCGCGCTCGCTTGCTAGTGTTTCTCTCTTCACACTGTCTCGTCCTCTCCAGATCTAAACACAACAGCGGTGGCTACACTCTCTCTCTCTACTCATCGCTGGTCACAGATCCAGCCGGATCCTCTCCATCAGGGAAGGTGAGAAGGTGCAACGTTCACGCGGTCGTCCTCAGTGACGACTCTTACCCACTGTCGGCGTGTCCCGATCAGCGTGCCTTGCCGTTCTCTCCCAAGCATCACTGGTGAGGGAGGGCCTCCCACCCCTTCTTCCTCGCTGCCATAGTGTGGGCAGATCTGGCCTCCCGCCGCCCACCTAGCGACATCCCGACGACCCTCAAGTATAACTTCGTTCGAAACCGGCCTTGCTCCACTTCCCGAGCTCCTAACGTCACTGCATTTGTATCTTTTACTATTTCTCAGGCCCCCTCGTAGATAGGATTGATCGGCTGTTCAAAAACCACCTAATTTTTTTACTGTTAAGAGGTAAAACTAGTTCATGCACTCGAATCTAGTAGTACTTGGTTCAAACAAGGAATAAAGGGGTGGGGTGGGGGAAGATTTGTTACCTGAATCAAGGACTTGGTCGAAAGAGGAAATAATGGGGACGAAAAGTAGCAGAGACTGGCTATCCAACTGGTCTCTAGGTCTAATAGTGAAATAAAGGAAACACAGTAAAAACTCAATATAAACCCGATCTATTCGTTGAAAAAAGGAAAGAAAGTGGGGACAGGGGGACAAGTCAAGAGAGTAAGTCCAGCACTAGATTTGCTAGCCTCACACAGTATAAGGTGGCTATATACCGAACAAAAATGGGACCAACCCGGATATCCTCTTCTGATGTTTGTTGCCCCAAGCCGCTCTTATGTAATGACACTGGTAAAATGTAGCAGTTGCATCGTTAAAAGTAAGGACACATTAAACCAATGTTGTTTTCAATGTAATGCCTCCAGTAATATGAATCAATGGCACTTTTTTTCATGTCCTGCAATGTTTTAAATAGAGGGCTATGGCATATAGCGGCGACCCTTAAAAACAGCTATAGCTGGGCTATAGCGAGGCTATAGCGGCAAATTGTACATGAAATCATTTAGCGGCAACATGCTCAAACAGTTATAGCGGAGCAATAGCAGGGCTATAGCCGGCTATTTAAAACTATGTGTCCTGCTAAATTTCCCATTAAGATAAGTTGCTTCTTTTCATTAGAGATGCAACTATCCTGGTCCGCCTACTCTCCCGTGCCCAAATACCGACTCTATAGCAGCTGTTAATGTAATATTTCTGGTAAAATGAAGCAATGGAACCATTAAAGTAATGTCGTATTTAATGATTGTCATAGTTAATCCTAATGCCCACACTAATATCTAGCAATGCTGCTAGAAATTGCTACTGTCCTTGTATGATTGCCATTCAGATAAGGAACATGCTTTTTTCATTTGATGCATGTTTCATCACTTGTTAGTCACCCTCCTTTCCACCTTTTTTGTGCAAACAGAGATATACATTTGACGCTTGATCTTAGTTGAACTGCACAAATGATATCCAAATTATAGTTGAACATTCCAGTTGCTTCACAACCAACCTTGATGTTGCTCAATTTTATTGCAACTAAAGAAGAAGAAGCTCTGTGGGTTTCGTTTTCTGATGGAAATGGAAATGGGGCTGGAGCCCTTTTCTTGGAAAAAAGAGAAGAAGCTACTAGCTCATGGGACATTGCTTCATTTTAGGTGAACTGCACCAAAAGGTCCCATGAATTGAATCATCCATGCTGGTGACTGGTGTCATCCCTTCTACGATAGCGTTGACTGTAGATATGGTTCCCATCACAAGGTATGTTCCTTTTTGGTCTGACCATTTGCCAAAGCTCCTGCATGTTGATCCTGCTCTTGTGCTACTGTTTTGGCACTGCCATGATAAAGCAGTAATGTTATTATTTTGCACCTTAATCTAGTAGCACTATTAATTTGAGGCAATGTTTTGGCACCGCTAGTGCCACTGTTTTTATATATTGAAAGAGGGGGTTCCCTCTGATTTCAGTAAAGAAACCCAACCATAGAGAACCATTATCTGACAACATCTCAGTGTAGGTAGTTATGCAACTACTACTAGAACGGACTGAGTACTAGCAGGAGACAAGTTCGCCACATAAGCCAGGCAGGTAGGGGGACACAGCACCAGCTCGACCAAGTTTGGATTACAACCCAAATGCTACCACAGAAACATCAGGGGGAAGATAGGGACTGAAAAAGCCAGCTTCAGCATCCTAGTCTAAGCACCCCCGGCCTTCATCCTTGCGACGCATGGTACACCTTGTTTGCCACTGTCGGTGTACTAGAATAGGGGTACCCTAGTACCCCGAACTTGTGCACGGGCAGTTGCAGCACCCCGCGGCAAGGCTTGCCGGGAGAACGCCAAGATCCTCCGTGGTTCCCTTGGAGCCATTCAAGAACAAAGTATTTAAGCTCAGGAGACAAGGCCCCGGCAAGAGGAGCTTGCCGGGAAGGCCAACCAAGGCACTCCAAGGAACTTGCAGCGACGCGCCACGCGCTCCGGCAAGGCAACAAGGCCCCGACAAGAGGAGCTTGCCGGGAAGACCAACCAAGGTACCCCGAGGCCCGGTGAGCGACAAGCTTCCGGACCCAGGTGCGCGTGGCGGGAGGCTGTGCAGCCAGCGGTGCACAGTGGCATGCGAAGCTGACAAGATCGCCATCGTGGCGAACGGTGGTGCCCCTGACGGTCCTTTTCTGCACTGTTTGGGTGACTCAGACGGGCATTTAATGCCCTTGTCCCCTGCCGTCAGGGTTAGGTAGGGTGCACTGTACAAGTAACTGTACCAACCAGCTCACTTTTTACATTTGTACTGTACCCTTCTCTGTGTTGCCACCTGTCGGTGACCCCTTTAGCGTATAAAAGGAGGCCCATGTGCAACGTAGAGGGGGTTCGGTTCGATTCATTCGTAAGCCAGAAAACACTTAGCTCTCGCGAGCAAGAACATAATACAAGCAGACAAGCAGCAGTAGGAGTGTTATCTCTCCGGAGAGCTCCGAAGCTGGGTAAACTGCTCGTGTGCTTCGCCTCGATCTGCTCTTCATGCGATCACCGCCCCCCGCCGAACCGAAAGGGGCTCGGTCCGCCGGCCCCATAGGTGTTCGTGGATCAGTTTCCCCGACATCTTTGGCGTGCCAGGTAGGGGGCGTCGAGATTGTGCGAACCTGATCCGGCGTTCACACGAGCTAAATCTTCATTCCCTTCATCAACATGCCACCGAAGAAGAAGACTTCGGCGGCAGCCGCTCCGTCCACGTCACTTCCGCCACTGTTGGAGCAAACGGGTGGTGGAATGGACGCCGACGGAAGAATGGACGTCGACGAGGAAGCTTATGATGCTGCCAGGTCCAAGGACAAGGCTGCACAAACCTCGGCGACTGTACATGTTCCGCGCCACTCTCAGGAGGCGCAAGACCAACAGCATCATGACACTCGCAGTGCCATACGCATGATAGGCCAAGACCAAGCTGGTGGATCTCGGGGCGCTCAAGACCAGCATGCACGCCAGCATGCTAGCACGAGCGGGGCACGGTCGCCTGGACGGGATACTGCTCCTTCTAACATAGTTAGAAGTCTGAGCACGTCCCGCTCCTCGCGCCGTCCGCCACTGCCACCCACCACTCCAGCAGAAGCTTTGGCGCGAGCTCAACTGCTCCTAGATTACCCTCCGACGTTGGAAAAGATCGACGAATGGAGGGCCACCATTCAGACTCTCATCGGCTACGCCAACGGCAACCCTGCCGCGGCGGCGACGACAAGCAGGGGGCTTCGCCGACAAGCTCTGGTCCCGACAGAGATAGATCTGCGCAGGAGTAAGATAAGATGCAGAAGAGAATGGTGCAGCGTCCAGTTTACTTTGTCAGTTCCCTTCTACAGGGGGCTAGATCAAGGTACTCTGGTGTGCAGAAGTTGCTTTTCGGCCTCCTCATGGCCTCGAGAAAGCTGCGCCATTACTTCCAAGCACATGAGATCACAGTCATCACTCGCTTTCCGCTGAAAAGGATACTGCAAAATCCAGAAGCGACAGGCAGGATTGTCGAGTGGGCGCTGGAACTGTCAAGCTTTGGCCTCAAGTTTGAGAGCACTTCAACTATCCAAAGCAGAGCATTGGCAGAGTTCATAGCAGAATGGACACCAACTCCAGATGAAGAAATTCCAGAGACGAGCATCCCCGTCAAAGAGGCAAGCAAAGAGTGGCTGATGTACTTTGATGGTGCCTTCTCGCTGCAAGGCGCCGGTGCGGGCGTGCTGCTTGTCGCGCCCACCGGAGAGCACCTCAAGTACGTAGTCCAGATGCACTTTCCCACGGAGCAAGCAACCAACAATACTGCAGAGTATGAAGGATTGCTTGCCGGTCTCAGAATCGCAGCAGACCTTGGGATCAAGAAGCTCATTGTTAGGGGTGACTCACAGCTTGTCATCCGCCAAGTGAACAAGAACTACCAGAGTCCATTGATGGAAGCATATGTTGATGAAGTGAGGAAGCTAGAAGAGCGCTTTGACGGCCTACAAATGGAGCATATCCCAAGAGCTCAGAATGTCATTGCTGATGGCCTGTCAAAGTGCGCCGCACTAAAGTTACCTGTGGAACCAGGGATCTTTGTGCTCAAGTTAACTCAACCATCCGTAACACCATCAACTGGACAAAGCAAGAAGAGGAAGTTGGTTTCTGGTGACTACTTTCCGGCAGAGCTCCCGAAGCCGCCGCCAAGAAAGTCCCCAAGATCAACACCAAGGATGCTGAGGGGCAGTCTGCTCCGGCAAGCCTTATGGTTTGTTCCGTTGAAGCAGACGCTCCCGACAAGTTTTGCTCCGGCAAACTTGCCGGGGAACATCAAGCTCCGGCAGGGCCGCAAGTCCTTGCCGTAGAAGCGGATGTTCCCGCAGCAGCAGATGTGCCTTTACTCCTTGTTGTCGAGCCACAAGCTCCAGCATGGGCACATCAGATTGTCCATTTCCTTCAGACAGGAGAACTTCCCGAAGAGCAAGAAGAAGCGGAAAAAGTAGCCCGGCAGTCAAGTATGTACCAGTTTGTCGATAGCATACTGTACAAAAGAAGACTCAATGGTGTGAAATTGAAGTGTATTTGCCGGGAAGATGGACAAAAGCTGTTGGCAGAGATACATGGAGGCATATGTGGCCATCACATTGGCGCAAGGGCACTTGCCGGCAAAGCTTTCCGGCAAGGTTTCTTTTGGCCGACAGCCCTCCAGGATGCAACTGCACAAGTAACCAAGTGTGAAGCGTGCCAGTTCCACTCCAAACAGATACACCAGCTAGCTCAAGCTCTCCAGACGATCCCTTTATCCTGGCCATTTTCGGTCTGGGGGCTCGATATCCTCGGCCCTTTCCCACGAGCTGTCGGGGGCTTTGAGTACTTGTACGTTGCAATCGACAAGTTCACAAAGTGGCCGGAGGTGCAGCCAGTGAGGAAGGTGACAACATAGTCAGCAGTCAAGTTCTTCAGGTCAATTGTTTGCCGTTTCGGGATCCCTAACAGGATCATCACCGACAACGGCATGCAATTCACGAGCCGCACCTTCATGCAGTACGCCCAAGACCTTGGCGCCAAGGTCTGCTTCGCTTCTGTTGCTCATCCAAGAAGCAACAGTCAAGCAGAGAGGGCAAATGCTGAAGTGCTGCGCGGGCTCAAGACCAGAACTTTTGACAGGCTGCGTAAGTGTGGAAGAAACTGGATCGAGGAGCTGCCGGTGGTTCTTTGGTCGATCAGAACGACGCCAAATGGAGCCACTAGCCAGACGCCTTCCGCTCTAGTCTATGGAGCGGAGGTAGTTCTCCCCACGGAACTCGTATACGGATCGCCTCGAGTGCTCGCTTATGATGAGCTTGAGCAAGAACAGCTGCGACAAGACGACGCGCTGCTCCTTGAGGAAGATCGTCTTCAGGCTGCTGTACGAGCTGCTTGATACCAGCAAGCTTTGCGCCGCTACCATAGCCGCAAAGTTAAGGCCAGAAGCTTCGAGGAAGGCGACCTTGTTCTTCGGCGTGTTCAGTCCGCCAAGAATTCCAACAAGTTGACGCCGAAGTGGGAAGGCCCTTATCGGGTGAAACAAGTCACAAGGCCCGGCACTGTCTGCCTTGAGACCGAAGATGGCATTACGGTGAGCAACTCCTGGAACATAGAACATCTTCATAAGTTTTTCCCGTAAGGCGCGGTTGCCGGAACCCGTTCCGGCAACCACCTTTTGTACAAGTCTTGCCGCTGTTGCATGTAATCCTTTGTACAAAGCCGGGCGCAGATCCCGTGCATAAACAAAACCCCATGTGCTCCGCACAACTTGTCCATTTCATGCATTAGTTTCTTTCTTGCATGCGTTATCTGACACTTTGTGCAGCACCTACATCCGGTAAGCAATAACGAGCCGAAGGGCTCCATATCATTATTTCCTCTTCTTTCTTCTTTTCAACAAAGGAAAAGAAGGTTCCCTCGCACACAAGTTTGCCGGGGGGAAGGAGAAGATTGTGGTATGGACCAGGCGTCGTTCAAGCAAAGTTTTGCCTTGCCGGGAAGCAAACGATAGAAAAGCTAAGTTGCCAAAATTTGAGCAATCAGTTTTTAAATTTTTGAGTTATCTTCCTCGAACGACCCTGCTTTGTATGGAAAACCTGTGCGCAGAGGAACCAACTCGTGGCTAGTTGCGCCCTTACTTTGTTTCGAGTCCGCTCAACAACTTAAGTGTGCTGCATCTAGTCGCGACAAGGTTTCTTGTCGGAAGCAGCGCCGCCAGCAGGCTGCTGAAGTTCCGCACTCAGCGCTCGCGGCTCGGGTGCCTGCGCCGACAAGTTCCCTAGAAGCGTAGGGTAAAAACATACGAAGGAAGGAATCTAGTAGAGGAAATAACATAGCAATTGATAACAGAAATAAAGTTATATTACAAGATAACTTGTCGCAGCTCTAACAGACTGTTTTCATAACATGATTAGCAGCGACAAGGGAAAAGAAGAAATGGGCGGCCTAGTCTACGCGGTCGCCCTCAACCCTCTTGATCTCGCTCACCTTGTCCACAATGGGTGCGACAAGGGCCTTGAGTGCATCCCGATCGGCGTCTGGCGGCAAGGACTTGAGGACGTTGGTGAAGCTGAGGCCTGGATTGCGGAAGGCCACCTTCATCAGCACCTTCTGGAGAACCCCGGCGCAGATTTTGCGCGACTCGTCGGCCAGCTGCTTTGGGATCCTTTCCCGGAGCCGCTGGAGTGCCGTCGCCACGCCCTTGAAGAACAGGCTAAGCTTGGCGCTGGGTTGGAGATTCTCGTCGGAGGGATACCCAAAGTCCTCCATCCCCAGCTGCGCCAGCTCCTCGTTGATGACTGCGGCAATATTCACCAGACCCTCGGTCCAGTGCTCCACAGTATCTCTGAATGAGTTCTGGGTAACTGCGATGCTCTCCAGCAGCGCCGTGTCAGCCTTGACCTTCTCCGACAAGGTCTTCTCCCGCTCCTTCCGCAGCGCCGCGAGCCGCTGCGCCTCGGCCGACTTCACGCCCTTTCCCTTGTCGGCTTTCGGAGCCATGGCGGAGGTGGTGGGGGAGGTCGACGGCGTTGGTGATGCTGGTGGCAATGGGGGGCGGAGCGCTGCTCTCTCGGCTTCGAGAAGAAGGGGGGGAGCGGCGGAGATTCGTGAAGATGGAGTAGTAGCAACCAGCGAGGGGGAACGAACTGCCCCTTTTTCCTCTGCTTATAAAGAGGGACGGGGCGGACGTTTCGCCCTTCCGAATAAAGAACCACCCACGATCTCTCCCACGATGCCGCATTCAACGTGTGCCGTTAGGGGAGAGCGCGTTGGATACGGAGCGAGATTCGGTGTGGCCCAATCCGCGTGTGCCCGTGCCCTGTCTTGGGCCTGGCCCAACAGTGCTTGACACCATGTTTGGCCCTGGCCCGGGGGCTCCTGTCGGTGTACTAGAATAGGGGTACCCTAGTACCCCGAACTTGTGCACGGGCTGTTGCAGCACCCCGCGGCAAGGCTTGCCGGGCGAACGCCAAGATCCTCCGTGGTTCCCTTGGAGCCATTCAAGAACAAAGTATTTAAGCTCAGGAGACAAGGCCCCGGCAAGAGGAGCTTGCCGGGAAGGCCAACCAAGGCACTCCAAGGAACTTGCAGCGACGCGCCACGCGCTCCGGCAAGGCAACAAGGCCCCGGCAAGAGGAGCTTGCCGGGAAGACCAACCAAGGTACCCCGAGGCCCGGTGAGCGACAAGCTTCCGGACCCGACAAGATAACAGCAGCGGCAAGGCACTTGCCGCGGCAGGCGGCCACTCTGTGCCCACGCTCCAGCGCATCCACCAACGTGTCGCTCTGGGGGGCCTCCCCAGGCGCGCGTGGCGGGAGGCTGTGCAGCCAGCGGTGCGCAGTGGCATGCGAAGCTGACAAGATCGCCATCGTGGCGAACGGTGGCGCCCCTAACGGTCCTTTTCTGCACTGTTTGGGCGACGCAGACGGGCATTTAATGCCCTTGTCCCCTGCCGTCAGGGTTAGGTAGGGTGCACTATACAAGTAACTGTACCAACCAGCTCACCTTTTACATTTGTACCCTTCTCTGCGTTGCCACCTGTCGGTGACCCCTTTAGCGTATAAAAGGAGGCCCATGCGCAACGTAGAGGGGGTTCGGTTCGATTCATTGGTAAGCCAGAAAACACTTAGCTCTCGCGAGCAAGAACATAATACAACCAGACAAGCAGCAGTAGGAGTGTTATCTCTCCGGAGAGCTCCGAAGCTGGGTAAACTGCTCGTGTGCTTCGCCTCGATCTGCTCTTCGTGCGATCTCCGCCCCCCGCCGAACCGAAAGGGGCTCGGTCCGCCGGCCCCATAGGTGTTCGTGGATCAGTTTCCCCGACAGCCACCTGCTCGACCCTAATGTCACTGATAAAATAAAGTAATAATATAGTTAAAATAGAGTGAGTGTCCTCTCTATCATTTCATTTCAAATGTAGATAAAGAAAGTGCTTCTCTTTGTTAATGTATGTTTCATCAACTAGTCCCATTGTTAATGTTTAAGAGTTTCTACAAACTGGGGTGCTTAATTTTAGTTGATCTGCACAAAAATAGAGATTTGAATGTCTCAAGGCCCCTCCTTGTACTACCGTTGTACACTGATGTTCATCACTGGCAGAAGGTGTATCCGGGAGACTTGGGACGATTTCCAGTATGAGGCATGGCGTACCGTATGAGGCGTCGCGGGGCCCATCTCGCCCTCGCAGCATGGCATACTATGATACTATCGCAATATTTTCTTCTATTTATTTTGCATGTTTCATCAACTAGTGCCACTATAATGTAATCACACTTTTTCATTATCTGCGCAAACAGGGTTATCCAGTTGCATTTTGGTGGAACTGCACAAATGTACGGATGGAACCAGCATATATGCAAAGTGCGAGGTGTGCTAAGTAAAAATTACCGATACCAACCATGCTCCATGCACGTGTTGGCATCCACCACCACCACCAGTGGGATGTGTGGCGCTCTTTGTGGACGGATCTTTCTCGGCAGCAAATCCTCTAACTAAATACTAGTAGCTTATATTGGCAGTTTTCTAGGGAGTACTCCTTTCTGAAAGAAGCACCAATCTATTTTTCTTTATTTGTACACAGTGTCACAACTTTGTCCCAAAGGTCCAGAGCTATTTAAGGGTGATTGGCATAGTACTCGAAGACTGATTGTAAGCACGATTTTCATTAGTTGTCACACTGATTGTAAGCATGAGCAAGTGGAAGATTAGGTTAGTGCGAAGCTTACCTTAAACCCTACCGCCACCGTTGAAATGAGGCAAGCGTCTAGGGAACCGTGGAGAACGGCGGGGAAGCAACGTTGCGCCATCCGGCCTCCTCTTGCGGTGGGAGAACGAATACTCCTGTGGCTCTGGCTGGCTTTGCACCCTCACGAACAACACACCGTACTCGATCGATTTGTTATCCTATAGGTGCTCGACCTTCGACCTGTACGCCCACTACCACCGCCTGACTTTCGCCTCGGGCGAATCTGTCTCCTCCATCGCCCAGAGGGGATACTCAATGAACTCAGAGGACTGCGGTGTGACTGCCACGGAGGAGTACATGTACATTGCCACCCTCATCACCGTTGTCTCTCTCTTTCGCATACATTGCCACATGGCCCTATACCGTCCTCGAAATATCCCACGCATTGTCAAACCAAGTAAGGATCTCCTTCAACCTGGCTAACTTTGCTTGGTCCCCGCCGGCGATCTGCCTGATTCGCTGCTGCATCCTCTCCATAAATGTCCTTCTGAGTGGTCCGGTACTAGATTTGGAAGATGGGAGGAGAGATGGTGGTCTTGCAATAGAGAAGAGGGAGAGGCGAGATGGTGGTTTTGGAATGGAAATGATGGAGAGGAGAGGAGGTGGTTTTGCAATGGAGAAGAGGGAGAGGCGACACGGTGGTTTTCGAATGGAGATGATGGAGAGGAGAGGAGGTGGTTTTGCAATGGAGAAGAGGGAGAGGCGAGATGGTGGTTTTTGAATGGAGTTGATGGACAGGAGAGGAGGTGGTTTTGCAATGGAGAAGAGGGAGAGGAGCATGCGGCGGCGATTTAGGATTGGACGAGAGGGCCGGCGCACTGTGACTGGATCAAAATCAAAATCAATTTACCCTTCAATTAAGAAAGCGACCCCACATTAACTAGTCTCCCTTTTATTCTGGGTCATAATTAACCATGATTTTCACAAATAAAATATATGTTATACATTGCAAAAATAATATAATTTGAAAGTACATTCAGATACGAACCAAATGATACAATTTTTGGTGACATAAATTCACATTTTTCTTGTCAAATACAGTACGTGGTCAAACTTTGACCCAAAATACGCAAAACAAAAAAAATACTTCCAAGACCAGCGTCGCTCTTCCGCTCTTCTCCTCTTAAACCACCGCCGCTCCTCTCCTGTTCCAATCTAAATCCAGCGCCGCTCCTCTCCTCTTCCATTTCAAAACCATCGCCCCTCCTCTACTATTCCAATCCAAAACCAGCGTCACTCCTCTCCCGTTCTAATCCAAAACCAGCGCTGCTCCTCTCCTCTTCCATTCAAAAACCACCGCCGGTGAGTGAAGGTGCTGTGGAGAAGTAGATCGATGGAGGAGTACAACCGATACATGAGGATCGCAGACGGCGATCCTGTGAAGCTAGCTAGGATGTTGGAGATAGTCTTGGTTTGACAACAATGACCAACTAGCAGCGACAGCGACATCCATGGCCAAATATCTGCAACAGAGCAAAAAGGCGGCGATACTCCCGGAGGGAGTCGCACGGGAGTACATAGAGCTGCTCCTCTGGGCCATGGAGCAAACAGATTCACCGAATCCGGTCGTGAGGGAGCGGTGGTGGGAGTACCAATCCCAGATGGAGTATCCACCAGAGATTGAAGGATCGAGCATCTACAGGGTGCCGTTTGTCAGGGTGTCGTGCCAGAGCGAGCCGGTGGAGTCTTCATCGACCGAACCCAATTGCAAGAGGAGAAAAACTGTTGGCCCGACGACACTTCCATGCCATCCTCTCCCTCGCCGTTCACATCGTCTCACGGGGCGGCTGTCCGCCGCCGAGGAATGGGAGGGACTGCCCCCCCTGGTGCAATTGTCGAGCAGGTTGTGAATTTTCAGGAGGAGCTTAGGGTTGTTAGTATTTGCAGGTTGTGAATTGTGATTTGTGTTGTGTCTTTTGAGAGTACTTTCAGATATGAATGTCTTTTGAATTTCAGATTTGCAGCATTGAGCATATGAAGTATTTTATGAATTCTAGAGATCTATTTTTAGCACTTAAAAAATGTAGTTTCACAGGAGTATAAAAACACAGACAATGTGGTTCTCAGAGAAGAAACTGCAAGTTTCAGTTTCAGATAAGAAACTCCAAGTTCAGTTTTAGATAAGAAACTACAACTTTCAGAGGCAGAGCATTTATATTAAAACGGCCTTTAAAAACAGTGTTAACATCATATTGGAAGTTTTATTCATGGTCGAAACTGGAACTACCAGCCAGTTAACATCATGTTGATCAACATTCACGCATAGCACATCGTCATATGATGCACAGTCAAAAAGATATGCTATTTTCAAAATGCCCACACAATGTCGAGTGTGCGAAAAACAGAGAAAACGAGGGACGAAGTTTTGGCAAATGTTGGACGTGGTGTGCGCAGATGACAATTGGGACCCACATGTCAATAAAGGTAGAGGCAAAAAATGGAGATATTTTCTCTACACAGGTGGAATCGAACCCGGGCGGAACAACTGTCGGGTAGTGTCACTCGGCCACTAGGCTAGTTCAGTTGTTTCGTTACTAATAAGGCACTTCCTCTGGTGGTGATCTCCTCCTGCGCCTTTGTGCGCTCGCCGCGACACCGCTGTCTGCCGTTGTGAACATGCTGAACAAACGAGAGGAATTTGGAGAGGACTGTACGTGGAGAGGTGGACAGTCGGGACCCCCCCAGGTCTATGGCCGTACGCAAGCAAGTGCCTCATCGAAAAATACTTCCTCCTAATGCTATGCTGACGTTGGGGCCCACGGGTTTGTCAACATAATTACATTTTTAGGTGCTTCAACGTAGTTACTATCTCTACTCTTATACAAAACGAAGTTGGTGATGATGGTGTGCCTGCCATCCTGCAATATAGGTCGTCCGATTTATATCTGATAGATAGGAAGGAAACAATGGCAATTTTGCAAAAAGATACCCACACCCTCTCCAGATTTGCAAATAAGGCCTTCCCTCGTTCATCCTTTTCTCCCACAAGATAAACTACTCATACAAATGCATCTTGATGCGTGCAACGCATGCGCATCTTGCTAGTAGGAGATAAATTCACAACGAAGCCGGGAAGCTGGCAGGTATCATTTATTATCAGTGGGGCAGCAAGTATCAACTGGGTTTTGGGCTGCCCCGTCTAGGCTTTCTTTTTTAACAAGCGCAGCCCACGACCTCGGATGGGAGGTCCATATGCCTGTTTGTATTTTCATGAGGGCCATCATGTATCGACCGGCCTATGGACCTCCCATCCGAGGTTTTATTTGTCATGAAACATCGGCAGCCCAATTTATGTACTTTTTTTGAAGAAAACGCAGAGGTCTGTTCTATTTTTCTCTATAAGAATAGGAACGCCTAGTCCAACTTATGTTTCCTTCTAATTATATTATATATATTTAAAATATTATATATGTTATTATATATGATTTTTATTGTCATCATATATTTAACAGATACTTACATATGTAAGAAAACAATATCCCACATCTTATTAACTTATAAAAATAATTTCTTAAATTTAAAATCCTGGATTTTTTTGCCAACGAAAATCCTGGTGATTGTGTATAAAAGCTTGGTAAGATTTAAAGACCAATGTAATAATAAATCACTTATTATTCAAATATATATATATAACAAAATGCTCAACCCCTGTTTATTTTTTGATAACATTGCTGCGCCCACCCCAACATTATAATTATAATCAGCCCAACAAAAAAGTGTATTTTGAGAAAGTGCATATGGCATGTAATTTTTTTAGGAAAAACATAAATGGGCCGCATGGACGCTACATTATTTGTTCACCCAGCCCAGCTAATGGATTGTAATTCAAAAGAAAAAGAGAGATCAAATTGACTCTAAATTCTACCCCACAAAAAAAGACTGTAAATTCTGAAAAAATGGGTTGAATACATGCCACATTTTTGGAGGCTAAAATATGGGCCAATAGTTTGAAGCCGATGCAAGTTGTTGTCAACTTTGTCAACAAATGATTCTGACATCGTTAGCCATTGGATTTACATCCAACGACTGGCATCCATCTTCAATCTCTCGTCTTCTTCCTCCAGCGCCGCCGGGACCACCTGCTCCCGCCTCCTTCTGCTAGCAGCTCCGCTTAGCACGCTTTGCTGTGAAGCGCTACTCCACCATTGGCCAGGCCATCCCTCCACCCCTCCACACCTCCTGTTCTTCTCCACTGACTGCCTAACCAACCGCACCAGAACCAGTTAACCCTCATACACCTCTCCGTCTGCGACTCTACTCCCGCGTCTTCCCATCTCTAGCTCGTTGTTGTCCGGGTCCTCGCCGTCGTCCACCACCTTGGATGCGCTCGGCGTGGAGTGGTTAATGTGGTCAACGAACGACACCATCGGAAGTAGACTGTAAGTGGAGAGGCTGACAGCTGGGTCCATGGTTGCATGTAAGGAAATGCCTCCTTGTTACACGCAAAATAATGATTCCTCCACCTGACAGCTGGGACCCACCGGAAGGGCCTTTGTATTTCACGAAAAAACATTCCCACCGCTGACAGGTCAGACCCACCAGCTATATCTTCGCATGCAAGGAAGTGCCTCCTTATTACGCACAAAAAATGAATACCCCCTACTAGCTGGGACCCACAATAGTGGGAGGCTGATTTGTGGGCCAACTAAGTTGACGGGGACGGAGGGCTTTGTCAACTTAGTCAATATGAACGATTCTAGCTCCAGTGACCGTACGATGTCCATGCAATGGCCGTAGTGCTTCTTCAATCTATGGTCTTCTAGCTCCAGCCGCCCAAACCAGCGCCGATCGTGCCTCGTGCTCCTGCCTCCCGTGGCTGGCTGCAATGCTGTGGAGGCCTCCCCGCCCCCTACTACTCCCACCGCTGGCCAGGCCATCCCTGTACTCACCCACACCCCCTGTTATTCTATGGCGACGGCAACCTCACACCACAGCGAACCAGTGAACCCTCATACTCCTCTACGCGTGGGCATCCACTGCCGCGTCTTCCCCGGCTCCATGTCGTGCCCTTCCTAGGCCTCGCCGTCATCCACCGCCCTAGTGCTCTCGGCGCGGCGTGGTCAACATGGTCAAGGAACGGCTTCCATTGGACGTGGACTGTACATGGAGAGGCTGACAGCTGGGGCCATGGCCGCAGCAAGGGAGTGCCTCCTTATTACCCGGAAAATAATGATTCCTTCACCTGACAGCAGGGACCCACCGGACGGGCAACCGTATTTCACAAAAAAACATTTCCCCCTGACTATTGGGACCTACCAGCGACATCTTCGCACGCAAGGAAGTGCGTCCGGGCAAAAAAAAAACGGTTCGCCCCTTGACTGCTGGGACCCACCAGCTACATCTTCGCACGCAAGGAAGTGCCTGACAGTCGGGACCCACCTGGTCGAAGCGTACGTAGCGTTGTCATTCCGGTCGCGAACGTGTACGTACATACTGGTCCATGTAGAGGCGCGCACGTGTCGTAGTAGAGGCACGCACGTAGCATGTACACGTACGTACAACGGCCAGTGTGCAAGAAAGAAAATATGGCCACGTATGTACATACGAACAGGGTCTCGAACGCCTACTTGCGCATACGTACGGCCAGGGCTCGTGTATATGGTTGGGTCGGAACGGAGAAACAACGTCGTCATCGTGTTCAGGGGGAGCCAACCGGCTGGGTCGAAACGGAATGTGTCGTCGTGTTCATCGGGAGGGCTTGGACGGAACAGCCGATGGAAACGAGGCCTGGTGTACCGCAGAATGGAGGAAACGACCTTGTGCTCGATCGGCCATGGTCGAAACGGGATCCTGCTCATCGGAAGGGGTCTGGCGTATCGCAAAACGGAGGAAACGGACCTCCTACGGTCGAAAGAGGGGTCCTATTCATCGGGAAGGGTGTGGCGTACCACAAAATGGAGGAAACAGACTTGTGCTAGAGCGCTACGGTCAAAATGGGGGTCCTGTTCATCGGGAGGGGTGTGGCATACCGCAAAACGGGACTCCACGGGATATTGTTCATCTCCACTGTCGACCCCCCCCAGCCTCCACGGGCTACTGTTTGTCCACCGCTGACCTCCTCCAGCCTCCACTTGTGATTGTTCATCCATGGGTTCTTGTTCATCCAGCCTCCACCGTGCGCTACTCCACCGGCTACTGCTCAACCAGCCCTGTCCACACGGGCTCCTGTTCAACCACCCCTCCACGGGCTACTATTCATCCAGCCCTCCATGGGGTGGTCCTGTTCATCCAGCCCTCCACGGGGTCCTGTTCATCCAGCCCCAACCGGCTCGATCGATCGGGGTCCTGTTCATCCAGAGGCAACACCATGGGGTCCTGTTCATCCACCCCCACCATGAACTGTTCATCCAAACCCCCCAGCAACGCTCACTGTTCATCCAGCGGCAGCATCGATCGGCTTTAGTTAGCAGCAGTAGCGAAGGAATCACTCGGGTTCAGTAACGTAGCTAGTGCAATCACTCGGGTTCAGTTAGATCCCAACGCCTCACACACACGCGCGTACGTGTACGACAGAAACGCGCATCACTCGGCCCCTGACCACCCACCGTAACCGGGAACTCCCCGAAATTTTCCTCGCCCTCGCTTCTACCATGGTTTTTTCCGTCATGGACGGCCCAAAGAATGTCATGCAGCTGTGTCTCCGGCCCGCCCAAGACGAAAATCCCATTTTCGGTCATGAATTTTCGTCATAGAAGTAGGAGCGCACCACATCTATGATGATACCAGGTTTTGTCATAATTATCGTCATACAAGTGTCATAAGTATGATAGAAAAAAATTCGTTTGGACCAAAATGTCATGGATGTGTCTTTTTTTGTAGTGATATGATGGGTCCGTGACCCTACCTGTAATAGGTGACCTCATAATTAGCCCCCAAATCGGTTAAGGTTTCATAGGAGAGTCGAGTTGATCTGTCGGTTAGGTCGGAATGCTGCGGGGGCACTCGGACTATGTTTCTGAGTCATGGTTCACTGTTCTCTGGATGAAAACGCAACGGCTTCTAGACTACAGGTTCACCCGGATGACTAGGTGCTGTTGATCACCAAGAAAAACCCGATGGCATTCATTTTGTCTCTCGGAAGAGATAGACTTGGGACCCAAGTGAGGGCATGCCATTACAACTCGAGTGGCGACGCTGGCGCGTGGTCTGATTCTCTGGAGAGATGCTACTCCTTGTCCCAAGGGAGCGACAACGCAGGCCTTATACGAGTCCAGGTTTACGAGTCATGCGCCTACTGAGAGGGCCAAGTGAACCCGTGGAGGGGCGTCAAGCTCATCACATAGCGATCCTAAAGAAGACTTCGGTCGGGTGGTTAACGTGGACAAGTGCACGGATCCCCATGGAGGGTGGTCAGTCGGGCTGACATGTGTCCTTTAGGAAAGGAATTGTAGGCAATCAATCAGATCGATTCGCCTTAGAAATCACGGGATTCGAATTTGTGTGTGCGCACGCAGAAGCAGTTACGTCGTGCGTTAGTGGGGAAAGTGGGGGCCCGGCTCCTCGATTTGCATGCATGATCCTTGCCATGTGCCGCGCTCGCTCTGCGCAAAGTTCTGTCGCGTGCGCTGTTGATCCAGAGATCTGTGGCGTGAGATCCGGCTCACGATTCGCTTTGTGATATAAAATATTTGCAGACTGAGGCTGGGACCTCATATCCCTTTTCTTCTGCTCCGGCTCCTCCACTTCTCTTCTCCACTCGAGCGTGCAGAACCTCCACGGTGATGGCGAGAGACTCCATGGCCAAGGCGGAAAAGGCGAAGAGCGCCGGAAAGGCCTCCTCTTCCGGCTCTAGTGTGGCGAACGGAGGTGCAGCAGGGGATTGGATCCCGTCACGCGTCTCAGCTAGTCGGCTGGAGGAGCTTGTAGAGAGGGGCTCATCCCGTGTGAAGGGTGGCGTTGCCCGAGTGCGGGGGAGATCGAGTCGGCGCCGCAGGAGGATGAGCACATCCTGCATGTCACCCACATCGCGCGAGGCTTCTCTATGCATCCTCACCCCTTTTTCCAAGCATTCCTCGATTACTTCGGTGCGCAACTGCACCATCTCCCTCCAAATGCCATCATCTATCCTTCATCCTTTGTCTCCCTCTGTTTGAACTTCCTCGACTACCAACCCCATTGGGGGCTTTTCAAGCATATCTTCACTTATCGATCGATGACCGTCAAGAAGGACTCATCAGCCGGCATGAAGAACCATCTCACCCAGCTATGCGGGGGTTGGGCATCCAAGTCCGGGGGCACCTTCCCGAAGATGACATTCCGCGATTCCGTCAAGGGGTGGTAGGGGATATGGTTGTATTGAAGGGATGTCCCCATCGCCCACAACCAATTGGGCCTCCCACCATACTCGGTGGAGAGGGTGAGGACTCGCGAGTCCCTTTCGGTGGCGAAGGAGGAGAGGACGGAGGTCGGAGTGGTACACCTCTCAGATGAATTTGATGTCAAAAAGCCGCGCTATCGCCTCACCAATCGCCTTGCGCTTCTCAGTGGAAGATCATCGAAGGTGCTCCTTGATAGACTTCATATTTGAGTCTACACAGAGTCTGTGCTCGGCCAGTTCTTTGGGAACACCCGACATGTCAGAAGGCTTCCATGCGAAGATGTCCCAGTTCTCATGGAGGAACTTGACGAGCTCGCCTTCTTATTGGCTATCAAGGGTGGTCGAGATGTTGGTCGGGGCAACATTCTGGTGCTCGGGATGAATGTGTACTAGCTTCGCCTCCCCTGCCGACTGGAAAGCAGATTCCATCGTCGGCTTTTTGGACTTCAGCAGCTCACTCGAATCCATCGCTTACTTGTACTCATCCATCTCGACCATTGCCATCTGTTCCTCGATGATCTGAGAGCCCTTCTGGAGACATTCTTCGGCCAACTTCCGATTGCCCGTGATAGTGATCATGCCTTTCGGTCATGGCGTCTTATGCTTTAGATACACGTAACATGGACGTTCCATGAAACGTGCGTATGCGGGCCTACCCAGGATAGCGAGATAAGCACTCCGGAAGCCTACCACTTCGAAAGTCATTTGTTCCTTTCGGAAGTTCTTCTCTTCGCCGAATACGATGTTGAGGGCAATCCGTCTTAGTGATTTGGCCTTCTTCCCGGGGATTACCCCGTGGAATTCCATATTACTCTTGTTGAGTCGGGATATCGAAATGCCCATTGCCTCCAATGTGTCAGCATAAATAATGTTGAGCCCGCCACCGCCGTCCATTAGGAATTTGCGTAATCGGACTCCTCCAACAACTGGGTCAACCACCAAAGCCTACCGCCCGAGGATCGGTATATGGGCCGAGTGATCCAACTGATCGAAGGTCACTGGCGTCTTGGGCTAGTCGAGGTACTTTGTGACAGTTGGAACCACCATGTTGACCTCTCGGTTAATAACCTTGAGGTGGCTCTTGCTTTCGACGTCGGCGAATATCATCAGGATTGTCTCAATGTTGGGGGTACCTGGAAGTAGCTTTGCCTCCGTCATCGTCATCTTCATCCTTGTCCCTGGAGGAATCTTACCGCATCTCTTGCTTCAGGAGTCGGTACTCCCGAGTGGTATGCTTGGGCAAAATCAAATTCCCCTCCTCGTCCTTCTTCGTGGGGATCTGGCTGGGTTGATCGAGGATGTCACTTTTCATGTGGACTTGCTTCTTCCCCTTCCAGTTTTATTTTCCTTTTGGGAGTGATATGTCTCCAACGTATCTATAATTTTTTATGTATTCATGCCATGTTTATAATATTTTTACATGATTTAGGTATGATTTGGTTAGAACTAACCCGGACTGACGATGTTTTCAGCAGAACTACCGTGGTGTTGTTTTTGTGCAGAAATAGAAGTTCTCGGAATGCGCAGAAAATCAATAGAGATTTTTTCTGGAAAATATAAAAAATACTGGAACAAAGAGTTACAGGAGGGGAGTCCCGTGGGCCCCACGAGGGTGAAGGGCGCGCCCCCTGCCTCGTGGACTCCCTGTGGGGCCCCCTGACTTGTTCTTGACGCCAACCTCTCTTATAAATCCCCAAACTTCGAGAACTTAACCTAGATCGGGAGTTCCGTCGCCGCAAGCTTCTGTAGCCACCAAAAACCAATCGGGACTGAAGGCAATATGCCTTAGAGGCCATAATAAAGTTCTTATTTATATTTCCTTATATCATGATAAATGTTTATTATTCTTGCTAGAATTGTATTAACCGGAAACTTGGTACATGTGTGAATACATAGACAAACAGAGTGTCCCTACTTTGCCTCTACTTGACTAGCTCGTTAATCAAAGATGGTTAAGTTTCGTAGACAAGGACATGTGTTGTCATTTGATGAATGGGATCACATCATTTGAGAATGATGTGATGTACAAGACCCATCCGTTAGCTTAGCATAATGATTGTTCATTTTTATTGCTACTGCTTTCTTCATGACTTATACATGTTCCTCTGACTATGAGATTATGCAAGTCCTAAATACCGGAGGAACACCTTGTGTGCTATCAAACGTCACTACGTAAGTGGGTGATTATAAAGATGCTCTATGGGTGTCTCCGATGGTGTTTATTGAGTTGGCATAGATCGAGATTAGGATTTGTCACTCCGTCTATCGGAGGGCTATCTCTGGGCCCTCTCGATAATGTACATCACTATGAGCCTTGCAAGCAATGTGACTAATGAGTTAGTTGCGGGATGATACATTACGGAACGATTAAAGAGACTTGCCGGTAACGAGATTGAACTAGGTATTGAGATATTGACGATCGAATCTCGGCCAAGTAACATATCGATGACAAAGGGAACAATGTATATCGTTATGCGGTTTGACCGATAAAGATCTTCGTAGAATATGTGGGAGCCAATATGAACATCCAGGTTCTGCTATTGGTTATTAACCGGAGATGTGTCTCGGTCATGTCTACATAGTTCTCGAACCCGTAGGGTCCGCACGCTTAACGTTCGATGGCGAACGGTATTATGAGTTTATGTGTCTTGATGAACCGAAGGTTGTTAGGAGTCCCGGATGTGATCACGGTCATGACGAGGAGTCTCGAAATGGTCAAGACATAAAGATCAATATATTATAAGCCTATGTTTGGACATAGGAATGGTTTCGAGTGAGTTTGGGCATATACCGGAGTACCGGGGGGTTACCGGAACCCCCGGGGAGTATACGGGCCATAATGGGCTTTAGTGGAGAGAGAGAGAGAGGCAGCCAGGGAAGGCCGCGCGCCCCTCCTCCTTTGGTCCATATTGGACTAGGAAGGGGGTGCCCCCCTTTCCTTCCTCCCTCTCTCCCCCTTCCTTCTCTCCTAGTCCAACTAGGGAAGGGGGGAATCCTACTCCCGGTGGGAGTAGGACTCCTCCAGGGCACGCCATAGAGGGCCGGCCCTCACCCTCCTCCACTCCTTTATATACGGGGGAGGGGGCACCCCATAGACACACAAGTTGATCATTGATCCCTTAGCCGTGTGCGGTGCCCCCCTCCACCATAATCCACCTCGGTCAAATTGTCGTAGTGCTTAGGCGAAGCCCTGCGCCGGTAGCTTCATCATCACCTTCATCATGCTGTCGTGCTGACGAAGCTCTCCCTCGACACTCAACTAGATTGAGAGTTTGTGGGACGTCACCGAGCCAAACATCTGCAGATCACGGAGGTGCCGAACTTTCGGTACTAGGATCGGTCGGGTCATGAAGACGTACGACTACATCAACCGCATTGTTATAACACTTCCGCTTATGGTCTATGAGGGTACGTAGACAACATTCTTCCCCTCTCGTGGCTATGCATCACCTAGATAGATCTTGTATGTGTGTAGGATTTTTTTTGAAATTACTGAGTTCCCCAACAGTGGCATCCGAGCCAGGTCTATGCGTAGATGTTATATGCACGAGTAGAACAGAAAGGAGTTTTGGGCGTCGGTATATACATATTGCTTGCCATCACTAGATGATTCTTGATTCATCGGTATTGTTGGATGAAGCGGCCAAGACCGACATTACGCGTACGCTTACGTGAGACTGGTTCTACCGACGTGCTTCGCACACAGGTGGCTAGTGGGTGTCAGTTTCTCCAACTTTAGTTGAATCAGATTAAATGAACATGGTTCTTTCTGAAGATCAAAAAGCAATCACTATACATGTTGTGGTTTTTGATGTGTAGGTAAGAACGGTTCTTGCTTAGTCCGTAGCAGCCACGTAAAACTTGCAACAACAAAGTAGAGGATGTCTAACTTGTTTTTGCAGGGCATGTTGTGATGTGATATGGTCAGGACATGATGCTAAATTTTATTGTATGAGATGATCATGTTTTGTAACAGAGCTATCGGCAACTGGCAGGAGCCATATGGTTGTCACTTTATTGTATGAGATGCAATCGCCATGTAATTCCTTTACTTTATCACTAAGCGGTAGCGATAGTTGTAGAAGCAATAGTTGGCGAGACGACAACGATGCTTCGATGGAGATCAATGTGTCAAGCCGGTGAAGATGGTGATCATGACAGTGCTTTGGAGATGGAGATCAAAGGCACAATATGATGATGGCCATATCATATCACTTATATTGATTGCATGCGATGTTTATCCTTTATGCATCTTATTTTGCTTAGTTCGGCAGTAGCATTATAAGATGATCTCTCACTAAATTTCAAGGTATAAGTGTTCTCCCTGAGTATGCACCGTTGCTACAGTTCGTCGTGCCGAGACACCACGTGATGATCGGCTGTGATAAGCTCTACGTTCACATACAACGGGTGCAAGCCAGTTTTGCACACATGGAATACTCGGGTTAAACTTGATGATCCTAGCATATGCAGATATGGCCTCGGAACACTTAGACCGAAAAGTCGAGAGTGAATCATATAGTAGATATGATCAACATAGTGATGTTCACCATTGAAAACTACTCCATCTCACGTGATGATCGGACATGGTTTAGTTGATATCGATCACGTGATCACTTAGATGATTAGAGAGATGTCTATCTAAGTGGGAGTTCTTAAGTAATTTGATTAATTGAACTTAAATTTATCATGAACTTAGTCCTGATAGTATTTGCATATCTATGTTTGATGTCTACTACACAACCTTCTTCTTGTAGACGTTGTTGGGCCTCCAAGTGCAGAGGTTTGTACGACAGTAGCAAATTTCCCTCAAGTGGATGACCTAAGGTTTATCAATCCATGGGAGGCGTAGGATGAAAATGGTCTCTCTCAAACAACCCCGCAACCAAATAACAAAGAGTCTCTTGTGTCCCCAACACACCCAATACAATGGTAAATTGTATAGGTGCACTATTTCGGCGAAGAGATGATGATACAAGTGCAATATGGATGGTAGATATAGGTTTTTGTAATCTGAAAATATAAAAACAGCAAGGTAACTAATGATAAAAGTGAGTGAAAATGGTATTGTAATGCATTGAAACAAGGCCTAGGGTTCATACTTTCACTACTTCAAGTTCTCTCAACAATAATAACATAATTGGATCATATAACTATCCCTCAACATGCAACAAAGAGTCACTCCAAAGTAACTAATAGCGGAGAACAAACGAAGAGATTATTGTAGGGAATGAAACCACCTCAAAGTTATGCTTTCTGATCGATCTATTCAAGAGTCCATAGTAAAATAACACGAAGCTATTCTTTCCGTTCAATCTATCCTAGAGTTCATACTAGAATAACACCTTAAGACACAAATCAACCAAAACCCTAATGTCACCTAGATACTCCAATGTCACCTCAAGTATCTATTGGTATGATTATACGATCTGCATCACACAATCTCAGATTCATCTATTCAACCAACACAAACAACTTCAAAGAGTGCCCCAAAGTTTCTACCGGAGAGTCAAGACGAAAACGTGTGCCAACCACTATGCATAGATTCCCAAGGTCATGGAACCCGCAAGTTGATCACCAAAACATACATCAAGTGAATCAATAGAATACCCCATTGTCACCACGGGTATCCCATGCAAGACATACATCAAGTATTCTCAAATCCATAAAGACTCAATATGATAACATAACTTCAAAGGGAAAACTCAACCCATTACAAGAGAGTAGATGGGGAGAAACATCATAAGATCCAACTATAATAGCAAAGCTCACGATACATCAAGATCGTGCCGAATCAAGAACACAAGAGAGAGATCAAACACATAGCTACTGGTACATACCCTCAGCCCCGAGGGTGAACTACTCCCTCCTTGTCATGGACAGCGCTGAGATGATGAAGATGGCCACTGGAGAGGGATTCCCCCCTCCGGTATGGTGCCGTAACGGGTCTAGATTGGTTTTTGGTGGCTACAGAGGCTTGCGGCGGCGGAACTCCCGATCTAGGTTTGTTTCTAGAAGTTTGGGTATATATAAGAGGTGTTGGAGTCGGGAACAAGTCAGGGGGGGTCTGTGACAGCCTGGTTTTTGCCCTCCTTTATTTGCCTGATTTTCATTTGGTTTGATTATGAAATTTGGAGTTTTTGAATCTTTTCTTATGGACTTAAACACTTGGGTACCCTTGGCTTTCACCCAAGTGCCCCATTTCCCTCTCTAATCATCATTCACTCTCTGGTTCTACCCAAAATAATATTTGGAATATTTTTCTTTAATGAAAAATATTCATTTTCGCCTCCAAAACCCTAGCCAGTTCAATGTGCTCCAAAGCAACCCCACTTTTTCTTGCCCACAAAAATCTGAGAAAATTCAAAAATATTCTCTGAACACTAGGGCACCTTCCTGAGCAAAAATATTGTACCACTTTTTGGAATATTTTTGCTACAGAAAATATTTTCTGATCTATACACAAATGGTGGTTTCTACAGCAACTACCATTTTACTTGCTCCATTGTGCCTTATTTTTCTTGTGCATCATCACCTTAGTAGATGATTGCTAACCTCCAAAGCACAGCCTCCAACTCCCAGCCATTTAACCTCAGTAACCTCTCAAAGTTATTGGTCAGAAACTTACCAAACGTGTGAAATCTTTTCTACTGCATCTGGAGCCAAACCAAACCATGGTAATCTTCAAAACTACCACGAACAACAAGCCAGACATGATCTTTGGATGTTGGTCGACCTGAGGGCAGAGTTCGCGGTGACCACACGTGTCCATGATGCCAGCCTGCATGTCGACGCGCTCTGAGTGCCGCCGAGCGCTCTGTTTCATGCGTGCTCGCTTCCCCGGCTGGCTTAGCATGCCAAACCGCGCCACCATCTTCGTCTCAACTCCCTTAACTCCCCCTGGCACTCGCCGACGCCGGAGCTCTCCGCAGCGAGCACGGGCGCAGTCCGACAAACGTAACAGTGCGGTGCGCACTGTGCTCGCCGCCTTCTCCTTGATCTTGTGCTCATCTCCGTTCGCCCACAGTCCCCGCGTGAGCTACGTCGCCTTCTCCCTCTCTCACTGACGCCGCTCGTCGCCGGGTGTAGTGTCCAGGTGTCACCGGCGGAGCCCGATCCACCTCGTCGCTCGCCTATAAATGGAGCCACCCCCAGCCTCCTCGAGCACCATCCTCCACTCCCACACACTCCACAAACGTGTAGATAGCCGTAGCCCAGCCGGGCACGCTGCTGGCCACCGGCCCCAAGCTCGAGCTCGCCGGCGATCCCCTTGGATCATCACGGTAGCTCCAGCCCCTCCCTGGCCTGTGCGACCCTTCCAGAGCCTCCACCGCTCTTCTGTGAAGCCGTTCCGTCCACTTGGAGCCCCTGGAGTCGCCGCAGTTCGCCGTCATCTTCGTCTCTGGCGACCCCCGCTCTCTGCCTCAGCTTGCGAGGTCGATTCCGACGCTGTCCGACCACCCCTAGCTATGCTACGGGTACAGCCTGGTCCGCCTCCATCCCCTCTCTTGGTCCCTCCCTCTAGTTTCGGCCAAGGAGACCTCGTCGCCGGCGTGAGCTCCGACGAAGCCGCGACCCCCTCTGTTTCCTTCTCCCTCTTCCCCCACCTAACTAGCAGGGCCCGCTAGTCACCCACCCAGTACGCGCGCGAAGCGGTACGAGTGGTGGCGCCCCGAGGCTTTATGCCTTCGAAGTCACTCCCCCTGTCTGTTTTATTTAAATTCAAATTTCCAGAGAGATTCAAACAGCTATAACTTTTGAACCATTAGTCCAAATGAATTGATTCTTTTTGCATTGTGTTATTTGCAAGGAAATCTAACAGCTCACCAAAAATGGGATTTTTCCCTGCTGTCTAGGTTTCTGGTGAATTTCAGAAGGGTTCTTGATATTTTCTTTTTGTGTTTAAATTTATTTTCAGAGAGTAAAGCTTGTCTTGAGGAACACCAAAGGGCTTGTGAGCCTCATCTACACTAAGGCAAGCCACTGCAACATTTTCATGATGCCACTTGAATATTTGTGATATTTTTCTACTTGAATGATTGATTTAACCCATGCATTTAAATCATCGTCATTAGGTTATTTGTATTCTGTTAGTACTTGTCTAAGTTTACATGCTTATGTTATAAGAAAGTTGTAGCTACTAAGAGGTTAAAGAAACTAGAATTAATCTTTGCTATGATAGAAAAATAATATGGCTATGGATATAAGTAGTTTATTAGAACCATTTTCTTGCATGAGAAAGATGGTAAAATTTGTTAGAAAAGATTCTGTTTAATGTGAGTTTATATCCTAACTAGAGAAGTATGAGGTGTTGTTGATGTTCATGCTTAGTGTGGATTCAGTTGACTCAGTCATTTCCGTTATTATGTGGAGCATATGTTAGTGATTGCATTTCATGGCATACTATGACACCGGTTATTTTCAATTTAAGTTGAACCTGATAATAATACAACTTGAATTTATCGTTGACCGAGTCATGGTGCCACTGAATCGAATTTTTCCCAGTGCAACCACATTTTCCTGTATGGGAAGGCCTTTACTCGGTCCGTTGTCATGCCTCTGGTCAGTGCCTCCAACTAGGGAAGGTTATGGGCATGCGGTACCCTGGCCCGGTAAGCAGACATAACCTTGTAAGACCGTTGTTGGGAAGTAGGTCGGAGTGGCCGAGAGAGTGTCATGGCAATGGAGGGGTTTCGTCGGAATGCCGTTGGTCCACTCGAATGGGAGTATGAGGCCATGGGTTCCGTGGTGTGGGTATAGTGTGTTACCTCTGCAGAGTGTATTAATCTATCGATAGCCGAGTCTACGGTTACAGACACCTCGAAAGTAGGTCACACCATGGGTCAACATTTAATTAATATTGCACACCAAGTCATGAACTTTGCACTGTTGAGGATGGCGGGAAGGTCATCCTGTCGATCGAGACCAAGTGTTGGCCGTGGTTGTGATTGCCGGAAGGATCACCGTTTGAGACTAAATAGTGGTCGTGGTTGTGGCCGCCGGAATGATCACGAGGTATCCCGAGTTAAGATCATGTGGTTGGTACATTTGTGATCCAGAAGCGATCACCGTGGTAAGCTAGTCCGAGGGACTGTGCGCATAAGAGCGTGATCACAACATGTTGGTCACATTGTTGCATTACTAATAAGGACCCCCACCTGCTCAGGACGCCCCGCCTGCTCAGGACGATCCCATTACGGATTTTCTAGAGGGGGACACGCTTGACCCAGCGCAAAAACGGGAATTGGTAAGCTTGCTTTTCGTCGAATGTCTCTAAAGAGTGATGGTGAGTCGAGTAGCATGAATTGTCTATCCAAGGGGTCGCAAATGCGTTATTTGTATAGTATCTCAGTTATTATTGTCAGCTAGCCCTCTAGCCAATCCTAAAAGTTCTTCTGCCTTCGATCCCGTGGTAAGCCTTTCAAGTTTCCAGCTAGTAGACAAGAAATTCAGTAAGTAATAGAAATGGGATAGCCATCATAAAAGGGAAATCTCAATCAGTACTTCTTTTTTGGACTGGCACTGGCTTGCTTCGCCCAGATAGGGCTTCTGTTGGTCTCTCTTTTTAACTATCACTTAAATCCACCTCCTCTTTAGAAAAATGAGCTGGTTAATTATCATGATATTGTTTGTCATTATGTTTATGCTTGTTGTGAGCTTGCAAGTACATTAAATGTACTGACCTGGCGTGTCATGCCAGATTTCAGGAAAGTCCCGTGGAAAGGAGTGCTGCTCGAGTCTAGATCGTGTCCTCATCGGTGTCCTTGTGCTATGGAGTTCTGCTATGACATTGTTCCGCTGCCGCGTTGTTGTTATGATAGGGGCCCTTTTTTGTTCACTAAATAATGTACATATTGTTCAGCCGCACCGGGTGTGCCGCTTGGCCTCGCTACCTGTTGTAATGTAAACTTTGAGCCGCTAGTATCAATAAACCGGTCGCTCTTTTATGTTCACTAAATAATGTACATATTATTCAGCCGCACCGGGTGTGCCGCTTGGCCTCGCTTCCTGTACCAAGATGTTGTGTGTTGCCAGAAGACATGGTCTCTGGGCTAGCAATGCAAGGTAAACCGGTCGCTCTGAGCCGGGGTGCCACAGGGTCCAGACCCCCGAGACGGCCACGAGGTAGGGGGCGCGCCCAGGGGGTAGGGTGCGCCCCCACCCTCGTTGGTGCCTACGGACTCTTCTGGCCCATCTCCGATACTCTGTGGGCTTCCTCTGGTCCAAAAATAATCTCCGTGAAATTTCAGGTCAATTGGACTCCGTTTGGTTTTCCTTTTCTGCCATACTCAAAAACAAGGAAAAAACAGAAACTTGCACTTGGCTCTAGGTTAATAGGTTAGTCCCAAAAATCATATAAAATAGCATATAAATGCATATAAAACATCCTAGATGGATAATATAATAGCATGGAACAATCAAAAATTATAGATACATTGGAGACGTATCAAGCATCCCCAATCTTAATTCCTGCTCATCCTCGAGTAGGTAAATGATAAAAACAGAATTTTTGATGTGGAATGCTACCTAACATAATTTTCATTGTAATTTTATTTATTGTGGCAAAAATATTCAGATCCATAAGATTCAACACAAAAATTTAATATTGACATAAAAAAATAATACTTCAAGCATACTAACCAAGCAATTATGTCCTCTCAAAATAACATAGCCAGAGAAAGCTCATTGATACGTCTCCGTCGTATCTACTTTTCCAAACACTTTTTCCCTTGTTTTGGACTCTAACTTGTATGATTTGAATGGAACTAACCCGGACTGATGCTGTTTTTAGCAGAATTGCCATGATGTTGTTTTATGTGCAGAAAACAAAAGTTCTCGGAATGACCTGAAACTCCACGGAATATCTTACAATAAATAATAAAAAATCCTCGCCAAAGATGAAGACCAGGGGGCCCACACCCTTGCCACGAGGGTGGGGGGCGCGCCCCCCTACCTCCTGGGCCCCCTGGAGACCTCCCGACTCCAACTCCAACTCTATATAACTGCTTTTGGGGAGAGAAAAATAGGAGAGAAGAAATCATTGCGTTTTACGATACGGAGCCGCCACCAAGCCCTAAAACCTCTCGGGAGGGCTGATCTGGAGTCTGTTCGGGGCTCCGGAGAGGGGGATTCGTCGCAGTCGTCATCATCAACCATCCTCCATCACCAATTGCATGATGCTCACCGCCGTGCGTGAGTAATTCCATCATAGGCTTGCTGGACGGTGATGGGTTGGATGAGATTTTTCATGTAATCGAGTTAGTTTTGTTAGGGTTTGATCCCTAGTATCCACTATGTTCTGAGATTGATGTTTCTATGACTTTGCTATGCTCAATGCTTGTCACTAGGGCCCGAGTGCCATGATTTTAGATCTGAACCTATTATGTTTTCATCAATATATGAGAGTTCTTGATCCTATCTTGCAAGTCTATAGTCACCTATTATGTGTTATGGTCCGTTAACCCCAAAGTGACAATAATCGGGATACTTACCGGTGATGACCATAGTTTGAGGAGTTCATGTATTCACTATGTGCTAATGCTTTGTTCCGGTTCTCTATTAAAAAGAGGCCTTAATATCCCTTAGTTTCCATTAGGACCCCGCTACCACGGGAGGGTAGGACAAAAGATGTCATGCAAGTTCTTTCCCATAAGCACGTATGACTATATTTGGAATACATGCCTACATTACGTTGACGAATTGGAGCTAGTTCTGTGTCACCCTATGTTATGACTGTTACATGATGAACCGCATCCGGCATAATTATCCATCATTGATCCAATGCCTACGAGCTTTCCATATACTGGTTTACGCTTATTTTCTTTACCGTTGCTATTGTTACAATCACTACAAAATACCAAAAACATTACTTTGCTTTCGTTACTCTTTTGTTATCGTTACCATCACTATCATATTACTTTGCTACTAAACACTTTGCTGCAGATACTAAGTTTCCAGGTGTGGTTGAATTGAAAACTCAGCTGGTAATACTTGAGAATATTCTTTGGCTCCCCTTGTGTCGAATCAATAAATTTGGGTTGAATACTCTACCCTCGAAAGCTGTTGCGATCCCCTATACTTGTGGGTTATCAAGACTCATTTCTGGCGTCATTGCCGGGGAGCATAGCTCTATTCTTTGAGTCACTTGGGATTTATATCTGCTGGACACTATGAATAATTTGAATGACGCTAAGACAACAATTTATCCCTCAACTACGAGGGGAGGTAAGGAACTGTTATCTAGCTCTGCACTTGATTCACCTTCTGTTATGAGTAAGCTTCCGACACCTAAACCTGCTACTACTATTTGTTCTGATATGTCACATGTTATTGATGATGCTACATCTGCTATACATGATACTTATGACGAAACTACTTCTATGCTTGATACTACTGTGCCACTTGGTGATTTTCTCGAGGAACGACTTGCTAGGGCTAGAGAGATTGAAAATATTGAATCTGATTATGAAGATGAAAGTGATGATGAAGAATCACTTGTTATTCCTGAGGGTTATTTATTTGATCAAGAAGCTTCTTTAGCTATTTTAGCTTGCAAAGATTGATATGAACTCAAAAGGTTATTAGCTAAATGGAATAAGCAATCTCTAAATGCCAGGATGAGACCTGACCCTGCTTTTGCTACTTCACCTATCTGTGTTGCTGATAAGGATTATGAATTCTTTGTTGATCCTGATATAATTACTATGGTTGAATCTAATCCTTTTCATGGCTATGAATCTTAAACTGTTCTGGCACATCTTACTAAATTAAATGATATAGCTACCCTGTTCACTAATGATGAGAGATCTCTCTACTTTTATATCCTTAAAATATTTCCGTTCTCATTAAAGGGTGATGCTAAGATATGGTTTAATTCTCTTGATCCTGGTTGTGTGCATAGTCCCTGGGATATGATTTACTACTTCTCTGCTAAATATTTCCCCGCTCATAAGAAACAAGCTGCTTTAAAGGAAATATACAACTTTGTGCAAATTAAAGAAGAGAGTCTCCCACAACCTTGGGGGAGGCTTCTCAAGTTACTTAATGCTTTGACTGATCATCCTCTTAAGAAAAATGAAATACTTGATATCTTGTACAGTGGACTAACCGATGCTTCCAGAGATTACCTGGATAGTTGTGCTGGTTCTCTTTTCAGGGAAAGAACACCGGATGAAGCTGAAATCTTATTGAATAATATGTTGACAAATGAAAATAATTGGGCACCTCCTGAGCCAGATCCTGCTCCAATTAATGATCATATTCCTAAACCAACTCCGAAGAAGAGAGGTGTTCTATTTCTCAGTCCTGAAGACATGCAAGAGGCAAAGAAATCTATGAAAGAAAAAGGTATTAAAGCTGAAGGTGTTAAGAATTTACCTCCTATTGAAGAAATACATGGTCTTAATTTACCGCCTGCTGAAGAAACATATTATCTTAATCCTTTATTTATTGAAGAACCTCCAGACCCCGATAACCCGACACAGGTAGTAAAGGTAAATTATCTCTATAGATATGATAAAGCTGAAATCCCTCCTACTAAAATTGCTAGTCAATGCTTGGATGAGTTTGATAATTTTATGTTTAAGCAAGAAGACTTCAATGCTTATTTTGGTAGACAATTAAAACAAGATGCTGATATGATTAAATACTTGGGTGATTATATGGCTAATATCAGAGGTGAACTTAAACTTGTCAGCAAACATGCTTCTATGGTTACCACTCAAGTACAACAAGTACTTAAAGCTCAAAAGGAATTGCTCAAGGAGATGAATAGTAAGAAAAATGATTATGCTGTTAAAGTGGCTACTAGAGCTGGTAGAATGACTCAGGAACCTTTATATCCTGAAGGCCACCCTAAAAGAATTGAGCAAGATTCTCAGAGAAATAAAATTGATGCACCTAGTTCTTCTAAAAAGAAGAGAAAGAAAAATGATAGAACCGTGCAAACTTCTAGTGAACCTATTGCTGAACCACCTGATAATCTAAATGATATATCTATGTCTGATGTTGAAACACAATCTGGCAATGAACATGAACCTAATGAAAATGTTAATGATGATGTTCATAATGATGCTCAACCTAGTAATGATAATGATGTAGAAATTGAACATGTTGTTGATCTTGATAACCCACAATCCAAGAATCAACGTTATGATAAGAAAGACTTTGTTGCTAGGAAACATGGTAAAGAAAGAGAACCTTGGGTTCAGAAACCCATGCCTTTTCCTCCCAAACCATCCAACAAAAAGGATGATGAGGATTTTGAGCGCTTTGCTGAAATGATTAGACCTATCTTTTTGCGTGTGCGATTAACTGGTATGCTCAAAACCAATCCTTATGCTAAGTATATGAAAGATATTATTACAAATAAAAGAAAGATACCAGAAGATGAAATTTCCACCATGCTTGCTAATTATACTTTTAAGGGTGGAATACCTAAGAAACTTGGAGATCCATGAGTACCTACTATACCATGCTCCATTAAAAGAAACTATGTTAAAACTGCTTTATGTGATCTTGGTGCCGGTGTTAGTGTTATGCCTCTCTCTTTATATCATAGACTTGATTTGAATAAGTTGACACCTACTGAAATATCTTTGCAAATGGTTGATAAATCAACTGCTATACCTGTCGGTATTTGTAAGGACGTGCCTGTTGTGGTTGCAAACGTTACTATTTTAACGGACTTTGTTATTCTTGATATTCCCGAGGACGATAGTATGTCTATTATTCTTGGAAGACCTTTACTTAATACTGCAGGGGCTGTTACTGATTGCAACAAAGGCAATGTCACTTTTCATGTTAATAGTAATGAGTATATGGTACACTTTCCGAGGAAACAACCTCAAGTTCATAGTATAAATTCTATCGGAAAAATTCCATTGATTATATTTGGAGGTTTTGAATTTCCTCTTCCTACTGTCAAAAAGAAATATGATATACTTATTATTGGGGATGTGCATATCCCCGTTGAGGTAACCTAGTGTTATTCGAAATTTCTCCAGTTTCATGTTAATCGGAATGAGTTTGTTAACAAGACTTGATCAACCTTGTTAGTGGATTCCTTTTGACGAGCATGAGATGGATGAAACTAGAAGCACAACCTTCTGTATCCTCTCTATAGTTTCTATTATTTAGTTGAAATAAAGTAAAAATAAATACTTTTCTGTCTGTTATCTGATTATCCGTGCAATATAAAAATACCTCGAAAATAAAAGTTCTCCAAATGCCCTGAAAATTAAATATGATTTTTCTAGAATATTTGAGGATTTATGGAACTGAATACACACCAGGGGGGCCAACCACCTTGCCACGAGGGTGGAGGGTGCGCCCACCCCCCTAGGGCGCACCCCCTGCCTCGTGGGCCCACGGTGGCCCTCCTCCACTTATTCCTGCACCCATCCTCTTCTTCTTCCTCCCACAAACACGAAAAACCAACTCAAGCACGAGTTCCAGCCCTCTTTGCTGCCATTTTCAATCTCCTTGCTCAAAGCACCTCTCACAAACTGCTTGGGGAGATTGTTCCTTGGTATGTGACTCCTCCATTGGTCCAATTAGTTTTTGTTCTAGTGCTTTATTAATTACAAATTTTTGCTGCTTAGGTGACCCTGTTCTTGAGCTTGCATGCCAAATTTATATGGTCAAAAGTAGTTTTGATTCATGATATAGGCCCTAGGCACTTGTAGGAGTGGTTGCTATCAATATTATTGAGTTTGGTTTACTTTTATTTTGAAGTTACTAAAAATTTCAGAATTTTTCAGAAAATGATGAGGAGATTATTGAGGGGCTCATCGAGCCAAAGCTCGAAGGAAAAGGCACCGAAGCCTAAGTATAATTTGCCGCGCACCGCGGAGGTTCGGGCGTGTGAATGGCCTTCTGAGGATTTCTTGAGAGCAGCCGGGATTTATGAAGATTTTCATGAATTGGCTCATAATGCAGGCCTCACCGCTTTCCTCCACGACCAATGCAATCAGTATCTCTTACTCACAAATACCTGTGTGCAAAACTTTTATTTTCATTCTAGGAACTCACCACCTACGGTGGAGTTTCATTTATATGATGAGCATAAGGAGATGTCACTTTATGATTTCTATCGGATTTGTTTAATCCCTTTTGGGGGCAAGACATAAGAACCACATCATGATGATGTGGAGGGGTTTATTGATACTATCACTGTAGGAGAAACTAGAAAGGTTTCCGATGCACGAATCACTAGCATACATTTTCCTATTTTACGTTACTTTGCATTATTTGCTAGTCGTTGCTTAATTGGACGCAGAAACTGTGGAAACCTTAGTATCCCTGATATAATTATTCTGCTCCACGGTTTATACAGTGATAACACTTTTAGTATGGGCGGTATTATTGCTAAACTGTTAAGTCTGAACCGTACAAAGGGCCCCACCTTTGGAGGCATCTATGCTACACGCCTAGCTGCACATTTTAACATACCTATTAGGCATGCTGAGAAGGAAGAAAAAGTGCTGCCTCATGTTTATCTAGATTATAAAAGTATGGTGGCACATGATTTTATTATTAAGAATAGGGCAGGAGAGCTTAAATATCAATTGTTCTTTAATAACCATCATCCTGAGACTATTACCTTGCCTGCTCCTTCTTTGTTTGATTTGACTGTCGGCAAGTACCTTGTTCCGTTGACGGCTATCCACACCTACCGGAACCCTGCACCAGCCGAGGAGCCAGAACCGGAACCACAATTTGATCCTTCACAACAGTCTAACTATCAGTGGGATCCGGAGATGATTGCCAGCCAGTGGCAATCGGAGCCTTCTTCTTCCTCATCGCAGTACGACCCCAACTATTATTATGGATATCAACCAGGCCAGCCGTGGCCATAGACCAACTTAGGCCAAAATCCTAAGCTTGGGGGAGTACATATTTCTCACCAACATTACATTTATGTTCACACACACTCATTGCTAGATGTCGGTGCTCATACTTTTTCATTGTACCATCCATGCTAGTTTATTTCCTTCTATGCTTTCTTCTTGTGTGTCTAATAAACCTTAAGAAAAAAAACCAAAAAAATTAGTTGTAGCTTTTAATTAATTTACTTTCCATGCTTGTAGTAGTAATTAAAAAGAAAACCTAAAAATATTTCTCGTTCTTCTTTTGCTTGTTGGGAGCTTTCCCGTGTAAATAGTTTTATTTCTTTTCTTTTCTTTGGGGGTCAGTAGGAGAAGACCATGATTAAATTGTTGAAGTGGCTCTTATATGCTTTATTGTTGATTTAACCAAGAGCCCATATTACCTTGTCTTCTCCTGTTTATTGAATGCTCGCAGATTCCAGTTTAGTCCAATGCACGTGCACTCTTATTATTATTCACATCGTTCGGTCGTACAAATGAAAGGCAATTATGATGATATATGATGGACTGAGTGAGATGAGAAAAGCTGGTATGAACTCGACCTCTTTTGTTTTTGTAAATATGTTGAGTTCATCATTCTTGATTCAGCTTGTTATGAATAAACATGTTTGCAATGACAATTAGAGATCATAGTTGCTTATGCCATGCTTGATTAGCTATGACTTATAATGGTTTACCTTGTGTGCCAACATGCTATTAAAATGGTTATGATGTGGTATGATAGGGTGGTATCCTCCTCTGAATAATTTAAGTGACTTGACTTGGCACATGTTCACGCATGTAGTTGAAACAAATCAACATAGCTTTCACGATATTATGTTCATGGTGGATTATATCCTACTCATGCTTGCATCCATTGTTTATTAATTTTAATGCATGTACATGGTGTTGTCGCTCTCTAGTTGGTCGCTTCCCAGTCTTTTTCTAGCCTTCACTTGTACTAAGCGGGAATACTGCTTGTGCATCCAATCCCTTAAACCCCAAAGTTATTCTAGATGAGTCCACTATACCTTCCTATATGCGGTATCTACCTGCCGTTCCAAGTAAATTTGTATGTGCCAAACTCAAACCTTCAAATAAATATCCTGTTTTGTATGCTCGAATAGCTCATGTATCAACTAGGGTTGTCCGTATCTTCCATGTTAGGCGGGTTATTCTCAAGAGGAGTGGACTCCGCTCCTCACTCACGAGATAAATGGCTTTATGCAAACTAAATCAAAAATAATTGCAAACAAAACTCCCCCTGGGACCTGATGTATGTTGGAGGCACTCGTTGTTTCGAGAAAGCCATGGATTGATGCCTGTTGGTGGAGGGGGAGTATAAACTTTACCATTCTGTTTGGGAACCGCCTATAATGTGTGTAGCATGGAAGATATCGCCATCTCTTGGTTGTTATGTTGACAATGAAAGTATACCGCTCAAAATATTATTCACCTCTATTTCAAAACCGAGCTCTGGCACCTCTACAAATCCCTGCTTCCCTCTGCGAAGGGCCTATCCATTTACTTTTATGTTGAGTCATCACCCTCTTATTAAAAAGCACCAGTTGGAGAGCACCGCTGTCATTTGCATTCATTATTGTTAATTTATATTGGGTGTGACTATGATTGGATCTCTTTTACCATGAATTACAATGTCTAGTCAGTCCTTGATCTTTAAAGGTGCTCTGCATTTATGTTTTGCGGTCTCAGAAAGGGCTAGCGAGATACCACCCTATTATATCATATTATGATTGTTTTGAGAAAGTGTTGTCATCCGAGTTTTATTATTATGGCTCGCTAGTTAATTGTGCTATTGATATGAGTAAACATGAGACCTGACAATTATTGCAACTATGGTTGGTTATAATCTTTGCTGAAAATGTGAATGCTAGCTTGACATATTTACAACAACAAGAGCAAACAGAGTTTGTAAAAGTTTTTCTTTATTTCTTTCAGTTTGTCAACTGAATTGCTTGAGGACAAGCAAGGGTTTAAGCTTGGGGGAGTTGATACGTCTCCGTCGTATCTACTTTTCCAAACACTTTTGCCCTTGTTTTGGACTCTAACTTGTATGATTTGAATGGAACTAATCCGGACCGACGCTGTTTTCAGTAGAATTGCCATGATGTTGTTTTATGTGCAGAAAACAAAAGTTCTCGGAATGACCTGAAACTCCACGGAATATCTTACAATGAATAATAAAAAATCCTCGCCAAAGATGAAGACCAGGGGGCCCACACTGAGGGAGTCCTGGATTAGGGGGTCTCCGGACAGCTGGACTATATCCTTTGGTCGGACTGTTAGACTATGAAGATACAAGATTGAAGACTTCATCTTGTGTCCGGATGGGACTCTACTTGGCGTGGAAGGCAATCTAGGCAATGCGGATATGTATATCTCCTCCTTTGTAACTGACCTTGTGTAACCCTAGCCCTCTCCGGGGTCTATATAAACCAGAGGGTTTTAGTCCGTAGGACAACATACAATCATACCATAGGCTAGCTTCTAGGGTTTAGCCTCTCTGATCTCGTGGTAGATCTACTCTTGTACTACCCATATCATCAATATTAATCAAGCATGACGTAGGGTTTTACCTCCATCAGGAGGGCCCGAACCTGGGTAAAACATCGTGTCCCCTGCCTCCTGTTACCATCAGCCTTAGACGCACAGTTCGGGACCCCCTACCCGAGATCCACCGGTTTTGACACCGACATTGGTGCTTTCATTGAGAGTTCCTCTGTGACGTCGCCGTTAGGCTTGATGGCTCCTTCGATCATCGTTAGCGATGTAGTCCAGGGTGAGACTTTTCTCCCCAGACAAATTTTTGTATTCGGCGGCTTTGCACTACGGGCCAATTCGCTTGGCCATCTGGAGCAGATTGAAAGCTACGCCCCTGACCATTAGGTCAGGTTTGGAAGCTTAAACTACACGGCCGATATCCGTAGAGACTTGATCTTCGACGGATTCGAGCCTCTGCCTTGTGTGTGACGCGGTCACGATGAGTACAATTTAGCTCTACCATCAGACAGTGTTCAGGCGGTCGCACCGACAGCCGCTCCGACCCTCAATTTGGAGCCAGTTGTGACGTCCATGGACGGGTGGATGGACCCCACCACGGAGGCCTCACCCTCAGCGGTGATCGAGCCGAATATCGACCTTACCCTTCATGAGAGCCGTGTTGCTAAACTGCCGGATTCTTCTCCGGCCACGGACTCTGAACCGCCTGCGCCCGTTCCTATTGAATCCAATTGGGCGCCGATCATGGAGTTTACCTCCGCGGATACTCTTCGGCACTCGGCCTTCGGCGACGAACTGAGACCATTAAGGTCTCTCTCCTTGTCAGGAGGATCCTGGCCGAACTATGTCTGGCAGGATTGGGATGCGGATGACGAAGAAATTCGCCGCCCACCCACCACCCGCTTAGTAGCCACTGTCGATGACTTAACCGACATGCTCGACCTCGACTCCGAAGACATCGGCGGTATGGATGACGATGCAGGAGACGAACAGGGACCACTGCACAAAGGGCACTGGATGCCCACTTCATCACATAATGTATACATGGTGGACACACTAAAAGAAAACGACGACGAGGAACAGAAGGACGCAACGAAGGCTTGTCCCCTCGAGAAGCAGTCAAAACGGTGGCGTAAGCGCCGCTCCAAATCCCGCCTTGGCAGAAACAACGATCATATAGACCCAGCGTTAGAGCAGGATGAACCATCGCCGGATCACGGCAACACGGAGAATCAAACCGAACAACCCGACTCTGTCAAAGATAATAGTCCGGATGACATCACACCGTACAGACACCCGGAGCAACATAATGCCCATCAAAGGCTTGTTGCTACCGCGAGGAGTCTAAAAAAGCAGAAGCAAAGGCCCAAAGCTGCGCAAGACACAGTCAAAATCAGATGGAGTAAAGTACTCAACACATCAGAGAAGTACGGCGGTAATCGCCACACCAAGAGCTGCCCGAAGCGGAAGTTGCTACCTGAATTCGATGAGGAGGTCTTAGATCCCCCGCAACCAAAAATTAAAACGGCCATTTGGCCGGATAGACGACCTCACGGCCAACATAGAGCGGCAAACAACGCCGAACATGAGCCAATACGCGACCCACGCGAGGGCTCGCATCAAAAGGACGGCGCAACCAGATCCATCTATGGACCACGCAAGCGCGCTCTAGCATACGATGCAACACAACAAACATCCGAACACCACGGTACACCCAGATATAGGGGTGCCGCACACCCCCTATGTTTCACCGACGAGGTGCTGGACCATGAATTTCCAGAGGGGTTTAAACCCGTAAACATAGAGGCATACGACGGAACAACAGACCCTGGGGTCTGGATTGAGGACTATATCCTCCATATCCATATGGCTCGAGGAGATGATCTCCACGCCATTAAGTATCTACCCCTCAAACTCAAAGGGCCAGCTCAGCACTGGCTTAAAAGCCTCCCCGAAAGCTCCATTGGAAGCTGGTAAGAGCTCGAAGACGCTTTTCGGGCAAATTCTCAAGGGACTTATGTCCGACCTCCGGATGCGGATGATTTGAGTCATATAACTCAACAGCCCGGAGAGTCAGCCCGAAAGCTTTGGAATAGGTTTCTTACTAAAAAGAACCAAATAGTCGACTGTCCGGACGCCGAAGCCTTGGCAGCTTTTAAGCATAGCATCCGCGACGAATGGCTTGCCAGACACCTCAGCCAAGAAAAGCCGAGAACAATGGCAGCATTAACAAGCCTCATGACCCACTTTTGTGCGGGTGAGGACAGCTGGTTAGCCAGATGCAGCACCAGCGACCCAAGTACATCCGAAGTTAGAGATGGAAACGGGAAATCACGACGCAGAAAAAAACAATACGGGCCGGAATAAAGAAGACATCCCGAAGAGCACGGCAGTGAACGCCGGATTCAAAAGCTCTCGGCCAGGTCAGCAAAAGCCGCCCTCTAAAGGGAGCAGAGACAAACTGTCCAGCTTAAACAAGATTCTAGACCAAATATGTCAGATCCATAGCACCCCTGGTAAACCCGCTAATCATGCCCACAGAGAATGTTGGGTCTTCAAGCAGTCCGGCAAGCTCAACGCCGTACACAAGGGGGAGGATACACCAAGCAAAGACGAGGATAAGCCTCTCAAGCAAGACATTGGGGAACAAAAGAAATTTCCACCAGAAATCAAAACAGTAAATGTGTTACACGTGATTAAGGGGAGAAACAAAGCGGCATTCCCAGAGAAATACGCCCAAGGGCCTATCACCGCGGAGTCCTGCCACTGGTCGTCTCAACCGATCACTTTTGACCATCGGGATTACTCAGCAAGTATCCGGCGTGCAGGATGGGCTGCCTTGGTATTAGACCCAATAATTGACGGATACCTCTTCAAACGAGTCCTGATGGACGGTGGCAGCAGTCTAAACCTGATATATCAGGACACAATCCGCAAAATGGGGATAGACCCAATGAAAATTTGCCACAGCAATACTCCCTTTAAAGGAGTAACGCCAGGCCCAGGGGCTCATTGCACGGGCTCCCTGCAACTAGAGGTTATATTCGGCTTCCCCGATAACCTCTGTAGCGAAAATTTAACCTTCCACATTGCTCCGTTCCAAAGTGGCTATCAAGCACTACTTGGACACAAAGCTTTTGCTCGCTTTGATGCAATACCGCATTACGCTTCCCTCACGCTTAAGATGCTCGGTCCACGTGGCATCATTACAGTAAGTGGAAATATTGAGCGATCCCTGCGCGCCGAAGAGAGTGCGGCTGCCTCGGCAGCCGCACACTAAAACGGCCTCACCAACTAAAGCATTCAACAGGTCATCAAGACTACGGACACGGTTAGACGAGTCCGACGCAGCTATCTGTAATTCATACAGGTCTGATGGCCACACCCCTATTACAAATACAAGGGCTCAACGCGCGCAGACAAGTGGCAATTTTTACTCATCTTGAATTATACATGGTTTCTTTAAACCCACCTTTTTGCACGACAACTTTTCACCTAAGTTCCTCTCTTTTACAGATGACCATCGTGCTACACCCGTCTAGGATACGGCACAACGGAGACACAGGCGCAGACATGCAGCAGGGACCCGTTCCAAGGATTCTTTTTAGATTAAGACCCTGCGTAAACCTTTCTTACTGTCTCTTGTTGATACACATCCCTCGGATTCTCAGTACCATTGAGAAGGATGCTGGCGTTGGCATGTGGCCACGTCAGAATAATGCACATACCTGGACACCAGGGGCTTCTTACAAAGGGCACTGTTTAGGCCCGGTTTATACCATAAAGACCGAATACCTTAGGGAGTGTTCGGCGTCGTGAGTTTGGCCTTATATGCATCAGCTCTGAATCATGTCTTTGGTCAAATGTTGGGTCTGCCCAGCTCCTATGTTTTGGTACCTTACGTTCCGCTCTATCGGCTAAGGTAGCACTGGGAGAACTACTGCGATTGTGCCGTGGTTCATCCGGACGAGCACCTCAGTAGAGAAAGCCGAAAATTGACTGTCATGATATAGCGTGAGACTGGTCAACCACTCGATGACCCATTGGAATGTTAGAATTCCTCTGCCTTAACGAAGGGCTATTTCCCAGCCAGGCATGTACGCACCCCTAATTCGAGAGAGTGCGGAGCCACCAGGGGCTATATAGTAGCCCCACCGTCAAACTCCTATGGCTAAGTGAAAGTGTTAAAGCATTATAGTCCGGTTGCCTCATTCGCTGCGCTATCACCTCCTTAATAGGACCAAGATGTTGGGTTAAGTGTGAACACACGTCTTCTGCGAACACCTCTGCATTATATGCGTGGGGGTTGAAGCCGACGACTGCAATCTTTCAGGTTATATACATATATACATAAACGGCCAAACAGGAGGCATCATATTACTTTCAGGCAAAAATATAAATACATCCTTAATAAATTTCATAAAAACATTGTGTTTACAATGGGAATACATGTCACTCAAACATAATATTCTTCGAGCACTAGGCCTCTATCAAACGAGCACCCTCAAGAACTTCTTCGAAATAGTACTCGGCATCCACTCGGCCTATGGCCGAACCCTGCGCCGCAACAGTGGTAGCATCCATCTCCGCCCAGTATGCTTTGACACGGGCAAGGGCCATCCGCGAGCCTTCTATGCACGCTGACCTCTTCATCGCATTGATGCGCGACACCGCACCAAGGAACTGCTGCACTAAGCTGAAATAGCTGTTCGGCTTCGGCTTTTCCGGCCACAGATGATCTACAACGGACCTCATGGCATGGCTGGACAATATATTGAGTTCGGCCCACTTGGCAAGTTGATCAGTTAGTGGAAGCGGGTGCTTTGGAACATTAAACTGCGACCAGAACAGCTTGTCCACTTCACGATCTGTTTGATCTCGGAAGTATTTGGCCGCATCGACAGCGCTCGCCGCCAAGTCCATATATGCGTCTGCCGAACTCCACAGCCGATCCAGAGGGGCATACCGCGGATCTCCGAACTTCCTCCGTAGCATAAAGGGCTTCCTAGCCACAATATCCCCGGCTTCACACAGCTCCTCCTTTTTCACTCTCATAGCAGAGCGAGTGTCTTTGGTCGCCATCGTGGCCTTTCCAAGGTCCGTCGCCTTCACTCGATTTTCTTCTTCAAGGAACTGGGAACGGTCGGCAGTGTCTTTTAACTTTACAGCCATCTTGGCCATTTTCTATTTGCTCTCGCAATGTGCGGCCTTCTCGGCCCTCAAATCTTCGGCCACCTTCAAAGCAGTCGTATTACTACTCTTTTCTTGTTCTTTGGCTCGGGCAAGTTCCGCCCGAAGGGTCTCCACGGTGGCAGCTCCATCTGCAGTCACAACATATTAAAGATACTGGCATCATGCTTCTCTTACTATGTGACATTCACCAGAAAACATTACTTACCCCGTGCCTCGTCAAGCCGCTTGTTAACAAGCTCGATGTCGGCATCTGCCGCATCCAGTTGCCGCTTTAGTTCGGCAAATTCATTAGTCTAGCTAGCCACCGGAGTTTCTACCACCTGCACATAAAGGCGGTTTGGTTATTACCTGGGACTACGATCCTCTGTTCGCCGCCGTTCTCGACGACAACCAGAGTCTCAGGGGCTACTATCTACAGAGGGCACACCTAAAAATGTGCGGTACTATCAAAAAGTATCATTTCACGTACCTCAAAGCCCGTCAGTAGACTCATAAAGGCTTCATGCAATCCGCTTTCGGCGGACGAAATTCTTTCCATCACCGTACCCATTAACGTACGGTGTTCTTCTGAGATGGCCGCTCGCTCCAACAGCTCCCTCAGTATGTCCGACCGCATACCAAATGGTGTCGGACTCTTTTGTTTGCTCTCTTCAAGAGTCGGACGCTGGGGACCTCGGGTGACTATAGGATTATCTTGTGGCCTCACCGGATCCGGAGAGGCCCTCCATGATGACACTTCAGGGTCGCTCACTTCTTGAGCGGGCGAGTCCGGGGGAGCCGTTTCGCTCTCCATCATCTCCGGAAGAAGATCCCCTGAAGATGAGCTCTGCTGAGAAGGGCTAAGATCCGAACTGCGAGATAAATGCTTCGGTTATTTTCCTCAGAGGTAAAGTAGTATATCTTCACTATTAAAGTACTTTTTGATTACTTACAGCTCGTTAGAGGGCAGATCCCCGCACGGACTTTGTGCGGCAAGAGCACCCTCCAAGGCAGGACCCTCTGGTGGAGACTTCTTCTCCCGCTTGGAAACCTTGGTTTCCGGATCTTCAGGGGTAGTCCTTTTCCTTCCCCGGGGTGAGAGAATGTCAGATTCCTCCCCTTGGTTATCCTCCCTCATGGAGGCGCCCGTTCCCTCGGTTGGAATAGGTAGTGGTGGAGGCCCTCTTTCGCCCTCTTTATTCCCCCATTTATCTTCCTGTGAGGGCTCCGGGCAAGGTGCTAGCTTGAGCATCTTTTCCAGTACCGGATTTTTCAAACCCTCAGGAAGGGGGGCCGAACACCGAATCATCTTCGCCTTTGTTAGCTAGTCCTGGTCAAAGAGCAATTTCTCGGAATGATGCCATGATAAATGATAGACGGTGTGTTCGGCTAAAGGATTACTTACTTGGTCGGCGGTACGGTTGCTGCTCAGGCCCACGTCCTCGGTAGTGTCCGAACACTCTATTTGGGGTCCGAATAATGATTTATACATCTCCTCGTGTGTCAGGCCGAGGAAATTCTGAATAGTGCATGATCTTTCTGGTTTGAACTCCCACATGCGGAGGGGCTGGCGTTTGCATGGCTGGATTCGTCGAACCAGCATGACTTGCATTACCATAATCAAACTGAAATCTCCTTTGAAGAGATCTTGAATGCGGCTCTGCAGTATAGGCACGTCCTTGGCTGGACCCAGCTCAGCCCTCTGCTAATCCATGACATCAGTTGTGGTGGAGGGCCTGAGCGGAAAGCAGGGGCAGCCGCCCACTTGGCACTTCTGGGAGGTGTGATGTAAACCCACTCCCGTTGCCATAATCCGGACATCTCTCGAAAGGAACCTTTTGTCCATGGAGCTCCTACTATCTTGCTTATTAATGCGCCTCCGCACGCTGCATACTGCCCTTCAACTGTCTTCGGCTTCACGTCAAAGGTCTTGAGCCACAGGCCGAAGTGAGGGGCAATGCGGAGGAAGGCCTCACACACGACAATAAATGCCGAGATGTGGAGAAAGGAGTTCGGGGCTAGATCATGGAAATCTAGCCCGTAATAAAACATCAACCCCCTAACGAAGGGATCCAGAGTGAGGCCTAGACCTCGGAGGAAGTGGGAGATGAACGTGACGTCTTCGTGGGGTTCAGGAGTAGGGATGACCTGCCCTCGGGCAGGCAGCCGATGCGAAACCTCGGCGGTCAGGTATCTGGCCGCCCTCAACTTCTTGATATCTTCTTCCGTAATGGAGGAGGGCATCCACCGGCCTTGAAGGCTAGATCCGGACATGATTGAAGGTCCGAAGCACCTGACCTGGGCTTTGGGTGTTAGAACTCGAGGCGGGGGAAGGATTCGATTGAGCACGAGAGGGAAAAAAGTAAAAGCCTTGTCCCTTTATAAAGAGGTGAATATCAAGCGTCCTCTCTGTAGCCGTTTGGGACTTGCCTATAATCTAGGAGTCCTAGACACGGTTGGGTTACCCACGACCGTATTGATGAGAATCCCGTAATTAGGGGAACACGATCTCTGCTTTGACAAGACGTGTCAAGAGATCGCCTCGCGTTATGTGTGGAGCTGGTTGAAGAAAAATGGTTCGAATAATCACCGAGCCATGGCATGATGTCATGTGGCCAAAACGTGTCAGCAGATTAAGATTTGTGGAAATATTATTCTCTCTATGGTGGTATGTGGAACTTGTTTTGCAGGGTCGGACACTATCCTTGTATTCAAATTCTTCTGTGATGTGTTCGGAGGAGGAACCCGCCTTGCAATGCCGAAGACAACACTGCGCGCCGGACTCATCGCCATTGAAGCCTGGTTTAGGGGCTACTGAGGGAGTCCTGGATTAGGGGGTCTCCGAACAGCTGGACTATATCCTTTGGCCGGACTGTTAGACTATGAAGATACAAGATTGAAGACTTCGTCTCGTGTCCGGATGGGACTCCACTTGGCGTGGAAGGCAAGCTAGGCAATGCGGATATGTATATCTCCTCCTTTGTAACCGACCTTGTGTAACCCTAGCCCTCTCTGGTGTCTATACAAACCGGGGGGTTTTAGTCCGTAGGACAACATACAATCATACCATAGGCTAGCTTCTAGGGTTTAGCCTCTCTGATCTCGTGGTAGATCTACTCTTGTACTACCCATATCATCAATATTAATCAAGCACGACGTAGGGTTTTACCTCCATCAAGAGGGCCCGAACCTGGGTAAAACATCGTGTCCCCTGCCTCCTATTACCATCAGCCTTAGACGCATAGTTCGGGACCCCTATCCTATATGCGCCGGTTTTGACACTGACATTGGTGCTTTCATTGAGATTTCCTCTGTGTCGTCGTCGTTAGGCTTGATGGCTCCTTCGATAATCTTAGCGATGCAGTCCAGGGTGAGACTTTTCTCCCCGGACAGATTTTTGTATTCGGCGGCTTTGCACTGCGGGCCAATTCGCTTGGCCATCTGGAGCAGATTGAAAGCTACGCCCCTGGCCATCAGGTCAGTTTGGAAGCTTAAACTACACGGCCGATATCTGTGAAGACTTGATGTTCAACGGATTCGAGCCTCTGCCTTGTGTGTCACGCGGTCACGATGAGTACGATTTAGCTCTACCATCAGACAGTGTTCAGGAGGTCGCACCGGCAGCCGCTCCGACCCTCAATTCGGAGCCAGTTGCGCCATCCATGGATGGGTGGATGGACCCCGCCACGGAGGCCTTACCCTCAGCGGCGATCGAGCCGAATATCGACCTTACCCTTCACGAGAGCCATGTTGCTAAACTGCCGGATTCTTCTCCGGCCACGGACTCTGAACCGCCTGCGCCCGTTCCTATTGAATCCAATTGGGCGCCGATCATGGAGTTTACCTCCGCGGATACTCTTCGGCACTTTCCTTCGGCGACGTAATTAACTCATTAAGGTCTCTCTCCTTGTCAGGAGGATCCTGGCCGAACTATGTCCGGCAGGATTGGGATGCGGATGACGAAGAAATTCGCCGCCCACCCACCACCCGCTTAGTAGCCACTGTCGATGACTTAACCGACATGCTCGACCTCGACTCCGAAGACATCGACGGTATGGACGACGACGCAGGAGACGAACAGGGACCACTGCCCACAGGGCACTGGACACCCACTTCATCACATGACGTATACATGGTGGACACACCAAAAGAAAACGACGACGAGGAACAGAAGGACACAATGAAGGCTTGTCCCCTCAAGAAGCAGTCAAAACGGTGGCGTAAGCGCCGCTCCAAATCCCGCCTCGGCAGAAACAACGATCATATAGACCCAGCGTTAGAGCAGGATGAACCATCGCCGGATCACGGCAACATGGAGAATCAAACCGAACAACCCGACTCTGTCAAAGATAATAGTCTGGACGACATCACACCAGACAGACACCCGGAGCAACAGAATGTCCATGAAAGGCTTGTTGCTACCGCGAGGAGTCTAAAAAAGCAGAAGCAAAGGCTCAAAGTTGCGCAAGACACACTCAGAATCAGATGGAGTAAAGTACTCACCACAACAGCGAAGTACGGCGGTAATCGCCACACCAAGAGCTACCCCAAGCGGAAGTTGCTACCTGAATTCGATGAGGAGGCCTTAGATTCCCCGCAAACAAAAATTAAAACGGCCATCTGGCCGGATAGACGACCTCACGGCCAACATAGAGCGGCAAACATCGCCGAACATGAGCCAATACGCGACCCACGCGAGGGCTCGCATCAAAAGGACGGCGCAACCAGATCCATCTATGGACCACGCAAGCGTGCTCCAGCATATGATGCAACACAACAAACATCCGAACACCACGGTACACCCAGATACAGGTGTGCCGCACACCCCCTATGTTTCACCAACGAGGTGCTGGACCATGAATTTCCAGAGGGATTTAAACCCGTAAACATAGAGGCATATGACGGAACAACAGACCCTGGGGTCTGGATTGAGGACTATATCCTCCATATCCATATGGCTCGTGGAGATGATCTCCACGCCATTAAGTATTTACCCCTCAAACTCAAAGGGCCAGCTCGGCACTGGCTTAAAAGCCTCCCCGAAACTCCATTGGAAGCTGGGAAGAGCTCGAAGACGCTTTTCAGGCGAATTTTCAAGGGACTTATGTCCGACCTCCGGATGCGGACGATTTGAGTCATATAACTCAACAGCCCGGAGAGTGAGCCCAAAAGCTTTGGAATAGGTTTCTTACTAAAAAGAACCAAATAGTCGACTGTCCAGACGCCGAAGCCTTGGCAGCTTTTAAGCATAGCGTCCGCGACGAATGGCTTTCCAGACACCTCGGCCAAGAAAAGCCGAGAATAATGGCAGCATTAACAAGCCTCATGACCCGCTTTTGCATGGGTGAGGACAGCTGGTTAGCCAGATGCAGCACCAGCGACCCAAGTACATCCGAAGTTAGAGATGGAAACGGAAATCACGACACAGCGAAAATAATACGCGTCGGAATAAAGAAGACAGCCCGAACAGCACAGCAGTACATGCCGGATTCAAAAGCTCTCGGCCAGGTCAGGAAAAGCCGCCCTCTAAAGGTAGCAGAGATGAACTGTCCAGCTTAAACAAAATTCTGGACCAAATATGTCAGATCCATAGCACCCCTGGTAAACCCGCTAATCATACCCACAGAGAATGTTGGGTCTTCAAGCAGTCCGGCAAGCTCAACGTCGTGCACAAGGGGGAGGATACAGCAAGCGAAGATGAGGATAAGCCTCTCAAGCAAGACACTGGGGAACAAAAGAAATTTCCACCAGAAATCAAAATAGTAAACGTGTTACACCTGATCAAGGGGAAAAACAAAGCGGCACTCCCAGAGAAATACGCCCAAGTCATAAAGAACTAAAATACTTATTGCAAAAATCTACAAGTCATCAAAACCAAGCACTACGCGCATACTCCTAGGGGGATGGATTGGTAGGAAAAGACCATCGCTCGTGCCGCCACTCATAAGGAACATTCTTGGCTTTTCCCCAATTTATTTTGAATGTGTCCCATCTCGGTTGCGTTGCCTTGGGAAAAATCATAATAGGATGCCGCGGGGAGGCAGCAGTAGCAACATTCGTGAGGGTACCCATGTTCGTCGTTCCGCACGACAGGCAGGACACTCCCCCGAGCCGTACGTTCCACCACCGCCAAATCCACCCTCCACCGAGCAAATTCTGCGAATGTTTGAGGAAAGATGGAACAATGATTTGATTGAAATATTAAGAAGTGTGCAAGCTATGGTTGGTCAGAATGTAAATCAAAATGGTCACCACTCCAAGCTGTCTGATTTTCAGAGGACCAAGCCTCCCAGTTTCAGTCAGGTCCTTGATCCCTTGGATGTAGACGATTGGTTACGAACCATTGAAAGAAATGTTGAGATTTCTCGTTCGGAAGAGGATGATAAAGTTCCGTTCGCAACTCATTATCTTGAAGGCGCTGCTGCCATATGGTGGGAAAATGCAAAAACCATGTGGCCCGCTGATGAAGAAATTACCTGGACAAAATTCAAAGATCAGTTCCGGAAATATCATATCCCTACTGGAATTATGAAAACTAAGCAGCGCGAATTTCTCTTGCTCCTCCAAGGAAATCAGTCTATGGGTGAATATCTGCAAAAATTCAATCAGTTGCCCTGTTACTCCCTTCATGACCCGGCCACCGAAGAAAGAAAGATTGACAGGTTTCTTATTGGATTAAACCCGCAACTCCGGTGTACTCTCAGCATGTTTGACTTCCCAGATTTCCAAACGTTGATGAACAAAGCTTTCATTGCTGAAGGGAGCACAAGCTCGTATCAGACAACAGGCCTGTCAACAATGATCACAAGCGCAAGTTCGAGCCAAAGAAGGATGGGCAACCCGTGCAAAAGGCCCGTACCTGGCAGCAGACTCAGGTGGAGTACAAGCCCAATTGGCAGCAGAATGTTAACAAGACCACCACTCAAGTCAAGAATGTTGTGTCCAACCCTGTGCACGAGGAGCGCCAGCGCATCAATGCTTGCTTCAGTTGTGGGCAAACCGGACATTATGCCAGACAATGCCCCAAGAACAGCAAGGCAAATGCTCTATACAGACCACAAGTCAACTATATGGAGTCATCCCTGACCCAGCAAAACATCCTGGGGCATGTTCATCATCTCTCTGCCAATGAATCCCAAGAGAACCCCGAAGTCGTCATTGGTATGTTCCGTGTTAATAGCATACCCGCAGTAATTTTATTTGACTCTGGGGCTTCCCACTCTTTTATTTCTCGGAGTTTGGTTGCCCAAAACAAATTTCCTTGTTCACTTTTGGGAAAGAATATGCTGGTACAAACCCCGGGATCATTAATCAGGAGAAATCTGGTTTGCCGTAACCTGGAAATCAATATCAGCAGAGTCTGTTTTCCAACTTCTTTGATAATCATTGAGTCGAATAAGTTGGATGTTATCCTGGGTATGAATTGGCTGACCCAATATCAAGTCTGCATAAACTGCGCGACCTGAGAAGTTACTTTGACCAGTCTGGAGGGGTAGACTACCAAATTCTATGCTCGCAGAAGCATACCCAAGAAAGAAATGGCCTTCACCGCTGTGGCTGAATTGGAATTAATTCCTGTGGTCAGTGAGTTTTCGGATGTATTTCCCGAAGAATTGCCAGGCATGCCACCCGACCGCGAGCTTGAGTTTGCAATAGATCTTGTGCCCGGAACCGCACCATTATACAAGAAGTATTACCGGATGCCCTCATCAGAATTAGTGGAGCTAAAGAAACAGCTTGATGAAATGCTCCAAAAAGGATATAGCCATCCCAGCTCTTCACCATGGGGATCACCTGCTATTTTCATGGACAAAAAGGATGGAAGCCTCCGCATGTGTGTGGATTACCGTCAACTGAATGATGTCACCATCAAAAATAAATATCCACTGCCAAGGATTGATGATCTGTTCGATCAGCTCAGTGGGGCCAAAGTATTCTCCAAGATTGATCTAAGGACAGGGTATCATCAACTCAAGATTAAAAAGGAAGATATTCCTAAGACCGCATTCACTACTCGGTACGGTCTTTATGAATATACAGTTATGTCCTTTGGTCTCATCAATGCCCCTGCCTTTTTCATGCATATGATGAACAAAGTATTCATGGACTTCCTCGATAAATTCATAGTAGTCTTCATTGATGACATACTCATTTACTCCAAGAGTGCAGAAGATCACAAGGATCACCTCCGAGCAGTGCTACAACGACTCTGCGACCATCAGCTATACGCCAAATTCAGTAAGTGTGAGTTTTGGCTCAAGCAAGTTGGATTTCTTAGACACGTTCTATCTGCCGACAGTATAGCCGTGGACCCAAGAAAAGTAAAGGATGTGCTCGATTGGTTGCCACCCACAACCGTATCATAGATCCGGAGTTTTCTTGGATTAGCCGGATATTATCGTCGTTTCATTGAAGGGTTTTCCAAGATTGCTAAGCCCATGATGGAGCCGGTCAAAAAGGATAAGAAGTTTGAATGGACCAAGGACTGTGAGAAAAGTTTTAATGAGCTAAAGATACGGCTGACGACCGCACATGTGTTAACTCTTCCAGATATCTACCACAGTTTTGATGTGTATTGTGACGCCTCTAGACAAGGACTTGGATGCGTACTTATGCAAGATGCCAAGGTAGTAGCATATGCATCGCGACAGCTACAATCCCACGAGGGAAATTATCCCACTCATGATCTGGAATTCGCCATGGTGGTTCATCCTCTAAAATTTGGAGGCACTACCTCATCGGGAAGAGGTGCCAAGTTTTTATCGATCACAAAAGCCTCAAGTATATATTTACCCAGCCAGATTTAAATCTCCTTCAACGAAGGTGGCTTGAGTTAGTCAGGGATTATGATCTTGGAATAAATTACCACCCGGGTAAGGCCAACGTGGTCGCCGATGCGCAAAGTCGAAAGCCTGTCAGCCTAAATGTCATATTGGGATCCTTGTCCCCTGAACTTCAAGAGAGATTGCTCAGCTCAACCTGGTCATAGTGATGCTGGCCTTGCTAATATTTTGGAAGTTGCCCCCATCCTTGATGAAGAGATCCGCAAGGCCCAGCCAACTGACACCATTCTGCAAAAACGTGCCATGATAGGAGGACAGACTTCAGACTTCTCGACGGATCTATTGGGTACCCTCCGTTTCCGGGGAAGGATTTGTGTACCCAATCAATCCGAGCTAAAGCAGAAAATCCTGTCTGAAGCACACGAATCTTCGTATTCCATTCACCTGGGAGGTACAAAAATGTATGAAGACCTCCGACAAATATTTTGGTGGGATGGAATGAAGAAGTACATTGCCTATTTTGTGGCATGTTGCGACATATGCAACAAGGTAAAGGCAGAGCATCAGAAGCCAGCCGGACTTCTCCAACCACTGCTAGTCTCACAATGGAAATGGGATGATGTCTGCATGGATTTCATAACAGGACTGCCCAAGACTCAGCGAGGCAATGATGCAATCTGGGTCATAGTGGACACTTTAACCAAGGTTGCTCACTTTATCTCGATCAGAACCACATATCGAGCAGACCAACTCGCACAGCACTATGTCTCCCGGATAGTCAGTCTGCATGGAGTACCTCAGACCATCATTCTTGACCGAGGTTCACTTTTTACCTCCGCCTTTTGGTCACATCTCCATCAAGCCTTGGGGACAACGCTGAAATACAGTACCGCTTATCATCCTCAGACCGATGGGCAGACAGAGCGGGTAAACCAAATACTCGAAGATATGTTACGATCTTGTGCTTTGGCCCAAGGATCTAAATGGGAAGACTGCCTGCCGTATGCCGAGTTCTCTTATAACAACAGCTTCCAGACCATTCTAAAGATGTCACCGTATGAAGCTTTGTATGGCCGTAAGTGCCGCACTCCGTTAAATTGGTCTCAAACTGGAGATAGCCACATTTTTGGGACATATCTCATGATGGAAGCTGAGAAACAAGTTAGGGAAATCAGAGATAGGTTGCAATTAGCCAAGTCTCGACAAAAGAGTTATTATGATGCAAAGCACCGACAGATTAGTTTTGAACCTGGAGAACATGTATATCTCCGAGTCACTCCTATGAAAGGAGTCAAGAGGTTTCAGACTCGTGGAAAGATGGCACCTAGGTTTATTGGACCATTTCCAGTCATGTCCCGAGTAGGTACAGTTGCATATCAGTTGGAACTACCCCCAGAATTGTCAGATGTGCACAACGTGTTTCATGTCTCACAGTTGAGGCGATGCATATCGCCGCCTGAGGAAAGTACTGCTACGACCGAAATAGAGTTGGCAAAGGATTTAACATACGAAGAGAGGCCGGTCAAAATTTTGGATTGGATGGAAAGGGTCACTCGCAGTAAAGTGAGAAAGTTCTACAAAGTCCAGTGGGCACATTACACCGAGTCAGAATCAACTTGGGAACAAGAAAAATTTCTAAGGGCACATTATCCCGAATGGTTTTCCCAAGCAACTGAATCTCGAGGACGAGATTCATTCTAAGTGGGGTAGGTTTGTGACAGCCTAGTTTTTGCCCTCCTTTATTTGCCTGATTTTCATTTGGTTTGATTATGAAATTTGGAGTTTTCGAATCTTTTATTATGGACTTAAACACTTGGGTACCTTGGATTTCACCCAAGTGCCCCATTTCCCTCTCTAATCATCATTCACTCTCTGGTTCTACCAAAAATAATATTTGGAATATTTTTCTTTAATGAAAAATATTCATTTTCGCCTCCAAAACCCTAGCCAGTTCAATGTGCTCCAAAGCGACCCTAATTTTTCTTGCCCACAAAAATCTGAGAAAATTCACAAATATTCTATGAACCCTAGGGCACCTTCCCGAGCAAAAATATTGTACCACTTTTTGGAATATTTTTGCTACAGAAAATATTTTCTATTCTTGACAGAAATGGTGGTTTCTACAACAACTACCGTTTTACTTGCTCCATTGTGCCTGACTTTTCTTGTGCATCATCACCTTAGTTGATGATTGCTAACCTCCAAAGCATAGCCACCAACTCCCAGCCATTTAACCTTAGTAACCTCCCAAAGTTACTGGTCAGAAACTTACCAAATGTGTGAAATCTTTTCTACTGCATCTGGAGCCAAACCAAAGCATGGCAATCTTCAAAACTACCATGAACAACAGGCCAGACATGATCTTTGGACATTGGTCGGCCTGAGGGCAGAGTTCACGCGGTGACCACGCGTGTCCATGATGCTAGCCTGCGTGTCGACGCGCTCTGAGTGCCGCCGAGCGCTCTATTTCGCGCGTGCTCGCTTCCCCGACTGCCTTAGCGTGCCAAACCGCGCCACCATCTTCGTATCAACACCCTTAACTCCCCCTGTCACTCGCCGACGCTGGAACTCGCCGCAGCGAGCACGGGCGCGGTCCGACCAACGTAACAGTGCGGTGCGCACTGTGCTCGTCGCCTTCTCCTCGATCATCTGCTCGTCTCCATTCACCCATAGTCCCCGCGTGAGCTGCGTCGCCTTCTCCCTCTCTCACTGACTTCGCTCCTCGCCGGGCGTAGTGTCCAGGTGTCGCCGGCGAAGCCTGATCCACCCCTCGTCGCTCGCCTATAAATGGAGCCACCTCCAGCCTCCTCGAGCCCCATCCTCCACTCCCACACACTTCACAAATGTGTAGATAGCCGTAGCCCGGCCGGGCAGGCCGTTGGCCGCCGTCCCCGAGCTCGAGCTCGCTGGCGATCCCCTCGGATCGTCGTGGTAGCTCCAGCCCCTCCCTGGCCTGGGCGACCCTTCCAAAGCCTCCGCCGCTCTTTGGTGAAGCCGTTCCGTCCACTTGGAGCCCCTGGAGTCGCTGCAGTTCGCCGTCGTCTTCGTCTCCGATGACCCCCGCTCTCTGCCTCCGCTTGCGAGGTCAATTCCGACACCGTCCGATCACCCCTAGCTACGCTACGGGTACGGTCAGGTGCACCTCCATCCCCTCTCTTGATCCCTCCCTCTAGTTTCGGCCAAGGAGCCCTCGTCGCCGGTGTGAGCTCCGGCGAAGCCGCGACCCCCTCTGTTTCCTTCTCCCTCTTCCCCAACTAACTAGCGGGGCCCGCTAGTCAGCCACCCAGTACACGCGCGAAGCGGTACGAGTGGTGGCGCCCCAAGGCTTTACACCTTCGACGTCACTCCCCCTATCATTTTTATTTAAATTCAAATTTCCAGAGAGATCCAAACAGCTATAACTTTTTAACCATAAGTCCAAATGAATTGATTCTTTTTGCATTGTGTTCTTTGCAAGGAAATCTAATAGCTCACCAAAAATGGGATTTTCCCCTGCTGTCTAGATTTTCTGGTGAATTTCAGAAGGGTTCTTGATATTTTCTTTTTGTGTTTAAATTTATTTTCAGAGAGTGAAGCTTGTCTTGAGGAACACGAGAGGGCTTGTGAGCCTCATCTGCACTAAGGCAAGCCACAACAACATTTTTATGATGCCACTTGAATATTTGTGATATTTTTCTACTTGAATGAATGATTTAACCCATGTATTTAAATCATCATCATTAGGTTATTTATATTCTGTTAGTACTTGTCTAAGTTTGCGTGCTTATGTTATCGGAAAGTTGTAGCTACTAAGTGGTTAAAGAAACTAGAATTAATCTTTGCTATGATAGAAAAATAATATGGCTGTGGATATAAGTAGTTTATTAGAACCATTTTCTTGCATGAGAAAGATGGTAAAATTTGTTAGAAAAGATTCTGTTTAATGTGATTTTATATCCTAACTACAGAAGTATGAGGTGTTGTTGATGTTCATGCTTAGTGTGGATTAAGTTGACTCAGTCATTTCCGTTATTATGTGTAGCATATGTTAGTGATTGCATTTCATGGCATACTATGACACTGGTTATTTTCAATTTAAGTTGAACCTGGTAATAATACAACTTGAATTTATTGTTGACCGAGTCATGGTGCCACTGAATCGAGTTTTTCCCAGTGCAACCACATTTGCCTGTATGGGAAGGCCTTTATTCGGTCCGTTGTCATGCCTCTGGTCGGTGCCTCCAACTAGGGAAGGTCATGGGCGTGCGGTACCCTGGCCCGGTAAGCATACATAACCTTGTGAGCCCATTGTTGTGATTTTGGTACCAGTCTGCGTGAGGGACGTTGGCCACGATGGTGGTTGTTGTGTCTTTGGTAGACACGGGGCCACCCATGACTAGCCAAGTTGGGAAGTGGGTCGGAGTGGCCGAGAGAGTGTCATGGAAATGGAGGGGTTTCGTCGGAATGTCGTTGGTCCACCCGAATGGGAGTATGAGGCCATGGGTACCGTGGTGTGGGTACAGTGTGTTACCTCTATAGAGTGTATTAATCTATCGATAGCCGAGTCCACGGTTACGGACACCTCGAAAGTAGGTCACACGATGGGTCAACATTTAATTAATCTTGCACACTAAGTCATGAACTTTGCACTGTTGAGGATGGCGGGAAGGTCATCCTGTCGATCGAGACCAAGTGTTGGTCGTGGTTGTGATCGCCGGAAGGATCACCGTTTGAGACTAAATAGTGGTCGTGGTTGTGGTCTCCGGAATGATCACGAGGTATCCCGAGTTAAGATCATGTGGTTGGTACATTTGTGATCCAGAAGCGATCACCGTGGTAAGCTTATCCGAGGGACTGTGCTCATAAGAGCGTGATCACAACATGTTGGTTACATTGTTGCATTACTAATAATTGGTTAATTATCATGATAATGTTTGTCATTATGTTTATGCTTGTTGTGAGCTTGCAAGTACATTCAATGTACTGACCTGGCGTGTCATGCCAGATTTCAGGAAAGTCCCGTGGAAAGGAGTGCTGCTCGAGTCTAGATCGTGTCCTCATCGGTGTCCTTGTGCTATGGAGTTCCGCTACGACGTTGTTCCGCTGCCGCGTAGTTGTTATGATCGAGGCCCTTTTATGTTCACTAAATAATGTACATATTGTTCAGCCGCACCGGGTGTGCCGCTTGGCCTCGCTACCTGTTGTAATGTAAACTTTGAGCCGCTAGTATCAATTGTTTTCTGTACCAAGATGTTGTGTGTTGCCAGAAGACATGGTCTCTGGGTAGGCAATGCAAGGTAAACCGTTCGCTCTGAGCCGGGGTGCCACAAGGTCCCGACCCCCGAGGCGGCCACGAGGTAGGGGGCGCACCCAGGGGGTAGGGTGCGCCCCCACCCTCGTGGGTGCCTCGGGACTCTTCTGGACCATCTCCGATACTCCATGGGCTTCTTATGGTCCAAAAATAATCTCCGTGAAATTTCAGGTCAATTGGACTCCGTTCGGTTTTCCTTTTCTGCGATACTCAAAAACAAGGAAAAAACAGAAACTGGCACTGGGCTCTAGGTTAATAGGTTAGTCCCAAAAATTATATAAAATATCATATAAATGCATATAAAACATCCTAGATGGATAATATAATAGCATGGAACAATCAAAAATTATAGATACATTGGAGACGTATCAAGCATCCCCAAGCTTAATTCCTGCTCGTCCTCGAGTAGGTAAATGATAAAAACAGAATTTTTGATGTGGAATGCTATCTAACATAATTTTCATTGTAATTTTCTTTATTGTGGCAAAAATATTCAGATCCATAAGATTCAAGACAAAATTTTAATATTTACATAAAAATAATAATACTTCAAGCATACTAACCAAGCAATTATCTCCTCTCAAAATAACATAGCCAAAGAAAGCTCATCCCTACAAAATCATATCTTTTGGCCATGCTTCATTTTCATCACACAAAATGCTCCCATCATGCACAACCCCGATGACAAGCCAAGCAATTGTTTCATACTTTAGTAATCTCAAACTTTTTTCAACTTTCACGCAATACATGAGTGTGACCCATGGACATAGCACTATGTGTGGAATAGAATATAATGATGGGGATTGTGTGGAGAAGACAAATAAAGAGAAAGTATCACATTGGCGCAGCTAATCAACGGGCTATGGAGATGCCCATCAATTGATGTCAATGCGAGGAGTAGGGATTGCCATGCAACGGATGCACTAGAGCTATAAATGTAAGAAAGCTCAACAAAATAAACTAAGTGGGTGTGCATCCAACTTGCTTGGTCACGAAGACCTAGGGCATTTGAGGAAGCCCATTGTTGGAATATACAAGCCAAGTTCTATAATGGAAAATTCCCACTAGTATATGGAAGTGGCAATATAAGAGACTCTCTATCATGAAGATCATGGTGCTACTTCGAAGCACAGGTGTGGAAAAAGGATAGTAGCATTGTCACTTTTTTGGCCTTTTTTTCATTTGGCCTTCCCCCCTTTTTTTGGGGGGGGTGGAATTTTTATTGTGAGGATATTGGGAAGTCTCTTCCCTTTCATTAGTATAATCTTCATCTTCTATTTGTTTTCTTGTCTTTATGTAATTGGCAATATAAGGATTTTCAATGCAATTCACCGCACAATACATATAAATTTCCTCTAGACCAAAATCAAGAACTGTCTCAAGGGCAAATTCTGGAATATACTGAGTTATACGTTCATTTCTTCATAACCCAGAAGCAAAGCTCATTATGATGCACAAGGGAAATCAAGTCATCACAATTTTTGGAAACTATTCGATCATGAAATAGTTTGCATTGGGTATTTAAATGACCACGTTCATTGCAAAGTTCACAAGGATGGCTAAGAAAATTTAAATTTTCAGCACAAACATTAAGCCTTTCTTGCAACCATTTAGTTTCTAAATACTTATGCCTGTTGCAAAATCTATCTTCCCTATTTGGTGTGTACTTGCAAACTCTATACACTCCACAAAAATTGACATGCTTACAAGAGACATTTTCATCATGACTAGTGCAATCATCCTTAGTACTACGGATATTCAAAGAGTTCGTACTAACAACATTGCAATCATGGTCATCATTCAAAGATTTAGTGCCAAACATTTTAATACATTCTTCTTCCAACACTTTGGCACAATTATCGGAATCCTTATTTTCACGAAGGACATTAAAAAGATGAAGCATATGAGGCAACCTTAATTCCATTTTTTTAGTTTTCGTTTATAGACTAAACTAGTGATAATACAAGAAGCTAAAATATTCGATTGCAAGATCTAAATATATACCTTCAAGCGATAACCTCCCCGGCAACGGCGCCAGAAAAGAGCTTGATGTCTACTACACAACCTTCTTCTTGTAGACGTTGTTGGGCCTCCAAGTGCAGAGGTTTGTAGGATACTAGCAAATTTCCCTCAAGTGGATGGCCTAAGGTTTATCAATCCGTGGGAGGCGTAGGATGAAGATGGTCTTTCTCAAACAACCCTACAACCAAATAACAAAGAGCCTCTTATGTCCCCAACACACCCAATACAATGGTAAATTGTATAGGTGCACTAGTTCGGCGAAGAGATGGTGATACAAGTGCAATATGGATGGTAAATATAGGTTTTTGTAATCTTAAAATATAAAAACAGCAAGGTAACTAATGATAAAAGTGAGCGAAAACAGTATTGCAATGCGTTGAAACAAGGCCTAGGGTTCATACTTTCACTAGTGCAAGTTCTCTCAACAATAATAACATAATTAGATCATATAACTATCCCTCAACATGCAACAAAGAGTCACTCCAAAGTCACTAATAGCGGATAACAAACGAAGAGATTATTGTAGGGTACGAAACCACCTCAAAGTTATCCTTTCTAATCGATCTATTCAAGAGTCCGTGGTAAAATAACACAAAGCTATTCTTTCCGTTCAATCTATCCTAGAGTTCGTACTAGAATAACACCTTAAGACACAAATCAACAAAAACCCTAATGTCACCTAGATACTCCAATGTCGCCTCAAGTATCCGTGGGTATGATTATACGATATGCATCACACAATCTCAGATTCATCTATTCAACCAACACAAAGAACTTCAAAGTGTGCCCCAAAGTTTCTACCGGAGAGTCAAGACGAAAACGTGTCCCAACCACTATGCATAGATTCCCAAGGTCACGGATCCCACAAGTTGATCACCAAAACATACATCAAGTGAATCAATAGAATACCCCATTGTCACCACGGGTATCCCACGCAAGACATACATCAAGTGTTCTCAAATCCTTAAAGACTCGATTCGATAAGATAACTTCAAAGGGAAAACTCAATCCATTACAAGAGAGTATAGGGGGAGAAACATCATAAGATCCAACTATAATATTAAAGCTCGTGATACATCAAGATCATGCTGAATCAAGAACACGAGAGAGAGAGAGAGAGAGAGAGAGAGATCAAACACATAGCTACTGGTACATACACTCAGCCCCGAGGGTGAACTACTCCCTCCTCGTCATGGAGAGCGCCGAGATGATGAAGATGGCCACCGGAGAGGGATTCCCCCCTCCGGCAGGGTGCCGAAATGGGTCTAGGTTGGTTTTCGGTGGCTACAGAGGCTTGCGGTGGTGGAACTCCTGATCTAGGTTTCTTTCTAGAAGTTTGGGTATGTATAAGAGGTGTTGGAGTCGGGAACAATTCAGGGGGTCCCCGAGGCGGCCACGAGGTAGGGCGCGCGCCCCCCACCCTCCTGGGTGCCTCGGGACTCTTTTGGCCCATCTCCGATACTCTGTGGGCTTCTTCTGGTCCAAAACTAATCTCCATGAAATTTCAGGTCAATTGGACTCCGTTTGGTTTTCCTTTTTTGCGATACTCAAAAACAAGGAAAAACAGAAATTGGCACTGGGCTCTAGGTTAATAGGTTAGTCCCAAAAATCATATAAAATAGCATATAAATGCATATAAAACATCCTAGATGGATAGTATAATAGCATGGAACAATCAAAAAATATAGATACGTTGGAGACGTATCAATGTTGTCCATCAATTGCTCGCGTATAGCTTCCCCGTTTTATTTATGATATGTTCCTAGAGAGAACTATGTTGAAAGATGTTACTAGCAATGATGCGGACTAGCTCCGTGATCTGAGGATTATCCTCATCGCTGCACAGAAGAATTATGTCCTTGATGCACCGCTAGGTGACAGACCTATTGCAGGAGCAGATGCAGACGTCATGAACGTTTGGCAAGCTTGGTATGATGACTACTTAATAGTTTAGTGCACCATGCTTTATGGCTTAGAACCGGGACTTCAAAAATGTTTTGAATGCCACGGAACATATAAGATGTTCTAAGAGTTGAAATTGGTATTTCATACTCATGCCCGTGTCGAGAGGTATGAGACCTCTAACAGTATGTTGCCTACAAGATGGAGGAGAATAGCTCAACTAGTGAGTATGTGCTCAGATTGTCTGGGTACTACAATTTCTTGAATCAAGTGGGAGTTAATCTTCCAGATAAGATAGTAATTGATAAAGTTCTCTAGTCACTATCACCAAGTTACTAGAACTTAGTGATGGACTATAATATGCAAGGGATGACGAAAACGATTCCCGAGCTCTTCGTGATGCTGAAATCGAGGAAGGTAGAAATCAAGAAAATCATCAAATGTTGATGGTTGACAAAACCACTAGTTTCAAGTAAAAGGCAAGGGAAAGAAAGGGAACTTCAAGAAGAATGGCAAGCAAGTTGCCACTCTGATACGTTATCAACCTTGGATGTTTTATATGCATTTATATGCTATTTTATATGATTTTTGGGACTAACCTATTAACCTAGAGCCCAGTGCCAGTTTCTGTTTTTCGTTGTTTTTGAGTATCGCAGAAAAGGAAAATCAAACGTAGTCCAATTGACCTGAAACTTCACGGAGATCATTTTTGGACCAGAAGAAGCCCACAGAGTACCGGAGGTGGGCCAAAAGAGTCCCGAGGCCACCACGAGGGTGGGGGCATTCCCTACACCCCTGGCCGCGCCCCCCTGCCTCGTGGCCGCCTCGGCAAGCCCCCTGACTTGTCCCCGACTTCAACACCTCTTATATAACCCAAAACTTCCAGAAAGAAACCTAGATCGAGAGTTCCGCCGCCGCAAGCCTCCATAGGCACCAAAAACCAATCTAAACCCGTCGGCACCCTGCCGGAGGGGTGAATCCCTCTCCGGTGGCCATCTTCATCATCCCAACGCTCTCCATGACGAGGAGGGAGTAGTTCACCCTCGGGGCTGAGGGTATGTACCAGTAGCTATGTGTTTGATCTCTCTCTCTCTCTCGTGTTCTTGATATGGCACAATCTTGATGTACCACGAGATCTTATGATGTTTCTCCCCCTCTATCTCCTTGTGATGAATTGAGTTTTCCCTTTGAAGTTATCTTATCAGATTGAGTCTTTAAGGATTTGAGAACACTTGATGTATGTCTTGCACGTGCTTATCTGTGGTGACAATGGGATATCACGTGATCTACTTGATGTATGTTTTGGTGATCAACTTGCGAGTTCCGTGACCTCGTGAACTTATGCATAGGTGTTGGCACACGTTTTCGTCTTGACTCTCCGGTAGAAACTTTGGGGCACTCTTTGTAGTTATTTGTGTTGGTTGAATAGATGAATCTGAGATTGTGTGATGCATATCGTATAATCCTATCCATGGATACTTGAGGTGACATTCTAGGTGACATTAGGGTTTTGGTTGATTTGTATCTTAAGGTGTTATTCTAGTACTAACTCTATGATAGATTGAACGGAAAGAATAGCTTCTTGTTATTTTACTACGAACTCTTGAATAGATCGATTAGAAAGGATAGCTTTGAGGTGGTTTTGTACCCTACAATAATCTCTTCGTTTGTTCTCCGCTATTAGTGACTTTGGAGTGACTCTTTGTTGCATGTTGCGGGATAGTTATATGATCCAATTATGTTATTATTGTTGAGAGAACTTGCACTAGTGAAAGTATGAACCCTAGGCCTTGTTTCCTAGCATTTCAATATCGTTTGTGCTCACTTTTACCACTTGCTACCTTGCTGTTTTTATATTTTCATATTACAAAAACCTATATCTACCATCCATATTGCACTTGTAATACCATTTCTTCGCCGAACTAGTGCACCTATACAATTTACCATTGTATTGGATGTGTTGGGGACACAAGAGACTCTTTGTTATTTGGTTGCAGGGTTGTTTGATACAGACAATCTTCATCCTATGCCTCCCACGGATTGATAAACCTTAGGTCATCCACTTGAGGGAAATTTGCTGCTGTCCTACAAACCTCTGCACTTGGAGGCCCAACAACGTCTACAAGAAGAAGGTTGTGTAGTAAACATCAAGCTCTTTTCTGGCGCCATTGCTGGGGAGGTTAGCGCTTGAAGGTATATCCTTAGATCTTGCAATAGAATCTTTTTGTTTCTTGTTTTAGCACTAGTTTAGTTTATAAAAGAGAACTACAAAAAATGGAATTGAGTTTGCCTCATACGCTTCATCTTTTTAATATCTTTCGTGAGAATGATGGAAAGGAAAACTGTGCTCAAATGCTAGAACACGAAGTCTCTAAAATGTTTGGCACTAAATCTTTGAATTATGAGCATGATTGCAATGTTGTTAGTATGAACTCCTTGAATATCCATAGTACTAATGATGATTGCACTAGTCATGATGAAAATGTCTCTTATAAGCATGTCAACTTTTGTGGAGTGCATAGAGTTTGCAAGTACACACCAAATAGGGAAGATATATTTTGCAAGAGGCATAAGTATTTGGAAACTAAGTGGTTGCAAGAGAGGCTAGATGTTTGTGCTAAAAATTTAAAATTTCTTCACCATACTTGTGAACTTTGCAATGAACATGGTCATTTAAATCTCCGATGCAAATTGTTCCATGATTGTATCGTGTCCAAAAATTGTGATGATTTGATTTCCCTTGCACATCATAATGAACTTAGTTTGCTTTTGGGTTATGAATAAATGAAACATATAACTAAGCATATTCCAGAATATAACCTTGAGAAATTCCTCGATATTGATCTAGAAGAAATTTTTATGTACTATGCGGTGAATTGCATTGAAAATCCTTATATTGCCAATTACATAAAGAAAAGAAAACAAATAGAGGATGAAGAGAATACTAATGAAAGGGAAGAGGCTTCCCAATATCCTCCTATTATTTCTTATGATGAATCAGGTAACGAGGAGGAGCCTTCTAATCAACCAATCTCATCAATAAGGAGCTCCAAAAAGAGGATTGAACCCACACATAATGTGAAGAAGAAAAAGAAAATACAAAGGAGCAAAGGTGAAAAGGTATCCCTCCCAAATGATGTTGCCCCTATTACTCATTGTGATGATGATAATTGCTATACCATTGGTGCTATCCATACTATTAATGATGAGAGTGATTATGCTTATGATATGAAAAGGCCCAAGCTTGGGGATGCTATGTTTGATGAGAATGACATGTTTGAGAATATATTTGCTGCCATTAATGTTTTTCCCAAGCTTGGGGATGCTATGTTTAATGAAGATGATATTTCTAGCCTCCCTAGTTTTGATATGCAAATTTGTTATGATGATAGCATGCCTCCTACTTATGATGATTATATTGATGAAAGTGGGTTTGGAAGAGTGTCAACTTTAGGAAGTAATGATCCCACTATTTTGGAGGATGTTGAATCTTATTTTGATAATTATGAAAGTGGATTTGGGGAGGTCATGACTTTATTTAGTAATGATTCCACTATCTTGGAAGAGGTTTCAATCGATTATGATGAGAACAAAGTTGCTACTTATGATAATTATTGTGATGATACTTATGCTATAAAAAGTAGTGATGATTATATTTATAAACCTTGTCATGATTATGATTACCCTTTTTCTGAACATTACTCCTTTAATGTGGAAACAATTTATAGTATTCGAGTCTATTATGATACTCCCACTATTCCGAACGAGAAGTATTTTGCTTATGTGGAGAGTAATAAAATTTCTATGCTTGTAGATCATGAAAAGAATGCTTTATGCGATAGTTATATTGTTGAATTAATTCATGATGCTACTGAAAATTATTATGAGGAAGGAATATATGCTTGTAGGAGTTGCAATAATATCAAGTTTCCTCTCTATGTGTTGAAAATCTTGAAGTTATGCTTGTTTTACCTTCTTATGCAAGTTGATTCTTGTTACGTTATTTGCTCACAAAATACCTATGCATAGGAAGTGGGTTAGACTTAAATGTGCTAGTCATATTCTTCATGATGCTCTCTTTATGTTACAATTCTTATCTTTTATGTGAGCATCATTGAAATCATCATGCCTAGCTAGGGGCGTTAAACGATAGCGCTTGTTGGGAGGCAACCCAACTTCATTTTTGTTCTTTACTTTTTGTTCCTGTTTAGTAATAAATAATTCATATAGCCTCTGTTTAGATGTGGTTTTATGTTTTTAATTACTGTTTGTGCCAAGTAGAACCTTTGGGAAGACTTGGGTGAAGTCTTTGCGATCTTGCTGTAAAAACAGAAACTTTGGCGCTCACGAGATTAGCTGCCATTTTTTACTGGAGAGTGCTATTAAGTTGATTCTTTTTTAAGAGGATTAATACACAAATTCCTCAGGTCCACCAATTTATTTGAGAATTTTATGAGTTCCAGAAGTATACGTTTAATACAGATTACTACAGACTCTTCTGTTTTTGACAGATTCTGTTTTCTATGTGTTGTTTGCTTATTTTGATGAATCTATGAGTAGTATCGGAGGGTATGAACCATAGAGAAGTTGGAATGCAGTAGATATTACACTAATATGAATTTATAATGAGTTCACAACAGTACCCATTGGTGTCAAAACCGGCGGATCTCGGGTAGGGGGTCCCGAACTGTGCGTCTAGGCCGGATGGTAACAGGAGGCAAGGGACACGAAGTTTTACCCAGGTTCGGGCCCTCTTGATGGAGGTAAAACCCTACGTCCTGCTTGATTGATATTGATGATATGGGTGTTACAAGAGTGTATCTACCATGAGATCAGAGAGGCTAAACCCTAGAAGCTAGCCTATGGTATGATTGTTGTTCTGTATGTTGACCTACGGACTAAAACCCTCCGGTTTATATAGACACCGGAGAGGGTTAGGGTTACACAAGGTCGGTTACAAAGGAGGAGATATCCATATACGTATTGCCTAGCTTGCCTTCCACGCCAAGTAGAGTCCCATCCGGACACGAGACGAAGTCTTTAATCTTGTATCTTCATAGTCTAACAGTCCGGCTAATGGAGATAGTCCGGCTGTCCGGAGACCCCCTAATCCAGGAGTCCCTCAGTAGCCCCTGAACCAGGCTTCAATGACGACGAGTCCGGCGTGCAGTTGTCTTCGGCATTGCAAGGCGGGTTCCTTTTCCGAATACATTACAGAAGAAGTTGAATACGAGGATAGTGTCCAACCCTGCAAAATAAGTCCCACATTTCACCGTAGAGAGAATAATGTTTTTTCGCAGATCTAATTTGCTGGCTTGTTTTGACAGCATGACGTCATGTCATGGCCCGGTGATTATTCGAACCGTTTCTTTTAACCAGCCCCGCACATAACATGAGGCAGTTTTTCGACATGTCTTGTCAAAGCAGAGATCGTGTCCCCTTATTACGGGATTCTCATCAATATGGGCGTGGGTAACCCAACCGCGCAATCAATTGCGGTGCTTGGGGGATAAGCGAGTTTTACTAGGCAAGTGGGGATGTTTAATTTTGTCCGCCCATATAAAGGGATAAGGATTCACCTTTCTATCCACGCCTTCTTCCTCGTCTGCTCATCCGCTCCCGCATACTCGAGCTCTAGCGCCCAAGTCCTCACTTCCATCTCAACCTTCTCCAACCATGTCCGGAGCGGGAGGCAAGTGGATGGTCTCCTCCGTCACGGAGGGAGACGTCAAGAAACTGAGGAGATCCGGATACCTGCACGACGATATCGCGCACCGTCTCCTAGATGAGGGTGGTATTCCTCACCCATTTCCTCCATGGACTGGGATTCCCTGTCCATCCCTTCATCCGAGGACTCATGTTTTATTACGGCCTGTATTTCCATGATCTAGCCCCAAACTTCATCCTCAACATCTCGGCGTTCATCGTCGTGTGCGAGGCCTTCCTCCGCATCAAGCCCCACTTCGGCTTATGGCTGAAGACCTTCAATGTCAAGCCGAAGGTAGTGAGCAGCCGCCAGGCGGAGTGCGGAGGCGCCATGGTGGGCAAGATGCCCAACATCACATGGCTCGAAGGCACCTTCATGGACACCATAAAGGGGTGGCAATCGGGGTGGTTCTATATCACCGAGCCGCGCGACCCCGCATGGGTAGCGGCCCCCGAGTTCCGATCTGGCATCCCCATGCGGCTGACCTCCTGGAAAGAGAAGGGCCTGTCCCGGGGTAATTCAAAAGAGCTGACCGGACTCCAGTCATGTATTCAGAACATGGTGGATAAGAAGCTCAAGCTTGTCAACATAGTCCAGGTTATGCTCGTTCGCCGGATACTCCCGTGCCAACAACGGGAGTTTACCTTGTGGGAGTTCAATCCGGCGCAGCACCGAACTCTGAAGAGGCTCTTCGACACGACTCATGAAGATGCCTGGAGGGTGCTGTTCAAGGGCGCTGCGGTCCCTCCCCCCATTATTGAGGATCGCGGATTCAGCGCGAAGCGCCATGCCAGTGCGGTAAGTTGTTTTACCTCTTATAGGATATTTGTTATATATATATATAGATTGACTCTATGCGGGATCTAAACTCCCGTAATTTTGACAGGACTGGCAGAAGATGGCCGAACAGATCGACTGTCCGGCTCCCTTGCCCGAAGGCCCCGCAGACGCTCTTCTGACGAAGATGCTGACTCCGGCCCCTTATAAGGTGCCAGAGAATACCAAGAAGGCCAAGGGAGCTCGAAAGAGTTCCCAACACTAGGCATCGTCGGACTCACCGTCCGATGACTCTGCGGTGCACTCTTCCCCCGAAGATGAGGAAGAGGAAGAAGAGGCTCCCCCACCGACTGGGGGAGACAAGAAAAGGAAGGCCGCCCCAACTGGGGAGGCCGAAGGGTCCAAGAAAGGAAGGACGCTCCTTCCGGACAGCTCCACCGCTGCTGACGAAAGTGAAGACGAGTGGTTGCCCAGGGGCAAGCCCCAGGGGAGATCGTAAGCGTTCGGATATCAAAGTAACCCATAGGATTCCTTTGTCGCATTGCTTTCCCTAATGCCGAACTCAATTGTACAGGCCACGCCGAGCCAATATCGAGGTATCCTCGGACGGCTCCCTGGGCTCGTCAGACATGGATAGCGATCCAGTCCCGACCGCCACCTCCCCTCATCCGTCGAGGTGCTATCTCAAGAGGCACCGGATCGAGGGGGGACAGTCCCGGAGGCGCCTCAAGGCGACCTTCCGAACTCCGGGAGCCGAGGGGACGGGGTCCCCGAGAGCTCCGAGTTTGGCCCTCAGCCGAACACCGCGCCGGACCCTCCAACCGATCCGAGCTCGGGCAGGCGGTCCCCTTCTAAGGAGGGTGAGATGCCTATGCCAGTGACCTCTGTCCACCCAGAGGCGCCGGACACTATGTTGGAAGCGCTTCGCAGCGCTTCCATCGAGGAGGAGCACCGCACTATCATGAGTGCGGTGATCCGGAAGGTTCAGTCCGCCAAGAGCGGATTGACTGAAGCCTGTACGAGCCTTCTAACAGGCTTCGAGGTAAGTGTTTTAAAATGTAGTAGAAGTGTTACCGCATAGACAGTAGCCCCTGATGCTTTGTTCAGTGTTCACAAAGAAAAGCCAAACAGAGGATCAAATAATATCGCAGGTGTCTAATATAAGTATGTCAATATGCATGTGCAGGCTTTGTTGCTGGCGTCCGCCACACTAACCGCGGAGGTCACCATACTGAAGGAGGCCCTCGAGGGGTCCTAGAAGGAGCTCGGCCTTGCTAAGAGGTAGCTCGAGGAGAACAAGGGTAAGTGATACCCCGTCTGTAGATGAGAAAAAGGACGCGATTGCGAAATGACAGGATCATTGTATGTTTGCCAAGGGCCATGACCGAGGTGGCGACCCTGAAGATGGCGCTGTCCCAGGCCGAAGAAAAAGCGGCCCAGGAGCGCACCGACCGAGAGAGGCACGAGGTTCGGGTGGGCGAGGTGCAGCAAGAGCTCCAAGCTCTCGTGATGAAGCACGAGGCGTTGGAGCTTGACTTAAAGACGAGAGCGTCTGAGCTTGCCACGGCCCGTGAGAGCGCGAAGAGTGCCAAGGCCGAGGCCCAGAAGGCCCTTCAGGAGATCGACGCGATTAAGAAGATAGCGGCGGGTAAGGCTTTCTATATGCAAAGCAAGCATGCAACCGTGAATTACCGATTACTTACCCGAATCCGGAGCTCTTCAGGAGCATTCGCAGATTTGCCCTGCAGTGTGTCCGATGCCGCACTATTCTACCAGGCCGAGGATGGAAGCTCGATGGAGAAGCTATTCTGGTCTCAGTATGCTGAGGCCGAACATCCGGTGCCAATGAGCGACCAGCTGAAGCAGATGGCCGAGCTACATAAGGCGGCCGATCAGGCCATGAAGGGCTTCATAGTCCGGTTGTGGCCTGGCGACGCCCTTCCGAACAGCTTCTTCGGCCTGGTGAGGCGGCTTGTGGATGCCTGCCCACGACTAGAGGTCATCAAGCGATCCGTCTGCATTGAAGGTGCACGTCGGGCCTTCGCCCGTGTGAAAACACAATGGGTCAAGCTAGATGCTGTGAAGCTTATTGAGGGAGTCCAGGATTAGGGGGTGTCCGGATGGCCGGACTATACCTTCAGCCAGACTCCTGGACTATGAAGATACAAGATTGAAGACTTCGTCCCGTGTCCGGAAGGGACTTTCCTTGGCGTGGAAGGCAAGCTTGGCGATACGGATATGCAGATCTCCTACCATTGTAACCGACTTTGTGTAACCCTAACCCTCTCCGGTGTCTATATAAACCGGAGGGTTTTAGTCCGTAGGTCAACATACAGAACAACAATCATACCATAGGCTAGCTTCTAGGGTTTAGCCTCTCCAATCTCGTGGTAGATCTACTCTTGTACTACCCATATCATCAATATTAATCAAGCAGGACGTAGGGTTTTACCTCCATCAAGAGGGCCCGAACCTGGGTAAAACTTCGTGTCCCTCGCCTCCTGTTACCATCCGGCCTAGACGCACTGTTCGGGACCCCCTACCCGAGATCCGCCGGTTTTGACACCGACATTGCTGCTTTCATTGAGAGTTCCTCTATGCCGACGCCGTTAGGCTTGATGGCTCCTACGATCATCAATAGCGATGCAGTCCAGGGTGAGACCTTCCTCCCCAGACAGATCTTCGTCTTCGGCGGCTTCGCACTGCGGGCCAATTCACTTGGCCATCTGGAGCAGATCGAAAGCTATGCCCCTGGTCGTCAGGTCAGATTTGGAAGTTTAAACTACACGACTGACATCCGCGGGGACTTGATCCTCGACGGATTCAAGCCACTGCCAAGCGCGCCGCATTGTCACGACGAGCATGATCTAGCTCTGCCGCCGAACAGTGCCCTGGAGGCCGCACCTCCATCGGCTTCGACCCTTAATTTGGAGCCAACTGCGCCGATCGAGGATGGGTGGTTGGACGCCGCCTCGGGGGCTGCGATCCCAGCGGCGATCGAGCCGAACACCAGCCCTGCACTCCGCGAGACTCGTGACTCCAAGGAGCCAGACTCCTCTCCGGACTCCGAACCCTCCGCGCCCCTGCCGATCGAATCCAATTGGGCACCGATCATGGAGTTTATTGTCGCGGACATCTTTCAGCACTCGCCTTTCGGCAATATTCTGAAAGCACTAAAGTCTTTCTCTTTATCAGAAGAGCCCTGGCCGGACTACGGTCAGCAAGGTTGGGATACGGACGATGAAGAAATTCAAAGCCCACCCACCACCCACTTTGTAGCCACTGTCGACGATTTAACCGACATGCTCGACTTCGACTCCGAAGACATCGACGGTATGGACACTGATGCAGGAGACGATGAAGAACCAGCGCCTATCGGGCCCTGGAAAGCCACCTCGTCGTATGACATATACATGGTGGACACCCCGAAAGAAGGAGATGGCGATGGAACAGCGGAGGATGACCCCTCCAAGAAACAGCCTAAGCGCCGGCGTCAGCGGCGCCGCTCAAAATCCCGCCAAAGCAAACACGGCGATTCCGGCACGGGAGATAATAATACTCCAAAGAGTGCCGAAGAAAACCCCCTCCGGCAAGATTCAACACAGGAGGATGGAGAAGCCAGCCCTCATGAGAGAGCGGCAGACAGAGAGGTCGAGGATGATAATTATACGCCTCCCTCCGAAGACGAGGCAAGCCTCGACGACGACGAATTCGTCGTGCCAGAGGATCCCGTCGAGCAAGAGCATTTTCAACGCAGGCTTATGGCCACGGCAAGAAGCCTCAAGAAAAAACAACAACATCTTAGAGCTGATCAAGATTTGCAGTCGACAGATGGACTGAAGTCCTTGCGGCCGAAGAGCATAAACTCAAACGCCCCTCCAAGAGCTACCCAAAGCGCAGGTTGCTACCCCGATTAGAGGAGGGAGCACTTAAACCTACATCACCAGCACTTGATATGGCCGACCGGCCACCTCGTGGCCGCGACAGAGAGACCTCTCGGCCCTCCACTCAAGCCGCACCCCGTACCAAGGCATGGGAAAATGCGCTTGACCTGTGAGATATGTTGGAGGACAAGGCAAGGCAAACAAGATCGATCTACGGATCGCGTGGGCGCCCCACGACTCAAGACGGTAACCGTCACGGCGGACACAAATCCGGCAGGGCCGAACACAGTAGACAAAGCTCATTGGAGCTACGTTGTGATATAGCCCAGTACAGAGGTGCCGCACACCCACTATGCTTCACAGACGAAGTAATGGATCATCAAATCCCCGAGGGTTTCAAACCCGTAAACATCGAATCATATGATGGCACAACAGATCCTGCAGTATGGATCGAGGATTATCTCCTTCATATCCATATGGCCCGCGGCGATGATCTCTACGCCATCAAATACCTCCCACTCAAGCTTAAAGGACCAGCTCGGCATTGGCTTAACAGCTTGCCAGCAGGATCAATCAGTTGTTGGGAGGACCTGGAAGCCGCATTCCTCGACAATTTCAAGGGCACTTATGTGCGACCCCCAGACGCAGATGACCTAAGTCACGTAATCCAGCAGCCAGATGAATCGTCCAGGCAATTCTGGACACGGTTCCTAACAAAGAAAAATCAAATAGTCGACTGTCCGGACGCAGAGGCCCTAGCAGCCTTCAAGCACAATATCCGTGACGAGTGGCTTGCCCGACACCTTGGACAGGAAAAGCCAAAATCTATGGCAGCACTCACGACACTCATGACTCGCTTTTGCGTGGGAGAAGACAGTTGGCTTGCTCGTAGCAACAATATGACCAAGAACCCTGGTAATTAGGATACCAGGGATAGTAGTGGCAGGTCGCGTCGCAACAAGCAGAAGCGCCGCACTAACGGCGACAATGCTGAGGATACGGCAGTTAATGTTGGATTCAGAGGCTATAAATCCGGTCAGCGTAAAAAGGCATTCAAAAGAAATCCTAGGGGCCTGTCCAGTTTGGACCGAATACTCGACCGCTTGTGCCAGATACACGGCACCCCCGAAAAGCCGGTCAATCACACCAACAGGGATTGTTGGGTGCTCAAGCAGGCAGGCAAGTTAAATGCCGAAAATACTGACAAGGGGATGCATAGCGATGACGATGAAGAGCCCCGGCCACCGAACAACAGTGGACAGAAGGGTTTTCCCCCACAAGTGCGGACGGTGAACATGATATATGCAACCCACATCCCCAAGAGGGAGCGGAAGTGCGCGTGAAGGGACGTATACGCGGTAGAGCCAGTCGCCCCAAAGTTCAACCCATGGTTCTCCTGCCCGATCACCTTTGATCGAAGGGACCATCCCACTAGCACCCGTCATGGCGGATTCACCGCATTGGTTCTAGACCCAATTATTGACGGATTTCATCTCACTAGAGTCCTTATGGACGGCGGCAGCAGCCTGAACCTGCTTTACCAGGATACAGTGCGGAAAATGGGCATAGATCCCTCGAGGATTAAGCCCACCAAAACAACCTTTAAAGGCGTAATACCAGGTGTAGAGGCCAACTGTACAGGCTCAATCACACTTGAAGTGGTCTTCGGATCTCCGGATAATTTCCGAAGCGAGGAGTTAATCTTCGACATAGTCCCATTCCGCAATGGCTATCACGCACTGCTCGGGCGAACCGCATTCGCCAAGTTCAATGCGGTACCGCACTATGCATACCTTAAGCTCAAGATGCCAGGCCCTCGAGGAGTAATTATGGTCAATGGAAACACCGAACGCTCCCTCCGAACGGAGGAGCACACGACGGCCCTTGTAGCGGAAGTACAAAGCAGCCTCTCCAGGCAGTTCTCCAGTCCGGCCATTAAACGTCCGGACACCGTCAAGCGCGCCCGGAGTAACCTACAACAAGACCGCCTAGCACGTTCCGAGCAGGCGTAGCAATGTGGCCCCAACCCCAGCCCTCGCAAAAATGCGACACCAGTGCTTCACGTACATAACTACGCTCTAGAAATACCATGGTTACAGGGGGAGGGGCACCATCACGGCACGAGCGAAACACGGTTTAAACCACACCAGTGGCTGCCGATTTTTTAATTTTCTCTTACTTTCAGGACTCCATTCTTCGGAAGGCCTGTTTGGCAGTTCAATTGCCGCACAAACGATGCAAGAACCAGGGAAGCAGACAAGCCATGCCGCATTACGGAACTCCCAGGTGGTCTCTATCACGAGCAGTATACCTGTTTCGCATACCATTCCGCAGCCTGCCCCTGGAATGGACATGTTAAATAGTCCAACCTTTTGCTTATCGCATTATTTTGTATCATTCTGCTTTGATCGCAGCCCTTTTTAATAAACAATGCATAGCTTTTGTCTATTTTTGCATTACTCTTTTTTTACAAATATATGTTCCTTAACGACATGTTGCACCCGTACACTTTGGTATGGCGAAAATACGCCAGGGGCTTTAGTACCCCTCAATATGGTGTGAGAAGTCCGAACACTTTAACAAGTGCGGCACCCCGAACTTATAGCATTATATGCATCAGCTCCGAATCATGTCTTGGGTCAATAGTTGGGTTTGCCCGGCTCCTATGTTTTGGTGCCTTATGTTCCGCTATATCGGCTAAGGTAGCACTAGGAGAACTACTGCGATTGTGCCCCAGTTGAGCTGGGTCGAGCACCTCAGTAGATAAAGCTAAAACTTACTGTCATGATGAAGCGAGAGCTGGTCGCTGTTCGAGAGGTTTTTCGAGTCCCTAAATACTTATGCCGCTTAGAGCGAGGAGTCGGCTCCGTCCGGCCAAGGAGTGGATAGAGCCCCGAACTCGGTCTTCCGAATACCAGGGGCTTCGCCGAAATTTAAAATTATAGATCTATGGCTAAGTGAGAGTGTTCACGCATATAGTCTGATTGCCTTGTTCGTTGTGCTGAGCGCCTCCCTCGAAGGACCCAAACATGGGAAAAAGAGCGCTCAGGTTTATCCCCGAACACCCTAGCACTAGCGGCACGGGGGCAGAAGCCGACGACTCGCCATCTCTTAGAATCGATAAACAGCCGCACAGAAGGTAATATTTTAAATTCCAACGGCATTTCTTAGCGCATATGAACAAGTTTTCAGCGCACAAGACAAAACGAGCGAGTTTTAACTAAAAAATTACATCCCTGGAACATTCATCCGCCACAAGGCGGGCACCCTTCAGAACATCCGTATAATAATTCTCGGGCTTGCGATGCTCCTTCCCCGGCGGTGGCCCGTCCTTCACAAGCTTCTCAGCATCCGGCTTGCCCCAGCGCACCTTAGCACGGGCAAGTGCCCTACGGGCACCTTCAATGCAGATGGAGCGCTTGATGACTTCGAGCCTTGGACAGGCCCCCACCAGCTGCCGCACCAGCCCGAAATAGCTCCCAGGCAAAGCCTCTCCAGGCCACAGCCGAACTATGAGGCCCTTCAAGGCCTGTTCGGCCGCCTTGTGGAGCTCAACCAGTTGCTTTAGCTGGTCGCTCAGGGGCACGGGGTGTCCGGCCTCAGCATACTGAGAACAGAACACCTTCTCTGTCGAGCTGCCCTCCTCAGCTCGATAGAATGCGGCGGCATCGGACACGCTACGGGGAAGATCTGCGAACGCTCCTGGAGAGCTCGGGATTCGGGTAAGTAACAAGTAACTCACGTTTTATGTGTTTGCTTTGCATAAAGAATGCCTTACCCGCCACTATCTTTTTCACTGCATCCAACTCCTGGAGGGTCTTCTGGGATTCGGCCTTGGCAGACTTGGCATTTTCAATAGCTGCCGCGAGCTCGGACGCTCGCGTCTTTGAGTCAAGCTCCAAACTCTCATGTTTTTTCATGAGAACCTGGAGCTCTTGCTGCACCTTGCCAACCTGGGCCTCATACTTCTCCCGCTTGATGCGCTCTGTGGCCGCCCTCTTCTCGGCCTCGAGCAGCGCTTGCTTAAGGGTCGCCACCTCGGACGTGGCCCCTACAATAGCCATGATAATCCTGTCATTTTTTGCAATTGCACCTTATATATATATATATATATATTTAAACAAGGTATTTCTTACCTTCCTTGTCCTCGAGCTACTTCTTGGCACACCCGAGCTCTTGCTTGGACTGCTCGAGGTTCTGCTTTAGCGTGTCCACTTCCACAGTCAGTATGGCGGACGCCAGTAGAGAAGCCTACATACGCATATTGACTCTTTTTTGTTAGACTCCTGCGAATTTAATTTGATCCTCTATTCGGATTTTCTTCCCTAATGCCAAACAGAGCATCAGGGGCTACTGTCTATGCGGTAATATTGTTTACACATTCTTTACTTACCTCAAAGCCTGTTAAAAGGCTAGTACAAGCTTCAGTCAGTCCGCTCTTGGCGGACTGAACCTTCTGGACCACCACACTCGTAATGGTGCGGTGCTCCTCGTCGATGGAGGCGCCTTTGAGCACCTCCAACAGATTGTCCGGTGCATCTGGTTGGACGGGGGTCACCGGCACGGTGGGCTTGCTCCTCTTGGAAGGAGGTCGCCTGCCGGACTCTGGAACCTTTGAAGGTTCCGGAGCGGTGTCCGGCCTAGAGCCGGACTTG
>NC_041392.1:517793454-517854243 GCF_002162155.2 Triticum dicoccoides | reverse complement strand
CCCCTTTACTCCTGGAGTCCGGGAGGCCGCCTTGCGGCGCCTCCAGGACCACCTCCTCCTGGCTTGGAGCCTGTTGGGACAACACTTCGGCGTCGTCCGTAGGGCGGGGGGAGGAAGCCATCGGAAGCGAATTCACATCCGACGAGTCCAGTGAACCGCTCGACGACGCGTCGAGCCGGTCTTTGGGTGGGATGCATAAACATATTTGACATAAGGAAAAGCTGTGCAATAAAGGAATACCGTGAATTACTCTGGTATCCGGATACTTACAATTTTGCCAGGGGCTTGGCCCTGAGCGGCCACTCCTCTCCGTCGTCGTCGGTGTCGGTGGAGTAGTCCGGAGGAAGGGTTTTCCCCTTCTTGGACCCTTCGGCCTCCTCAGTGAGGGCGGCCTTCCTTTTCTTCTCTCCCCCCGCTGGAGGGGGAGAGGTCTCTTCTTCCTCCTCCTCGTCTTCGCGGGAGGACTGCGCCTTGGAGCCGTCGGATGATGAACCCGACACCTCCTGGCGCCAGGCACTTTTTCGAGTCCCCGTGGCCCTCTTCGTGGCCTTCTTCTCCGGCACCACATAGGGTGCCGGAACCAGTAGCTTTGCCAAGCGGGCATCGGCTGGGTCTTCGGGCAAAGGAGCCGGATAGTCGATATGTCTGTAGTTCGCTGCCAAACCTGTCAAAGGTAAGGGAGCTTAGATCCCGCATAGAGTTAAACTATGAAAAACTAATACCCCGTAAAAGGCACAAACAACTTACCGCGCTGGCGTGATGCTGCGCGCTGAATCCACGATCCTCGGTAGCAGATGCGGGAGCCTCGGCACCCTTGAAAAGCACCTTCCAGACGTCTTCGTACGTCATGTCGAAGAGCCTGTTCAGAGTTCGGTGCTACGCCGGGTTGAACTCCCACAGATTGAAGGCCCGTTGTTGACACGGGAGGATCCAGCGGATGAGCATGATGTGGACTACGTTGACAAGCCTGAGCTGCTTGTCCACCAGGGTTTGGATGCATGTTTGCAGTCTAGTCACCTCTCCTTTGCTGCCCCACGACAGGCCCATCTGTTTCCAGGACATGAGCCGCGTTGGGGGTCCGGCCCGGAATGCGGGGGCTGTGACCCACTCAGGGTCGCGTGGCTCGGTGATGTAAAACCACCCCGATTGCCACCCCTTCAGGGTCTCCACAAAGGAGCCCTCGAGCCATAAGACGTTGGGCATCTTGCCCACCATGGCGCCTCCGCACTCCGCCTGGTTGCCGCGCACCACCTTCGGCTTGACATTGAAAGTCTTGAGCCATAGGCCGAAATGGGGGTGGATGCAGAGGAAAGCCTCGCACACGACGATAAATATCGAGATGTTGAGGATGAAATTCGGGGCCATATCATGGAAATCCAGGCTGTAGTAGAACATGAGTCCCCGGACGAATGGGTGGATAGGAAAGCCCAGCCCACGGAGGAAGTGGGGAAGGAACACTACCCTCTCATGGGGCCTTGGGGTGGGGAGGAGCTGCCCCTCTTCGGGAAGCCGGTGCGCGATGTCGTTAGACAAGTATCCGGCCTTCCTCAGTTTTTTGATGTGTCCCTCCGTGACAGAGGAGACCATCCACTTGCCTCCCGCTCCGGACATGGCTAGAGAAGGTTGAGGTGGGGAGTGCGGATTTGGGCGCTGGAGCTCGAGTGCGCGAAAATGGATAGGCGAAGGAGGAAGAAGGCGTAGGTGAAAAGGTGGATCCTTATCCCCTTATATGGGTGGATGCAACTACGTGTCCCCACCAGCCTGGTAAAACTCGCTTATCTCCAAGCGCCATAATCAATGGCACGGTTGGGTTATCCACGCCCGTATTGATGAGAATCCCGGAATAAGGGGACATGATCTCTGCTTTAACAAGACGTGCCAAGGAAACCGCCTCGCGTGACACGCTGAGGTGGGATAATAAAACGATTCGAATAAAGGCTTGGCCGTGGTGCGTCGCACTACGGAATACGTCAGCAAATTAGATTTGTGTAAATATTATTCTCTCTATGGCAATATGTGGAAACTTATTTTGCAGAGCCGGACACTATCTTTGTGTTCAAAATCTTCTATGAAGTACTTGGAGGAGGAACCCGCCTTGCAATGCCGAAGACAAACTGCGCGCCGGACTCGTCGTCATTGAAGCATGGTTCAGGGGCTACTGAGGGAGTCCTGGATTAGGGGGTGTCCGGATGGCCGGACTATACCTTCAGCCGGACTCCTGGACTATGAAGATACAAGATCGAAGACTTCGTCCCGTGTCCAGAAAGGACTTTCGTTGGCGTGGAAGGCAAGCTTGGCGATACGGATATGCAGATCTCCTACCATTGTAACCGACTTTGTGTAACCCTAACCCTCTCCGGTGTCTATATAAACCGGAGGGTTTTAGTCCGTAGGACAACATACAAAACAACAATCATACCATAGGCTAGCTTCTAGGGTTTAGCCTCTCCGATCTCGTGGTAGATCTACTCTTGTACTACCCATATCATCAATATTAATCAAGCAGGACGTAGGGTTTTACCTCCATGAAGAGGGCCTGAACCTAGGTAAAACTTCATGTCCCTTGCCTCCTGTTACCATCCGGCCTAGACGCACAGTTCGGGACCCCCTACCCGAGATCCGCCGGTTTGACACCGACACTTATCAAGGAGGGGCCGCCGGAGGGCAAGGAGCACCGCCACCCCGAGATATACTACGAGGGTGTTCTGCCGGGCGCCCGTCTTATCGCGGATGAGTGTTCACAAAATGTAATATTTGAATGAGACTTGCTCGTTTTTTATCCTGTGTAATGAAAACTTGTTTCATATGCGCTATGCAATGCTTGTGTGAATTTAAAATATTACCTTCTGTTTGGTTGTTTATCCAATCTGAGAGATGGCTAGTCCTTGGCTTCTGCCCCCATGCCATGAGTGCCGGGGTGTTCGGGATAAACCTGAGCACTCTTGTTCCCATGTTTGGGTCCTTCGAGGGAGGTGCTCAGCACAACGAACAAGGCAACCGCACTAATAATGCTTTATCACACTCACTTTGCCATAGAATTCTGTAATTTTAAATTTCGGCGAAGCCCCTGGTATTCGGAAGGCCGAATTCGGGGCGCGATACACGCCTGTAAGCCGGACGGAGCCGGCCCCTCGCCCTAAGCGGCATATGTCTTTAGGGACTCGAAAAACCTCGCCGAACAGCGACCAGTCTCTCGCCTTATCATGACAGTCAGTTTTAGCTTTCTCTATTGAGGTGCTCGGCCTGGCGCTACCTTAGCCGATAGAGCGGAACATAAGTTACCAAAACATAGGAACCGGGCAAACCCAACATTTGACCAAAGACATGATTCGGAGCTGATGCATATAATGCTATAAGGTCGGGGTGCCGCACTTGTGAAAGTGTTCGGACTTTTCACACCATATTGTGGGTACGTAAGCCCCTAGTGCATTGGTCGTACCAGAGTGTACGGTTGCTAGGCGTCATTAATGAACACATAGATATGTATACATATAACATAAATGCGATAATAATCGTAATGTCATGCATTGTATATTAAAAAATTGCATTAAAGCAGAGTGATACAGATAGTGTAATAAGCAAAAGAGTAGGACTATGTCCCTTCCAAGGGCGAGCTGAGGAATTATGTGAAATCTATAATCCATCTGCAAATTCCGTAGTCGTCGGCCTCCTTGGTTGTTGTATCATGTGTTCGGCAATAGAGCTGCCGGACAGTGTTTCTAGAGATTGAAGTCCTGAGAGAAAAAGAAAAATAACCAAACGGGAAGCCCCTGGTGCGGTTTAGGCCGCGTTTTGGGACGTGCCGTAGTTGTGCCTCCCCCTCTCCCATCTGTGCCCATGGTATTTTTAATGCGTAATGATGTACGCGCGGCACGAACAACGTCGTTGGGCTGGGATTGGGGTGGCCGTCGTATTGCTACGCGAGCTCAGATCGCGCTAGGCGGTCTATTTGCCGATTGCCCCGAGCGCACTTGAAGGTGTCCGGGCTTTGAAACGCCGAACTGGTAGATTGCCTTGAGAGGCTGCTTTGCGCTTCTGCTGCGAGGGTCGCGGTGTGCTCTTCTGTTCGGAGAGAGTGCTCTGTGTTTCCATTGACTGTAATAACTCTGCAAGGTCCTGGCATCTTGAGCTTGAGGTATGCATAATGTGGTACCGCATTGAATCTAGCGAATGCGGTTCGTCCGAGCAGTGCGTGATAACCACTACGGAACGGGACTATATCAAAGATTAACTCTTCGCTTTGGAAGTTATCCGGGGATCCGAAGACCACTTCCATTGTAATTGAGCCTGTGCATTGGGCCTCTATGCCTGGAATGATGCCTTTAAAGGTCGTCTTTGTGGGTTTGATCCTTGAGGGGTCTACCCATTTTGCGCACTGTGTCCTGATAAAGCAGGTTCAGGCTGCTGCCGCCGTCCATGAGGACCCGAGTGAGGTGAAATCCGTCGATGATTGGGTATAGGACCAGTGCAGCGAATCCGCCGTGACAGATACTAGTGGGGTGGTCCCTGCGATCGAAGGTGATCGGACAGGAGGACCAAGGGTTGAACTTCAGGGCGACTGGCTCCAGCGCATATACGTCCCTGAGCGCACGCTTCCGCTCCCTCTTGGGGATGTGGGTTGCGTATATCATGTTCACCATCTGTACTTGCGGGGGAAACCTCTTCTGTCCTCCGGTGTGCGGCTGCCGGGGTTCTTCCTCGTCATCGCTATGCGGCCCCTTGTCCTTGTTTTCAGCGATTAACTTGTCGGACTGCTTGAACACCCAACAATCCCTGTTGGTGTGATTGGCTGGCTTGTCTGGGGTGCCGTGTATTTGACACGAGCGATCGAGTATACGGTCCAAGCTGGACGGACCCGGCGTACTTTGTTTGAATGGATTTTTACGCTGACCGGGTTTAGAGCCTTTGAATCCGGCATTGACTGCCGTATCCTCAGTACTTTCGCCGTTAATGCAGCGCTTATGCTTGTTGCGACGTGACCTGCTGTTGCCGTCCTTGGTATCTGAGGTACCATGGTTCTTTGATATGTAGTTACTGCGAGCCAACCAGTTGTCTTCTCCCGCACAAAAGCGGGTCCTGAGCGTCATGAGGGCTGCCATAGATTTTGGCTTTTCCTGACCAATGTGCCGTGCTAGCCACTCATCTCGGATGTTGTGCTTGAAAGCCGCTAAGGCCTCCACATCCGGACAGTCGACGATTTGGTTTTTCTTTGTAAGGAACCGAGTCCAGAATTGCCTGGCCGACTCTTCTGGCTGCTGAATTATGTGGCTCAAGTCATCGGCGTTTGGTGGTCGCACATAAGTGCCCTGAAAGTTGTCGAGGAATGCGGCTTCCAAATCTTCCCAACAGCTAATGGAGTCCGCTGGCAAGATATTAAGCCAATGCCGTGCTAGTCCTTTGAGTTTTAGTGGGAGGTACTTGATGGCATGTAAGTCATCACCGCGGGCCATGTGGATGGGGAGGAGGAAGTCCTCAATCCATACTGTGGGATCTGTTGTGCCGTCGTATAATTCAATGTTTACAGGTTTGAAACCTTCTGGGAATTGATGTTCCATTACTTCATCTGTGAAGCATAAGGGGTGTGCGGCGCCTCTGTATTGGGCTATATCACGACGCAGCTCATATGGGTCCTGCCCGCTGTGTTCGGCCCGGCCGGATTTGCTTTTACTGTATCCGTCGTGACGTTTACCGTCTCATAGAGTGGTGCGCCCTCGTGATCCATAGATCGATCTTGAATGCTTTGCTTTGTCCCCAAATATGTCTCGCAGGTCTGGCGTATCTCCCCATGCCTTTTTATTTGGATGACATTGGGGTGGAGGCTGAGCTTTCGGCAGGAATGCCTCTCTATCGCGGCCACGAGGTGGCCGATCAGCCATATCATACGCTTCTTCCTCCAGTCGGGGTAGTAACCTGCGCCTTGGGTAACTCTTGGAGGGATGCTCGAGTTTATATTCCCCGGCTGCGAGGAGCTCAGTCCATTTGTCAGCTAGCAGATCTTGATCAGCTTGAAGCTGCTGCTGCTTTTTCTTCAGGCTATTTGCCGTGGCCATAAGCCTGCGCTTGAAGCGCTCTTGTTCGACGGGATCCTCTGGTACAACGAATTCATCGTCGCCAAGGCTTGCCTCGTCTTCGGAGGGGGGCATGTAATTGTCATCCTCCTCCTCTCCGCCAGCCGCTCTCTCAGGAGAGCTGGCACCTTCATCCTCCTGATCTAACTCTTGCTGGAGGGGGTTTTCGTTGTCTTCGGCGCTATCCGGAGTGTTATTATCTCCTGCGCCGGTATCACCACTTTTGCTTTGGCGGGACTTAGAGCGGCGCCGCTGACGTCGGCGCTTGGGTTGCTTCTTGGAGGGGTCATCCTCCGCTATCTCATCGCTATTGCCTTCATTGGGTGTATCCACCATGTATATGTCATACAACGAGGTGGCTTTCTAGTGCCCTATAGGTGCTGGTTCATGTTCGTCTCCTACATCGTCATCCATACCGTCGATGTCTTCGGAGTTGAAATCGAGCATGTCGGTTAAATCATCGACAGTGGCTACAAAGTGGGTGGTGGGTGGGCGTCGAATTTCTTCGTCGTCCGCATCCCAGTCCTGTTGGCCATAATCCGGCTAGGGATCTCCTGACAAAGAGAGAGACCTTAGTGAATTCAGAATGTTGCCGAAGGGTGAGTGCTGAAAGATATCCGCGGCGGTGAATTCCATGATCGACGCCCACTCGGATACGATTGGCAGGGGCGCGGATGGTTCGGGGTCCAGAAGAGAGTCCGGCACCTTGGAGTCACGGGCTGCGCAGAGGATTATGCTGGTGTTTGGCTCGATCGCCGTCGAGACTGCAGCCCCTGAGGCAGTGTCTAGACACCCGTTCTCGATTGGCGTAGTTGGCTCCGAGCTAAGGGTCGGAGCTGGTGTGGGCGTGGCCTCTGGAGTACCATCCGGTGGCAGAGCTAGGTCGTGCCCATCGAGACAGTGCGGCGCGCCCGGATGTGGCTCGAATCCGTTGAAGATCAAGTCTCCGCGGATGTCGAACATGTAGTTCAAACTTACAAATCTGACCTGATGGCCAGGGGCGTAGCTTTCAATCTGCTCCAGATGGCCAAGCGAATTAGCCCGCAGTGCAAAGCCGCCAAATACGAAGATCTGTCCGGGGAGAAAAGTCTCACCCTGGACCGCATCGCTACCGAAGATAGTAGGAGCCATCAAGCCTAACGGCGACGACACAGAGGAACTCTCAATGAAAGCACCAATGTCGGTGTCAAAACCGGCGAATCTCGGGTAGGGGGTCCCGAACTGTGCGTCTAGGCCGGGTGGTAACAGGAGGCAAGGGACACGAAGTTTTACCCAGGTTCGGGCCCTCTTGATGGAGGTAAAACCCGACGTCCTGCTTGATTGATATTTATGATATGGGTGTTACAAGAGTGGATCTACCACGAGATCAGAGAGGCTAAACCCTAGAAGCTAGCCTACGGTATGATTGTATGTTGTGATTGTTGTCCTACGGACTAAAACCCTCCGGTTTATATAGACACCGGAGAGGGTTAGGGTTACACAAGGTTGGTTACAACGGAGGATATATCCATATACGTATTGCCTAGCTTGCCTTCCATGCCAAGTAGAGTCCCATCCGGACACGAGATGAAGTCTTCAATCTTGTATCTTCATAGTCTAACAGTTCGGCTAATGGAGATAGTCCGGCTGTCCGGAGACCCCCTAATCCAGGACTCCCTCAGTACCTAAGTGGTGATTTATTTTCTAATACTAACGGAGCTTACGAGTTTTCTATTAAGTTTTGTGTTGTGAAGTTCTCAAGTTTTGGGTGAAGATTCGATGGACTATGGAATAAGGAGCGGCAAGAGCCTAAGCTTGGGGATGCCCAAGGCACCCCAAGGTAATATTCACGGACAACCAAGAGCCTAAGCTTGGGGATGCTCCGGATGGCATCCCCTCTTTCGTCTTCATTCATCGGTAACTTTACTTGGAGCTATTTTTTTATTCACCACATGATATGTGTTTTGCTTGGAGCATCATTTTATTTTCTTTTGTTTTGCTTTCTGTTTAAATAAAATACCAAGGTCTAAAATTCTTAAATGTCAGAGAGTCTTCACATAGTTGCATAATTATTAGAATACTCTATGTGCTTCACTTATATCTTTCGGAGTAGTTTGTCATTTGCTCTAGTGCTTCACTTATATCTTTTTAGAGCACAGCGGTGGTTTTATTTTGAAGAAATAGATGAACTGTCATGCTTCACTTATATTATTTTGAGAGTATTTTACAACAGCATGGTAATTTGCTTTGGTTATGAATTTAGTCCTAATATGATGGGCATCCAAGAGGGATTTAATAAAAACTTTCATATAAAGTGCATTGAATACTATGAGAAGTTTGATACTTGATGATTGTTTTGAGATATGAGATGGTGATATTAGAGTCATGCTAGTTGAGTAGTTTTGAATTTGAGATATACTTGTGTTAAAGTTTGTGATTCCCGTAGCATGCACATATGGTGAACCGTTATGTGATGAAGTCGGAGCATGATTTATTTATTGATTGTCTTCCTTATGAGTGGCGGTCGGGGACGAGCGATGACTTTTCCTACCAATCTAGCCACCTAGGAGCATGCGCGTAGTACTTTGTTTTGATAACTAATAGATTTTTGCAATAAGTATTTGATTTCTTTATGACTAATGTTGAGTCCATGGATTATACGCACCCTCACCCTTCCACCATTGCTAGCCTCTCTAGTACCGCGCAACTTCCGCTGGTACCATAAACCCACCATTTACCTTCCTCAAAACAGCCACCATACCTACCTATTATGGCATTTCCATAGCCATTCCGAGATATATTGCCATGCAACTTTCCATCGTTCCATTTATTATGACGCGCTCCATCATTGTCATATTGCTTTGCATGATCATGTAGTTGACATCGTATTTGCGGCAAAGCCACCGTTCATAATTCTTTCATACATGTCACTCATGAGTCATTGCACATCCTAGTACACAGCCGGAGGCATTCATATAGAGTCATATTTTGTTCTAAGTATCGAGTTGTAATTCTTGAGTTGTAAGTAAATAAAAGTGTGATGATCTTCATTATTAGAGCATTGTCCCAGTGAGGAAAGGATGATGGAGACTATGATTCCCCCACAAGTCAGGATGAGACTCCGGACCAAAAAAAGAGAAAAAGGAGGCACAAAAAAAGAGAAAGGCCCAAATAAAAAAATGATGAAAAAATGAAAAAAAATGAGAGAAAAAGAGAGAAGGGGCCATGCTACTATCTTTTTACCACACTTGTGCTTCAAAGTAGCACCATGATCTTCATGATAGAGAGTCTCCTATGTTGTCACTTTAATATACTAGTGGGAATCTTTCATTATAGAACTTGGCTTGTATATTCCAATGATGGGCTTCCTCAAAATGCCCTAGGTCTTCGTGAGCAAGCGAGTTGGATGCACACCCACTAGTTTCTTTTGTTGAGCTTTCATACACTTATAGCTCTAGTGCATTTGTTGCATGGCAATCTCTACTCACTCACATTGATATCTATTGATGGTCATCTCCATAGCCCGTTGATACGCCTAGTTGATGTGAGACTATCTTCCTCCTTTTTGTCTTCTCCACAACCACCATTCTATTCCACCTATAGTGCTATATCCATGGCTCACGCTCATGTATTGCGTGAAGATTGAAAAAGTTTGAGAACATCAAAAGTATGAAACAATTGCTTGACTTGTCATCGGGGTTGTGCATGATTTAAATATTTTGTGTGATGAAGATAGAGCATAGCCAGACTATATGATTTTGTAGGGATAGCTTTCTTTGGCCATGTTATTTTGAGAAGACATGATTGCTTTGTTGGTATGCTTGAAGTATTATTATTTTCATGTCAATATTAAACTTTTGTCTTGAATCTTATGGATCTGAATGTTCATGCCACAATAAAGAGAATTACTTGGATAAATATGTTAGGTAGCATTCCAGATCAAAAATTCTGTTTTTATCATTTACCTACTCGAGGACGAGCAGGAATTAATCTTGGGGATGCTTGAAACGTCTCCAATGTATCTATAATTTTTGATTGTTCCATGCTATTATATTATCAACCTTGGATGTTTTATATGCATTTATATGCTATTTTATATGATTTTTGGGACTAACCTATTAACCTAGAGCGCAGTGCCAGTTTCAGTTTTTTTCGTTGTTTTTGAGTATCACAGAAAAGGAAAATAAAATGTAGTCCAATTGACCTGAAACTTCACGGAGATCATTTTTGGACCAAAAGAAGCCCATGGAGTACCGGAGGTGGGCCAGAAGAGTCCCGAGGCCACCACAAGGGTGGGGGCGCGCCCTACCCCCGTGGGCGCGCCCCCTGCCTCGTGGCCGCCTCGGGAAGCCCCCTGACTTGTCCCCGACTCCAACACCTCTCACATAACCAAAAACTTCTAGAAAGAAACCTAGATCGGGAGTTCCGCCGCCAGAAGCCTCCGTAGCCACCGAAAACCAATCTAAACCTGTTCTGGCACCCTGCCGGAGGGGGAATCCCTCTCCGGTGGCCATCTTCATCATCCCGGCGCTCTCCATGACGAGGAGGGAGTAGTTCACCCTCGGGGCTGAGGGTATGTACCAATAGCTATGTGTTTGATCTCTCTCTCTCTTGTTCTTGAGGTGGTACGATCTTGATGTATCGCGAGCTTTGGTATTATATTTGGATCTTATGATGTTTCTCCCCCTCTACTCTCTTGTAATGGATTGAGTTTTCCCTTTGAAGTTATCTTATCGAATTGAGTCTTTAAGGATTTGAGAACACTTGATGTATGTCTTGCACGTGCTTATCTGTGGTGACAATGGGATATCACGTGATCCACTTGATGTATGTTTTGGTGATCAACTTGCAAGTTACATGACCTCATGAACTTATGCATAGGGGTTGGCACACGTTTTCGTCTTGACTCTCCGATAGAAACTTTGGGGCACTCTTTGAAGTTCTTTGTGTGGGTTGAATAGATGAATATGAGATTGTGTGATGCATATCGTATAATCATACCCACCGATACTTGAGGTGACATTGGAGTATCTAGGTGACATTAGGGTTTTGGTTGATTTATGTCTTAAGGTGTTATTCTAGTACGAACTCTATGATAGATTGAACGAAAAGAATAGCTTCATGTTATTTTACTACTTACTCTTGAGTAGATCGATCAGAAAGGATAACTTTGATGTGGTTTCGTACCCTACAATAATCTCTTCATTTGTTCTCTGCTATTAGTGACTTTGGAGTGACTCTTTGTGTCGGTGTACTAGAATAGTGGTACCCTAGTACCCCGAACTTGTGCACGGGCAGTTGTAGCACCCCGCGGCAAGGCTTGCCGGGCTAACACCAAGATCCTTCGTGGTTCCCTTGGAGCCATTCAAGAACAAAATATTTAAGCTCAAGAGACAAGGCCCCGGCAAGAGGAGCTTGCCGGGAAGGCCAACCAAGGCACTCCAAGGAACTTGCCGCGACGCACCACGCGCTCCGGCAAGGCAACAAGGCCCCGGCAAGAGGACCTTGCCGGGAAGACCAACCAAGGTACCTCGAGGCCCGGTGGGCAGCAAGCTTCCGGACCCGACAAGATAACAGCAGCGGCAAGGCGCTTGCCGCGGCAGGCGGCCACTCTGTGCCCACGCTCCAGCGCATCCACCAACGTCCTGGCACTTGCGGTGCCATACGCATGATAGGCCAAGACCAAGCTGGTGGATCTCGGGGCGCTCAAGACCAGCATGCACGCCAGCGTGCTGGCACGAGCGAGGCACGGTCGCCTGGACGGGATACTGCTCCTTCTAACATAGTTAGAAGTCCGAGCATGTCCCGCTCCTCGCGCCGTCCGCCACTGCCACCCACCACTCCAGCAGAAGCTTTGGCGCGAGCTCAACTGCTCCTAGATTACCCTCCGACGTCGGACAAGATCGACGAATGGAGGGCCACCATTCAGAGTCTCATCGGCTACGCCAACGGCGACACACCACGGCGGCCGAGCGCGTCGCCGCCGCTGCAGGGTTGCCGGGCGCGAGCCGGTGGCGACGAAACGGGTGGAGGTTCAACTACCATGCAATCACCACCCCGAAGGCCAAGATCACCGACTCGCCGGATCCACCTCGACAGCGACTCCACCGCATCATCGGATCCACGAGCTCGTCGCGATCAGTGCCAAGTTCTTCATGATCGACAACAAGAAGACGCTCGAACTCGCATCGAGCGCCGAAGAGAAGCGCGACGTCAATCCGACAAGCACGCTGGGCCCTCTGTTGATATGCATGCGCCAGGGGAACCAGGCGATCTGCCGTACGCGGTGGGTTGCCCTGCGTTCACTCGTGAGCTGCGGCAAGTCCAGTGGCCCAGCACGAAGAACTTCAAGCCAGACGTACCGGAGAAGTACGACGGCAAGACACATCCGTCGGAGTTCCTCAGCATCTACACCATTGCGGTGCAGGCTGCCGGGGGACGGGATGACAAGATCCTTGCCAACTACTTCCCGCTGGTGCTCAAGCCCAACGTCAGATCTTGGCTCATGCACTTGCCAGACAACTCCATATCCTCTTGGGCTGATCTGTGCCATCAGTTTGTCGGCGCCTTCACAGGCGGACACAAGCCTCATGGCCAGGAGAGTGATCTTCATCTGCTCGCCCAGAAGGAAGGAGAGCCCCTGCGCAAGTACATTCAGAGATTCAGCAGTGTGCAGCACAACATCCCAGACGTCCACCCTGCCGCGGTGATCAGCGTGTTCCATCAGAATGTGCGAAACTGCAGGATGCGGGAGGAAATGGCGATGTGCAAGATCAGAGACGTCAGTGAGTTATATGCACTGGCCAACAAGTGTGCACGTGCTGAGGAAGGGAGGAGACTCCCCGGAGAGAATGTAGGAGCGGGAGGATCTGACAGTGAAGATGCTGACCCGGCAAGGAAAAACTGGCGGCAGAACAACAGGAGGAGGAAAGGCAAAGAGGTGCTAGTTGTTGAGCAGTCCGGCAATGGTGGTGGCGCCAAGAAAGCCAAAGCTGGTGACTCCGGCAAGGAGGTTGCCGCGGAGGTGGCGATCGCCGACAAGCAGGACGGCACCAACAAGCAGTATTGCAAGATCCACCGTACCAAGGGCCGTGATCTCCAGAGCTGCAGGAAAGTCGAGCAGCTTGTTGAGCAACAGAAAGCCGAATACGAGCGGCGCGACAAGGAGAAGGCCCAGGAAGGTGCTAGGGGATCCGGCAAGAAACGTCTCGGCCGAGGAGGATGCCGCGGCAAGGCCAAGCAGCGGCAAGGAGACAGACCTCCTCGCGGCCGCGACAAGGATGAAGATGACGACGACGATGAAGACATGGATGATGAGGAGACTGATGAGCAGGAGTTCCAGAAAGCCACAGAGGTCCTGTGCGTTGACGGTGGTGCTTCTCTACATACCTTGCACCGTCAGCTCAAGCAGTGGGTGCGGGAAGTTAATGCAGTAGAACCACCCGTCGAGTCACGCAAGCCTCTGAAATGGTCCAGCACGCCTATCATCTTTGATATTGAGGACCACCCTGATCGCATAACTGCGGTCGGGTGCTTGCCGATGTTGGTTTCACCAACAATCCGCAACCTCAAGGTCACTAAGATGCTAGTTGACGGCGGGGCCGGCTTGAACCTGATCTCCTCCGCGGTGCTCCAGAAACTCCAGATCCCTGACGGCGAGCTCGAAGAGACCGGTACATTTCAAGGAATCAACCCGGGAAGGAGCAAGCCGAAGGGAAAGATCATGTTGCCGGTAACATTTGGCAGCAAGCTGAACTTCAGGACTGAGAGGGTCATGTTTGATGTTGCTGACTTTCCATTACCTTACAATGGAATCCTCGGTCGTCCGGCACTCGCCAAGTTCATGGCAGCCTCTCACTATGCGTACAATGTACTGAAAATGCCAGGCCCGATAAGTGTCATCTCTGTCCCTGGCGACAAGAAGGATGCTCTTATCTGTGCCGACAAGATCTATCGGGAAGCAGCAGCCGCAGCAGAACGCAAGACACTTGCCACTGAAGCTCCCGGGGGGAAGAGGAAGACCAAGTCCGGCAAGAGCTCTAATGCCCACTCCGGCAAGCGCACCTCTTCGGAGTGCTGCGCTACCGTCAAGGACGCACCATCGAGCTCCATCGGCAAGTGTAAGAAGGCAATGGCAGCTCCACCTGAGACCAAGAAGGTGTCCGCCAAGGAGGACGGCACTGGTGGTACCTTCACCATCAGCGCCACTCTTGACCCCAAATAGGAAAGCGCGCTCGTTGCTTTCCTGTGGGCGAATGTCGACGTGTCTGCGTGGCAACCGTCTGATATCCCCGGTGTTCCTAGGAAAGTAATTGAGCACCACCTTGCCGTCTGTCCTCATGCGCGGCCCGTCAAGCAGAAAGTCAGGAAACAGGCAGTGGAGCGCCAAGAATTCATCGCAGAAGAAATCAAGAAGTTGGAAGCAGCAGGCCTTGTCAGAGGAGTGCTCCATCGCACGTGGTTGGCCAATCCTGTTGTCATGCGCAAGGCTAACGGGAAATGGAGGATTTGTATTGACTTCACTGATGTTAATAAAGCTTGTCCCAAAGACCCATTTCCCTTGCCGCGCATTGACCAAATTGTTGACTCCACAGCCGGATGTGATTTGCTTTCATTTCTTGATGCATACTCAGGATACCATCAGATCTTCATGGCAGAAGAGGATGAAGAGAAAACCGCATTTATCACCCCGTGTGGCACGTACTGCTTCGTACGGATGCCTTTCGGTTTGAAGAATGCTGGTTCAACATTCGCAAGGGTAGTCCACCACGCTTTTGAGCCGTAGATGCACAGAAATGTGGAAGCCTACATGGATGACATAGTGGTCAAGAGCAAGAACAGGGCCACCCTGATTCAAGATTTAGACGAGACATTTGCAAATCTGCGCAAGATCAACCTCAAGCTTAACCCCGAGAAGTGCGTGTTTGGAGTCCCTTCCGGCAAGCTTCTCAGGTTCTTCGTGTCTCAGTGGGGAATTGAAGCCAATCCCGACAAGATCAAGGCCATTGAGCAGATCGAAGCACCAAAGCGCGTCAAGGATGTACGAAGGCTTGCCGGTTGCGTGGCTGCTCTCAGCAGGTTTATCTCTAGATCTGCTGAGCGCGCCCTGCCATTTTTCAAAATTTTGAAAAAGGCAGGTCCAATGAAATGGACTCCGGAGGCGGAGGCTGCGCTGCAGGACTTGAAGAGATACCTGTCCTCCACTCCAACACTTGTCGCACCTAAGCCGCAAGAGAAGTTGCTGCTGTATATAGCGGCAACCAATCAAGTTGTTAGTGCTGCGTTAGTGGCAGAGAGGGAGGCAGATGATGAGCCAGCAACCACGGCAGATGCATCCAGCGACAAGCAGGGGGCTTCGCCGACAAGATCTGGTCCCGACAGAGATGGATCTGCGCAGGAGCATGATAAGATGCAGAAGAGAATGGTGCAGCGTCTAGTTTACTTTGTCAGTTCCCTTCTACAGGGGGCTAGATCAAGGTACTCTGGTGTGCAGAAGTTGCTTTTCGGCCTCCTCATGGCCTCGAGAAAGCCGCGCCATTACTTCCAAGCACATGAGATCACAGTCGTCACTCGCTTTCCGCGAAGAGGATACTGCAAAATCCAGAACCGACAGGCAGGATTGTCGAGTGGGCGCTGGAACTGTCAAGCTTTGGCCTCAAGTTTGAGAGCACTTCAACTATCCAAAGCAGAGCATTGGCAGAATTCATAGCAGAATGGACGCCAACACCAGATGAAGAAATTCCAGAGACGAGCATCCCCGTCAAAGAGGCAAGCAAAGAGTGGCTGATGTACTTTGATGGTGCCTTCTCGCTGCAAGGCGCCGGTGCGGGCGTGCTAGTTGTCGCGCCCACCGGAGAGCACCTCAAGTACGTAGTCCAGATGCACTTTCCCAAGGAGCAAGCAACCAACAATACTGCAGAGTATGAAGGATTGCTTGCTAGTCTCAGAATCGCAGCAGACCTTGGGATCAAGAAGCTCATTGTCAGGGGTGACTCACAGCTTGTCGTCCGCCAAGTGAACAAGAACTACCAGAGTCCATTGATGGAAGCATATGTTGATGAAGTGAGGAAGCTAGAAGAGCACTTTGACGGCCTACAGATGGAGCATATCCCAAGAGCTCAGAATGACATTGCTGATGGCCTGTCAAAGTGCGCAGCACTAAAGTTACCTGTGGAACCAGGGATCTTTGTGCTCAAGTTGACTCAACCATCCGTAACACCATCAACTAGACAAAGCAAGAAGAGGAAGTTGGTTTCTGGTGACTACTTTCTGGCAGAGCTCCCCGAAGCCGCCGGGCCACATACACTTCCGAAGAGCAAGAAGAAGCGGAAAAAGTAGCCCGGCAGTCAAATATGTACCAGTTTGTCGATAGCATACTGTACAAAAGAAGACTCAACAGTGTGAAATTGAAGTGTATTTGCCGGGAAGATGGACAAAAGCTGTTGGCAGAGATACATGGAGGCATATGTGGCCACCACATTGGCGCAAGAGCACTTGCCGGCAAAGCTTTCCGGCAAGGTTTCTTTTGGCCGACAGCCCTCCAGGATGCAACTGCACAAGTAACCAAGTGTGAAGCGTGCCAGTTCCACTCCAAACAGATACACCAGCCAGCTCAAGCTCTCCAGACGATCCCTTTATCCTGGCCATTTTCGGTCTGGGGGCTCGATATCCTCGGCCCTTTCCCCCGAGCTGTCGGGGGCTTTGAGTACTTGTACATCGCAATCGACAAGTTCACAAAGTCGCCGGAAGTGCAGCCAGTGAGGAAGGTGACAGCATAGTCAGCAGTCAAGTTCTTCAGGTCAATTGTTTGCCGTTTCGGGATCCCTAATAGGATCATCACCGACAACGGCACGCAATTCACGAGCCGCACCTTCATGCAGTACGTCCAAGACCTTGGCGCCAAGGTCTACTTCGCTTCTGTTGCTCATCCGAGAAGCAACGGTCAAGCAGAGAGGGCAAATGCTGAAGTGCTGCGCGGGCTCAAGACCAGAACTTTCGACAGGCTGCGCAAGTGCGGAAGAAACTGGATCGAGGAGCTGCCGGTGGTTCTTTGGTCGATCAGAACGACGCCAAATCGAGCCATTGGCCAGACACCTTTCGCTCTAGTCTATGGAGCAGAGGCAGTTCTCCCCATGGAACTCATATACGGATCGCCTCGAGTGCTCGCTTATGATGAGCTTGAGCAAGAACAGCTGCGACAAGACAACGCGCTGCTCCTTGAGGAAGATCGTCTTCAGGCTGCTGTACGAGCTGCTCGATACCAGCAAGCTTTGCGCCGTTACCATAGCCGCAAAGTTAAGGCCAGAAGTTTCAAGGAAGGCGACCTTGTTCTTCGGCGCGTTCAGTCCGCCAAGAATTCCAACAAGTTGACGCCGAAGTGGGAAGGCCCTTATCGGGTGAAACGAGTCACAAGGCCCAGTGCTGTCCGCCTTGAGACCGAAGATGGCATTTCGGTGAGCAACTCCTGGAACATAGAACATCTTCGTAAGTTTTTCCCGTAGGGCGCGGTTGCCGGAACCCGTTCCGGCAACCACCTTTTGTACAAGTCTTGCCGCTGTTGCATGTAATCCTTTGTACAAAGCCGGACGCAGATCCCGTGCATAAATAGAAACCCATGTGCTCCGCACAACTTGTCCATTTCATGCATTAGTTTCTTTCTTGCATGCATTATCTGACACTTTGTGCAGCACCTACACCCGGTAAGCAATAACGAGCCGAAGGGCTCCATATCATTATTTTCTCTTCTTTCTTCTTTTTCAACAAAGGAAAAGAAGGTTCCCTCGCACACAAGTTTGCCGGGGGGGAAGGAGAAGATTGTGGTATGGACCAGGCGTCGTTCAGGCAAAGTTTTGCCTTGCCGGGAAGCAAACGACAGAAAAGCTAAGTTGCCAAAGTTTGAGCAATCAGTTTTTAAATTTTTGAGTTATCTTCCTCGAACGACCCTGCTTTGTATGGAAAACCTGTGTGCGGAGGAACCAACTCGTGGCTAGTTGCGCCCTTACTTTGTTTCGAGTCCGCTCAACAACTTAAGTGTGCTGCATCTAGTCGCGACAAGGTTTCTTGTCGGAAGCAGCGCCGCCAGCAGGCTGCTGACGTTCCGCACTCAGCGCTCGCGGCTCGGGTGCCTGCACCGACAAGTTCCCTAGAAGCGTAGGGTAAAAACATACAAAGGAAGGAATCTAGTAGAGGAAATAACATAGCAATTGATAACAGAAATAAAGTTATATTACAAGATAACTTGTCGCAGCTCTAACAGACTGTTTTCATAACGTGATTAGCAGCGACAAGGGAAAAGAAGAAATGAGCGGCCTAGTCTACGTGATCACCCTCAACCCTCTTGATCTCGCTCACCTTGTCCACAATGGGTGCGACAAGGGCCTTGAGTGCGTCCTGATCAGCGTCTGGCGGCAAGGACTTGAGGACGTTGGTGAAGCTGAGGCTTGGATTGCGGAAGGCCACCTTCATCAGCACCTTCTAGAGAACCCCGGCGCAGATTTTACGCGACTCGTTGGCCAGCTGCTTTGGAATCCTCTCCCGGATCCGCTGGAGTGCCGTCGCCACGCCCTTGAAGAACAGGCTGAGCTTGGCGCTGGGTTGGAGATTCTCGTCGGAGGGATACCCAAAGTCCCCCATCCCCAGCTGCGCCAGCTCCTCGTCGATGACTGCGGAAATATTCACCAGACCCTCGGTCCAGTGCTCCACAGTATCTCTGAACGAGTTCTGGGTAACTGCGATGCTCTCCAGCAGCGCCTTGTCAGCCTTGACCTTCTCCGACAAGGTCTTCTCCCGCTCCTTGGCGGCGTCCAGCGTCTGCGTTAGTGTGGCCAGCTGCAACTCCAGGTCCGCATTGGAATCCTTGGCGGCGCTGAGCTCCTTGCCCCTCTCAGCGAGAAGACCTTGCAGCTCACCATGGGCGGCAGCATCCTTCTCACGCTCACGCTTGAGCGCGGCAAGCTCCTCGCCGCTCTTCCCGATGTTGGCCTCCAGCTGCGCCACCTTCTCCTCCAGCTCTTTCTTGGCGGCCTCTGCGATTGCGGCAGCGTCCTTTGCTTCCTTGAGTGCTCCGCCAAGTGCTTGCTCGCGCTCGGCAAGCTCCTCCTCGTAGCTATCGAGGTTGGCCTTCCGCTGCACCAATTCGCCTTCTCGCGCGGACTGCTTCTCGGCGGCCAGCCTTTATTCCTCCTCAGCTTCGGCCTTCTCGAGAAGGAAGGCCGTGCGCTCCTTGGTGAGTCGCTCCCGCTCCTGTGCCAGGGACCGGAGAGCTTCTTGATTGTGGCCCCGGAGCTCCTCCGCGCGCTTCTCCATATCAACTCCCGCCTTCGCGACAAGCGCTTCCCGGGAAGCCAGCTTGCCTTGCCGTGCGTGGTAGAGTGACAGCAGCTTCCGCAGCAGCTGCTCCTCCTCAGGCTCGCCACTGCTGCTGCTGGGCGCGTCGACCAACGACAGTCCGGCGGAGGCGAGCACCTCCTCATCGAAAGTTTCCCCCTCGATCGGCGCCCTGGAGCTCGACGCCCAGGGTAGCTTGATGAAGATATCGTCGCCGGCCTTCAAGTAGGCGCCGGGCTGGGGCTCCTCGGAGCCCGGCTCCGTAGCAGCGGCAGAGGGATCGGCGGTTGGCGCAGCGCCTGGCACTCCTGCGGCCTCAGGGTCGTCAGTGCGATCACCCGACCCCTCGCCGGCTTCTGCGGCGGCAGCCTTGGCGGCCTTCCCGCCGGCGGTCTCATCAGCACCGGCCCCTTCTTCGTTGGCGGCAGCGTTGTCAGTACTGCCATGCGCGCCTTCCTCGCCGGTGCCCTCTGTCTCCATTGGCTCCAAGTTGTTGAAAAACGCTTGCACGACGTCATCTGCAGGCTCTTGCCAAGTTGGAACGATTCCGTGTGAATCGCACAACGGCATCATGGCGCGGATCCAGTCAAGCGAAGAATTATTGCACAATGGAACGACGCCCCTCGCCAGCGTGAATGGGTGCTGGGGATCGCGTTTGAACAACTCCAGGAGCATTGCATCCAGCTCCATGACGGTGAAGTTGTAGTTGAGGCCCTGCCGCAGCCTCATGATGTCCGCCGAGTTCTTGAATTCCCAGGCGGGCCTCCCCGTCTCCTGCAGGGGGCGATGCGGCGGTGGAGGAAATCTGCGCCTACAGCGCCTACAGTGAGCCCGGCAAGCCTGAGGCGAAGGATCCTAGTAATGGCGATCTTTAGCCTCTTGTCTTCCGGGGCCACGTTGCTCCAGTCATTGCCGCGCACTATTGGAGCTTGGCGCACGGCGGTGAAGGGCTGTGGATTCTCCTCGACGATCCAGCACCACTCCGCTCTCCACTCCTCCCACTTGCTGCGGAGCTCACCCTCCAAGTACGCCTCCTTCTTGCCGACTCTCGAGATCCAGGCGATCCCTCCGGCAAGCGGCTCTCCTCTCTCTACCCGAGGTATGAAGAAGTGGCAGAAAAGGGCAACATTGGGGTGGACTCCGACAAAGTTTTCGCACAAATGTGCGAAAACTGCCATGGTCAGAATGGCGTTGGGGGTGAAATCAAGGAGGCGGAAGCCGTAGGTGTTCATGATATCGCAGAAGAACTCCGAGAAGGGCGGGTAGAGCCCGCAATAGAAGAACAGCGCAAAGAATGGGTACCCGTTTGGAGCCAGTTCTGAAGCAGCGGCCGGGAGTACCCTCGTGCGCGGATGCGCCCGCGTCTCCGTCGCCCAAAAGAGGTAGAAGTACTCCCTCAACTCCCTCACGCCGAGCTGGGGGGAGAAGATCGCCCGCTCCTTCCGCAGCGCCGCGAGCCGCTGCGCCTCGGCCGACTTCACGCCTTTTCCCTTGTCGGCTTTCGGAGCCATGGCGGAGGTGGTGGGGGAGGTCAACGGCGTTGGTGATGCTGGTGGCAATGGGGGCGGAGCGCTGCTCTCTCGGCTTCGAGAAGAAGGGGGGGCGGCGGAAGTTCGTGAAGATGGAGTAGTAGCAACCAGCGAGGGGGAACGAACTGCCCCTGTTTCCTCTGCTTATAAAGAGGGACGGGGTGGACGTTTCGCCCTTCCTAATAAAGAACCACCCACGATCTCCCCCACGACGCTGCATTCAACGCGTGCCGTTAGGGGAGAGCGCGGTGGATACGGAGCGAGATTCGGCGTGGCCCAGTCCACATGTGCCCGTGCCCTGTCTTGGGCCTGGCCCAACAGCACTCGGCACCGTGTCTGGCCCAGGCCCGGGGGCTCCTGTCGATGTACTAGAATAGGGGTACCCTAGTACCCCGAACTTGTGCACGGGCAGTTGCAGCACCCCGCGGCAAGGCTTGCCGGGCTAACACCAAGATCCTCCGTGGTTCCCTTGGAGCCATTCAAGAACAAAGTATTTAAGCTCAGGAGACAAGGCCCCGGCAAGAGGAGCTTGCCGGGAAGGCCAACCAAGGCACTCCAAGGAACTTGCCGCGACGCGCCACGCGCTCCGGCAAGGCAACAAGGCCCCGGCAAGAGGAGCTTGCCGGGAAGACCAACCAAGGTACCTCGAGGCCCGGTGGGCGGCAAGCTTCCGGACCCGACAAGATAACAGCAGCGGCAAGGCGCTTGCCGCGGCAGGCGGCCACTCTGTGCCCACGCTCCAGCGCATCCACCAACGTGTCTCTCTGGGGGCCTCTCCAGGCGCGCGTGGCGGGAGGCTGTGCAGCCAGCGGTGCGCAGTGGCATGCGAAGCTGACAAGATCGCCATCATGGCGAACGGTGGCGCCCCTAACGGTCCTTTTCTGCACTGTTTGGGCGACTCAGACGGGCATTTAATGCCCTTGTCCCCTGCCGTCAGGGTTAGGTAGGGTGCAGTGTACAAGTAACTATACCAACCACCTCACTTTTTACATTTGTACCCTTCTCTGCGTTGCCACCTGTCGGTGACCCCTTTGGCGTATAAAAGGAGGCCCATGCGCAACATAGAGGGGGTTCGACTCATTCGTAACCCAAAAAACACTACGCTCTCTCTCTGGAGCAAGAACACAAGATAATCAAACAAGCAGCAGTAGGAGTGTTATCTATCCGGAGAGCTCCGAAGCTGGGTAAACTGCTCGTGTGCTTCGCCTCGATCTGCTCTTCGTGTGATCTCCGCCCCCCGCCGAACCGAAAGGGGCTCGGTCCGCCGGCCCCATAGGTGTTCGTGGATCAGTTTCCCCGACACTTTGTTTCATGTTGAGGGATAGTTATATGATCCAATTATGTTATTATTGTTGAGAGAACTTGCACTAGTGTAAGTATGAACCCTAGGCCTTGTTTCCTAGCATTGCAATACTGTTTGTGCTCAGTTTTACCACTTGCTACCTTGCTGTTTTTATATTTTCATATTACAAAAACCTATATCTACCATCCATATTGCACTTGTATCACCATCTCTTTGCGAACTAGTGCACCTATATAATTTACCATTGTATTGGTTGTGTTGGGGACACAAGAGACTCTTTGTTATTTGGTTGCAGGGTTGTTTGAGAGAGACCATCTTCATCCTATGCCTCCCATGGATTGATAAACCTTAGGTCATCCACTTGAGAGAAATTTGCTGCTGTCCTATAAACCTCTACACTTGGAGGCCCAACAACGTCTACAAGAAGAAGGTTGTGTAGTAGACATCACACTCCCATGAAGAAGCCGAATGCTAGACCCAAGCCTGAAACTGAGTGCTTGTACTACAAAGGAAATGGTCACTGGAAGTGGAACTGCCCTAGATACTTGGCGGATAAGAAGGATGGCAAAGCGAACAAAGGTATATTTGATATACATGTTATTGATGTGTACTTTACTGGTGTTTATAGCAACCCCTCAGTATTTGATACTGGTTCAGTTGCTAAGAGTAGTAACTCGAAACAAGAGATGTAAAGTAAACAGAAACTAGTTAAGGGCAGGTGATGATGTGAGTTGGAAGTTATTCCAAGGTTGATAAGATCACCATCTCACACTCCCTTTACCTTTGGGATTAGTGTTGAACCTAAAATAAATGTTATTTGGTGTTTGTGTTGAGCATAAATATGATTGGATCATGTTTATTGCAATACGGTTATTCATTTAAGTCAAAGAATAATTGTTGTTCTATTTACATGTATAAAACCTTCTGTGGTCATAAACTCAATATAAACGGTATATTGAATCTCAATCGTAGTGATACACATATTCATAATATTGAAGCCAAAAGATGCAAAGTTGATAATGATAGTGCAACTTATATGTGGCACTTCTGTTTAGGTCATATTGGTGTAAAGCGCATGAAGAAACTTCATGCTGGTGGACTTTTGGAATCACTTGATTATGAATCACTTGATGCTTGCGAACCATGCCTCATGGGCAAGATGACTAAGACTCCGTTCTTCGGAACAATGGAGCGAGCAACACACTTGTTGGAAATAATACATACTGGTGTGTGCGGTCCAATGAGTGTTGAGGCTCGTGGCAGGTATCGTTATTTTCTGACCTTCACAAATGATTTGAGCAGATATGGGTATATCTACTTGATGAAACATAAGTTTGAAACAATTGAAAAGTTCAAAAAAAATTCAGAGTGAAGTGGAAAATCATCGTAACAAGAAAATAAAGTTTCTACGATCTGATTGTGGAAACAAATATTTGAGTTATGAGTTTGGTCTTCATTTGAAACAATGTGGAATAGTTTCGCAACTCACGCCACCTGGAATACCACAGCATAATGGTGTGTCCAAACGTTGTAATCGTACTTTATTGGATATGATGCGATCTATGATGTCTCTTACTGATTTGCCACTATCATTTTGGGGTTATGCATTAGAGACAGCTGCATTCATGTTAAATAGGGCACCATCTAAATCCGTTGAGATGACACCGTGTGAACTATGGTTTGGCAAGAAACGAAAGGTGACATTTCTTAAAGTTTGGGGTTGCGATGCTTATGTGAAAAAGTTTCAAACTTTTAAGCTCGAACCCAAATCGGAGTAGTGCGTCTTCATAGGATACCCAAAAGGCACTCTTGGGTACACCTTCTATCACAGATCCGAAGGCAAGATATTTTGTTGCTAAGAATGGATCCTTTCTAGAGAAGAAGTTTCTCTCGAAAGAAGTGAGTGGGAGGAAAGTAGAACTTGATGAGGTAATTGTACCTTCTCCCGAATTCGAAAGCGTTCATCACAGAAATCAGTTCCAGTGATTCCTACACCAATTAGTGAGGAAGCTAATGATGATGATCATGAAACTTCAGATCAAGTTACTACCGAACCTCGTAGGTCAACCAGAGTATGATCCGCACTAGAGTGGTATGGTAATCCTGTTCTAGAAGTCATGTTACTAGACCATGACAAACCTACGAACTATGAGGAAGCGATGATGAGCCCAGATTCCGCAAATTGGCTTGAGGCCATGAAATCTGAGATGGGATCCATGTATGAGAACAAAGTATGGACTTTGATTGACTTGCCCAATGATCGGTGAGTCATTGAGAATAAATAGATCTTCAAGAGGAAGACAGACACTTAGTAGTGTTACTATCTACAAAGCTCAAATTGTCGCAAAATGTTTTTGACAAGTTCAAGGTGTTGACTACGATGAGATTTTCTCACTCGTATCGATGCTTAAAAGTCTGTCAGAATCATGTTAGCAGTTGCCGCCTTTTATGAAATCTGGCAAATGGATGTCAAAACTGCATTCCTTAATGGATTTCCTAAAGAAGAGTTGTATATGATGCAACCAGAAGGTTTTGTCAAACCTAAAGGTGCTAACAAAGTGAGCAAGCTCCAGCGATCCATCTATGGACTGGTGCAAGCATCTCAGAGTTGGAATATATGCTTTGATAAAAAGCATATGGTTTTATACAGACTTGCAGTGAAGCATGTATTTACAAGAAAGTGAGTGGGAGCACTACAAATTCCTGTTAAGTATATGTGAATGACATATTGTTGATCGGAAATAATGTAGAATTTTCTGGAAAGCATAAAGGAGTGCTTGAAAGGAGTTTTTCAAAGAAAGACCTTGGTGAAGCTACTTACATATTGAGCATCAAGATCTATAGATATATATCAAGATGCTTGATATATTTTCAATGAGTACATGCCTTTACAAGATTTTAAAGTAGTTCAAAATGGAACGGTCAAAGAAGGAGTTCTTGCCTGTGTTGCAAGGTGTGAAGTTGAGTAAAGACTCAAAACCCGACCACGGCAGAAAATAGAAATAGAATGAAAAGTCATTCCCTATGCCTCAATCATAGGTTCTATAAAGTATGCTATGCTGTGTACCAGATCTATTGTGTACCTCACCATAAGTTTGGCAAGAGGGTACAATAGTGATCCAGGAGTGGATCACTGGACATCGGTCAAAAATATCCTTAGTGGAATAAGGAAATGTTTCTAAGTTATGGAGGTGACAAAGAGTTCGTCGTAAAGAGTTACGTCGATGCAAGCTTTGACACCAATCTGCATGACTCTAAGTCTCGATCTAGATACATATTGAAAGTGGGAGCAATTAGCTAGAGTAGCTCCGTGCAAAGCATTGTAGACATAGAAAATTTGCAAAATACATACGGCTCTGAATGTGGCAGGCCCGTTGACTAAATTTCTCTCACAAGCAAAACAAGATCACTCTTTGGGTGTTAATCACATAGCGATGTGAACTAGATTATTGACTCTAGTAAACCCTTTGGGTGTTAGTCACATGGAGATGTGAACTAATCACATCAAAGATGTGAACTATTGGTGTTAAATCACATGATGATGTGAATTAGATTATTGACTCTACTGCAAGTGGAAGACTGAAGGAAATATGCCCTAGAGGCAATAATAAAGTTGTTATTTATATTTCATTATATCATGATAAATGTTTATTATTCATGCTAGAATTGTATTAACCGGAAACTTAGTACATGTGTGAATACATAGACAAACGGAGTGTCCCTAGTATGCCTCTACTTGACTAGCTCGTTAATCAAAGGTGGTTTAGTTTCCTAGCCATGGAAATGTGTTGTCATTTGATGAACGGGATCACATAATTAGAGAATGATGTGACGGACAAGACCCATCCGTTAGCTTAGCATAATGATCGTTCAGTTTTATTGCTACTTCTTTCTTCATGACTTATACATGTTCCTCTGACTATGAGATTATGCAACTCCCGAATACCGGAGGAACACCTTGTGCTATCAAACGTAACAACATAACTGGGTGATTATAAAGATGATCTATAGGTGTCTCCGATGGTGTTTGTTGAGTTGGCATAGATCGAGATTAGGATTTGTCACTCCGTCTATCGGAGGGGTATCTCTGGGCCCTCTCGGTAATGTACATCACTATGAGCCTTGCAAGCAATGTGAATAATGATTTAATTGCGGTATGATGCATTACGGAATGAGTAAAGAGACTTGCCGGTAACGAGATTGAACTAGGTATTGAGATACCGACGATCGAATCTCGGGCAAGTAACATGCCGATGACAAAGGGAACAAAGTATATCATTATGCGGTTTGACCAATAAAGATCTTCGTAGAATATGTGGGAGCCAATATGAACATCTAGGTTCCGCTATTGGTTATTGAGCGGAGATGTGTCTCGGTGATGTCTACATAGTTCTCGAACCCGTAGGGTCCGCATGCTTAACGTACGATGACGATCGGTATTATGAGTTTATGTGTTTTGATGAACCGAAGGTTGTTCGAAGTCCTGAATGTAATCACGGGCATGACAAGGAGTCTCGAAATGGTCGAGACATAAAGATCGATATATTGGAAGCCTAAGTTTGGACATTGGAATGGTTCCTAGTGAGTTTCGGCACATACCGGCGTACCGGGGGGTTACTAGAACCCCTCGGGGAGTATATGGGCCCTATTGGGCTTTAGTGGAGAGAGAGAGAGAGGCAGCCAGGGCAGGCCGTGCGCCCCCTCCTCCTCTGGTCCGAATTGGACTAGGAGGGGGGTGGCGTCCCCCTTTCCTTCCTCCCTCTCTCCCCCTTCCTTCTCTCCTAGTCCAACTAGGGAAGGGGGGAATCCTACTTTCGGTGGGAGTAGGACTCCTCCAGGGCACGCCATAGAGGGCCGGCCCTCCGTCTCTTGCACTCCTTTATATACGGGGGAGGGGGGCACCCCATAGACACACAAGTTGATCATTGATCCCTTAGCCATGTGTGGTGCCCCCTCCACCATAATCCACCTCGGTCATATCGTTGTAATGCTTAGGCAAAGCCCTGCGCCAGTAGCTTCATTATCACTGTCATCACGCCGTCATGCTGACGAAGCTCTCCCTCGAAACTCTGCTAGATCGAGAGTTCGTGGGACGTCACCGAGCTGAATGTGTAGACCGCGGAGGTGCCATAATTTTGGTACTAGGATCGGTCGGATCGTGAAGATGTACGACTACATCAACTGCATTGTCATAACACTTCCGCTTACAGTTTATGAGGGTACGTGGACAAAACTCTTCTCCTCTCGTTGCTAGGCATCACCTAGATAGATCTTGTGTGTGCGTAGGAATTTTTTCGAAATTACTGCGTTCCCCAACAGGGACCCTATTCCGGCACCCTGCCAGAGGGGGGATCCATCACCGATGGCCATCTTCATCATCTCGGCGCTCTCCATGACGAGGAGGGAGTAGTTCACCCTCGGGGCTGAGGGTATGTACCGGTAGCTATGTGTTTGATCTCTCTCTCTCTCATGTTCTTGATATGAACGATCTTGATGTACCGTGAGCTTTGCTATTATAGTTGGATCTTATGATGTTTATCCCCCTCTATATCCTTGTGATGAATTGAGTTTTCCCTTTGAAGTTATCTTATCGGATTGAGTCTTTAAGGATTTGAGAACACTTGATGTATGTCTTGCATGTGCTTATTTGTGGTGACAATGGGATATTCACGTGATCCACTTGATGTATGTTTTGGTGATCAACTTGCGAGTTCTGTGACCTTGTAAACTTATGCATAGGGGTTGGCACACGTTCTTGTCTTGACTCTCCGATAGAAACTTTGGGGCACTCTTTTAAGTTCTTTGTGTTGGTTGAATAGATAAATGTGAGATTGTGTGATGCATATCGTATAATCATACCCGCGGATACTTGAGGTGAAATTGAAGTATCTAGGTGACATTAGGGTTTTGGTTGATTTGTGCCTTAAGGTGTTATTTTACTACAAACTCTAGGGCTGTTTGTGATACTTATAGGAATAGCCAAATGGATTGATCGGAAAGAATAACTTTGAGGTGGTTTCGTACCCTACAATAACCTCTTCGTTTGTTCTCCACTATTAGTGACTTTGGAGTGACTCTTTGTTGCATGTTGAGGGATAGTTATATGATCCAATTATGTTATTATTGTTGAGAGAACTTGCACTAGTGAAAGTATGAACCCTAGGGCTTGTCTCGAAGCATTGCAATACCGTTTGTGCTCACTTTTATCATTGGTTACATTGCTGTTTTTATATTTTCATATTACAAAAACCTATATCTACCATCCATATTGCACTTGTATCAGCATCTCTTCGTCGAACTAGTGCACCTATACAATTTACCATTGTATTGGGTGTGTTGGGGACACAAGAGACTCTTTGTTATTTGGTTGTAGGGTTGTTTGGGAGAGACCATCTTCATCCTACGCCTCCCATGGATTGATAAACCTTAGGTCATCCACTTGAGGGAAATTTGTTGCTGTCCTACAAACCTCTGCACTTGGAGGCCCAACAACGTCTACAAGAAGAAGGTTGTGTAGTAGACATCAAGCTCTTTTCTGGCGCCGTTGCCGGGGAGTCGAGTGCTTGAAGGTATATCTTTAGATCTTGCAATCAAATCTTTTTGTTTCTTGTTTTATCACTAGTTTAGTCTATAAAAGAACACTACAAAAAATGGAATTGAGGTTGCCTCATATGCTTCATATTTTTAATATCTTTTGTGAAAATGATGGAAAGGAAAATTGTGCTCAAGTTGTTAGTATTAAAATGTTTGGCACTAAATCTTTGGATGATGAGCATGATTGCAATGTTGTTAGTATGAATTCTTTAAATATCCATGATGCTAATGATATGCAAAGCCACAAGCTTGGGGATGCTATGTTTGATGAAGATGATATTTTTTGTCCCCCAAGTTTTGATGAGCAAATTTATTATGATGAAAGCATCCCACCTATCTATCATGATTATTGTGATGACACGTATGCTATAAAGAATAATAATATACATGAAACTTCTCATCATGATTTTAACTTTCAATTGGATTATGCCTCACGTGATAGTTATTTTGTTGAGTTTGCTCCCACTACTATTCATGAGAAAAAATTTGCTTATGTGGAGAGTAATAAAAATTCTATGCTTGTAGATCATGAAAAGAATGCTTTATGTGATGGTTATATTGTTGAATTCATTCATGATGCTACTGAAAATTATTATGAGGAAGGAATACATGCTTGTAGGAATTGCAATAATATCAAGTTTCCTCTCTATGTGCTTAAAATCTCGAAGTTATGCTTGTTTTGCTTTCCTATGCTAGTTGATTCTTGTTCCCATAAATTGCTTGCTCACAAAATCCCTATGCATAGGAAGTGGGTTAGACTTAAATGTGCTAGTCATATTCTTCATGATGCTCTCTTTATGTTTCAATTCTTATCTTTTATGTGAGCATCATTGAAATCATCATGCCTAGCTAGGGGCCTTAAACGATAGCCTTTAGGATCTTCTTGGGTGATTGTTGTTTGATCTTGCTGATGAAAACAGAAAGTATGCGCTCACGAAAATAATTTATCATTTTTACCAGAGAGCAATAAAATACCAATTCCAACTGCCGTAGATCAATATACTTTTTATCCTGGTCGTCCTAATTTTTTAGGATATTTGGAGTTACAGAAGTATTCGGGAGTTACAGATTGCTACAGACTATTCTATTTTTGACAAATTCTATTTTTGACAGATTCTGTTTTTCGTGTGTTGTTTGCTTATTTTGATGAATCTATGAGTAGTATCGGGGGGCATGAACCATAGAGAAGTTGGAGTACACCAGGTTTTACACCAATAAGAATTTAGAATGAGTTCACAACCGTACCAAAAGTGGTGATTTATTTTCTTATACTAACGGAGCTTACGAGTTTTCTGTTGAGTTTTGTGTTGTCAAGTTTTCAAGTTTTGGGTAAAGATTCGATGGACTAGGGAATAAGGAGTGGCAAGAGGCTAAGCTTGGGGATGCCCAAGGCACCCCAAGGTAATATTCAAGGACAACCAAGAGCCTAAGCTTGGGGATGACCAAGGCACCCCAAGGTAATATTCAAGGACAACCAAGAGCCTAAGCTTGGGATGCCCCGAAAGGCATCCCCTCTTTCGTCTTCGCCTATAGATAACTTTACTTGAGGCTATATTTTTATTCACCACATGATATGTGTTTTGCTTGGAGCATCATTTCATTTTATTTTGTTTTGATTGTTGTTTGAATAAAGTACTTAAGATCTGGAATTTTATTTGTGAGAAGGAGTCTTTACATAGTTACATAATTATTCGACTACTCATTGATCTTCGCTTATATCTTTCGGGGTAGTTTGTCATTTCCTCTAGTGCTTCACTTATATCTTTTTAGAGCACGACGGTGGTTTTATTTTGAAGAAATTGTTGAACTCTCATGCTTCAATTATATTATTTTGAGAGTCTCTAAACAGCATGGTAATTTGCTTAGGTTATGAATGTGGTCCTAATATGATAGGCATCCAAGAGGGATATCATAGAAACTTTCATATAAAGTGCATTGAATACTATGAGAAGTCTGATTTCTTATGATTGTTTTGAGATATGAAGATGGTGATATTAGAGTCATGCTAGTGAGTAGTTGTGAGTTTGAGAAATACTTGTGTTAAGGTTTGTGAGTCTCGTAGCATGCACATATGGTGAACCGTTATGTAACGAAGTTGGAGCATGAGATATATTTTCATTGTCTTCCTTATGAGTGGCGGTTGGGGACAAGTGATGGTCTTTTCCTACCAATCTACCCCCCTAGGAGCATGCGCGTAGTACTTTGTTTCGGTAGCTAATAGACTTTTGCAATAAGTATGTGAGTTCTTTATGACTAATGTTGAGTCCATGGATTATACGCACTCTCATCCCTCCAGCATTGCTAGCCTCTCTAGTACCGCGCAACTTTCGCCGATACCATAAACCCACCATATACCTTCCTCAAAACAGCCACCTTACCTACCTATTATGGCATTTCCATAGCCATTCCGAGATATATTGCCGTGCAACTTTCCACCGTTTCGTTTATTATGACACATATTGCTTTGCATGACCATGTAGTTGACATTGCATTTGTGGCAAAGCCACCGATCATAATTATTTCATACATGTCACTCTTGATTCATTGCACATCCCGATACACCGCCGGAGGCATTCATATAGAGTCATATTTTGTTCTAAGTATTGAGTTGTAAGTAAATAAAAGTGTGATAATCATCATTATTAGAGCATTGTCCCATGTGAGGAAAGGATGATGGAGACTATGATTCCCCCACAAGTCGGGATGAGACTCCGGACGAAAAATAAAAAAAAGGAGGCCATAAAAAAGAGAAAAGGCCCAAATAAAAAAAATGAGAGAAAAAGAGAGAAGGGGCAATGCTACTATCCTTTTTCCACACTTGTGCTTCAAAGTAGCACCATGATCTTCATGATAGAGAGTATCCTATTTTGTCACTTTAATATACTAGTGGGAATCTTTCATTATAGAACTTGGCTTGTATATTCCAATGATGGGCTTCCTCAAAATGCCCTAGGTCTTCGTGAGCAAGCGAGTTGGATGCACACCCACTTAGTTTCTTTTTGAGCTTTGATATACTTATAGCTCTAGTGCATCCGTTGCATGGCAATCTCTACTCACTCTCATTGATATCTATTGATGGGCATCTCCATAGCCCGTTGATACGCCTAGTTGATGTGAGACTATCTTCTCATTTTTGTCTTCTCCACAACCACCATTCTATTCCACCTATAGTGCTATGTCCATGACTCACTCTCATGTATTGTGTGAAGATTGAAAAAGTTTGAGAGCATCAAAAGTATGGAACAATTGCTTGGCTTGTCATCGGGGTTGTGCATGATTTAAATATTTTGTGTGATTTAGATAGAGCATAGCCAGACTATATGATTTTGTAGGGATAGCTTTCCTTGGCCATGTTATTTTGAGAAGACATGATTACTTTATTAGTATGCTTGAAGTATTATTATTTTTATGTCAATATTAAACTTTTGTTTTGAATCTTATGGATCTGAATATTCTTGCCACAATAGAGAAGATTACATTGATAAATATGTTAAGTAGAATTCCACATCAAAAATTCTGTTTTTATCATTTACCTACTCGAGGACGAGCAGGAATTAAGCTTGGGGATGCTGATACGTCTCCAACGTGTCTATAATTTTTGATGTATTCATGCCATATTTATAATTTTTTACATGATTTTGGTATGATTTGGTCAGAACTAACCCGGACTGACACTGTTTTCAGCAGAACAACCGTGTTGTTGTTTTGTGCAGAAATAAAAGTTCTCGGAATGCGCTGAAAATCAACGGAGATTTTTTTCTGGAAAATATAAAAAATACTGGAACGAAGAGTTATCGGAGGGGAGTCCCATGGGCCCACGAGGGTGGAGGGCGCTCCAACCCCCCAAGGGCGCGCCCCCTTGCCTCGTGGACTCCCTGTGGGGGCCCCTGACTTGTTCTCGATGCCAACCTCTCTTATAAATCTCCAAACTTCCAGAACTTAAACTAGATCGGGAGTTCCGCTGCCGCAAGCCTTCGTAGCCACCGAAAACCAATCTAGACCCGTTCCGGCACCCTGTCGGAGGGGGGGGGGAATCCATCACCGGTGGCCATCTTCATCATCCTGGCGCTCTCCATGACAAGGAGGGAGTAGTTCTCCCTCGGGGCTGAGGGTATGTACCAGTAGCTATGTGTTTGATCTCTCTCTCTCTCGTGTTCTTGATATGGCACGATCTTGATGTACCGCGAGCTTTGCTATTATAGTTGGATCTTATGATGTTTCTCCCCCTCTATCTCCTTGTGATGAATTGAGTTTTCCCTTTGAAGCTATCTTACCGGATTGAGTCTTTAAGGATTTGAGAACACTTGATGTATGTCTTGCATGTGATTACCTGTGGTGACAATGAGATATTCACATGATCCACTTGATGTATGTTTTGGTGATCAACTTGCGAGTTCTGTGACCTTGTGAACTTATGCATAGGGGTTGGCACACGTTTTCGTCTTGACTATCCGGTAGAAACTTTGGGGCACTCTTTGAAGTTCTTTGTGTTGGTTGAATAAATGAATCTGAGATTGTGTGATGCATATCGTATAATCATACCCGCGGATACTTGAGGTGACATTGAAGTATCTATGTGACATTAGGGTTTTGGTTGATTTGTGTCTTATGGTGTTATTTTACTACGAACTCTAGGGCTGTTTGTGACACTTATTGGAATAGCCCAATGGATTGATCAGAAAGAATAACTTTGAGGTGGTTTCGTACCCTACAATAACCTCTTCGCTTGTTCTCCGCTATTAGTGACTTTGGAGTGACTCTTTGTTGCATGTTGAGGGATAGTTATATGATCCAATTGTGTTATTATTGTTGAGAGAACTTGCACTAGTGAAAGTATGAACCCTAGGCCTTGTTTTGAAGCATTGCAATACCGTTTGTGCTCACTTTTATCATTAGTTACCTTGCTGTTCTTATATTTTTCATATTACAAAAACCTATATCTACCATCTATATTGCACTTGTATCACCATCTCTTCGCCGAACTAGTGCACATATATAATTTACCATTATATTGGGTGTGTTAGGGACACAAGAGACTCTTTGTTATTTGGTTGCAGGGTTGTTTGAGAGAGACCATCTTCATCCTACGCCTCCCACGGATTGATAAACCTTAGGTCATCCACTTGAGGGAAATTTTCTACTATCCTACAAACCTCTGCACTTGGAGTGTAATGCCCCATATATAACCTGCCATATTTGTATTCCAACTCTTGCCATTTTCGACACTAAGTTATGATATTTCCTCGTTGTCGGTTTTGTCTTCGTGTTGCTTTTGTCTTTGTCATGCATCTCATATCATGTCATCATGTGCATCGCATTTGCAGACGTGTTCATCTCATGCATCCGAGCTTTTTCCCCGTTGTCCGTTTTGCATTCCGGCGCTCCTATGTCCTGCGGTGTCCCCTTTTACTTCTTTTTGTGTGAGGGTGTTAAACGCTCTCGGATTAGACCGAGACTTGCCAAGAGGCCTTGGTATACTACCGGTAAACCGCCTGTCAAGTTTCATGCCATTTGGACTTCGTTTGATACTCCAACGGTTAACCGAGTAACCGAGAAGGCCTCGTGTGTGTTGCAGCCTGTCGGCATTCTGGGAACGGGGGTCCCCAGACTTGCCTGCCTGCGGCCTACGGCGTGGCTCCAAGGGGGGTCCAGCGCGGCCCATCTTCATCAACACAGACCTAAGACCCTCGCGAGGGGCCAAGCCTCGCGGGGCGGACGACACTGAGCTTCCTCAGGCACGGCCTCACTAGGCTGGCTCGCGAGGAGGCGGAGAGATCAAGGCGGGTACCTCACAAGGTGCCCGTGACGCAAGCCATGACGACCAAGGGCGCCAGCCGGCGCCAGCCCGCGCAGTGTCCTCCTTTCCCCTTTGGTGCAAAGGGGGCAAGCGCAGCCGCGGAGTACCGAGGCATCAGGCAAAGGTTGCCGTTTCGGTGCAACAAGACCAAGACCAGGAGGACCGCAAGACGGAGGTCATCGTGGAGCCCAAGACGGCGTCACCACCAGAGCTTTGTGCAGGCGAGGACCAACTTTAGTTAGGATAAGTGTACTAGATGTTCCCCTTCAAAATTGCCAATTGTTGGCGCCCTTCCCGCTCAATATTTGGGAAGAGGCCCAGGGCCATTGCCTATAAATAGGACCAGCCACCCACAAGGATGAAGGTCGGGTTCGAGGTAAAAGGAAGGTTAGAGACAGAGATCTAGGATCAAGGATCAGATCGAAATTAGAGAGAGAGAAGGGTGACTGAACTCCTCCTAGCAGTTCGTCCCCCCCCCCAGCAAAGAGCAAACCCTCGCGAGGCTGTTATTCCTTGTATTGTTCATCATCATCAGCCCAAGAGGTAATCCACCACACCACACACTGGAGTAGGGTATTACACCACAACGGTGGCCCGAACCAGTATAAACCCTGTGTCTCTTGTGTTGCCCTTTCCTTAGCATAGATCTTAATGAGGCGGAGGGGTGCAGGTAGGTAGAAGGCGAAATCTCCGCGCACACCCTAGTGTTCGAACCTCAAGGGTCTGCCGGAACCCGAAATCCGACATTTGGCACGCCGGGTAGGGGTGCGCCGGAATTCGTCTTCCACCACCCCGTTCTCCTCCGACCATCGCGCCCATGTCTGACGCTCGTCGGGCCCACGCCGAGCGCCGGGCCGCTCTCGCTTCCTGCGTCGCCCAGACGGCTCCTGTCGGCGGGCGTCCTCGCCGTTCCCCGTCACCTGCCATCAACGCCGCCACCGGCCCGGCGAGGGACGAGCAGCAAGCATCATCTCAGCATCCATCAGTGCGGCAAGACGGCCGCACCGCTACTCCCTCGCTCACCCAGCTGGTTCTTCGTCCCGCGCGCTCCGCGCACCCATGGAGGCTCGAGCTGCGCTCATCGCGGCAAACAAGCTCCTGCGCTACCGTCCCGTCAACGACATCTACGAAGAATGGCTTGACCGCGTCGCCGAGCTCATCTGCGCCGCGGGGGGCTCTCCTGCGCCGTCCGTCCCGCTGCACCGCACCACGCCCCGCGCGGGCGACGAGGCTCCGGCGGCGCCCCGGCCGCCTCCTCCTCAAGAAGGCGCCATGGCTCCAAGGCGCGTGGCCCCTGAGCGGAACCCGCTCCGTCAGGTGCCAGCACGGCAAGAGCAGAGCTGCCAAGAAGTTCCTCGCCTGCAAGAAGCTGTCTGGGCGCTCCCTACTCCAGCACATCGCGACCATGCTCCTGCTCCCGCACGCCAAGACCCCGCGCTGCTCCCAGTTGCAGCGCGTGGGGACATGCAAGACCAAGCTCTCCGTCACCCAAGGCCTCCCGTGGCCACAGCAGGCTGCCGTGCCTTCACCACCGAGCTACGCAGCGTCGCGTGGCCCGGCAAGTTCAAGCCAGACCTGCCTCCTCGTTACGACGGCACAGCCGGCCCTGCGGAGTTCCTCCAGCTCTTTGAGCTGGGCATCGAAGCTGCCAACGGAGACGAGAAGGTCATGGCGAACTGGTTTCCCATGGCGCTCAAGGACGGGGCCCACACCTGGCTCCTGAACCTGGCCCCAGGCACGATCTCCTCCTGGGACGAGATGCGCACCTGCTTCATCGCCAACTTCCAAGGTACTCGCGACCGGCCACCTGCCGTGAGCGACATGCGCCGCATCAAGCAACAACCCGGGGAGACCCTGCAGAAGTACATCCAGCGCTTCAACAACGCACGCCTCAAGATTCCCAAGGTGACTGAGGAGGCCATCATCTCAGCCTTCTCCGACAGCGTGCGCGATGTCAAGATGAAGGAGGAGCTGGCGATGCATGAAGACCTGTGCACTTCCTTGGAGCTGTTCAACTTGGCAACCAAGTGCGCCAGGGCTGAGGAAGGGCGTCTCTCCCTCCTCGAGCTGCCTGCCGCAGACCCAGAAGAGAAGAAGCCCAAGGCGAAGGATGTGAAGCACAAGGGGGCTGCCGTGCTCGCGGCAGAACCACACACCAAGCGGGGCAGAGATCTGCCCGAACCTCCCAAGGGCAGTCGATACTGTGTGTACCACGACCTCCACACCCACAACACCAACGAATGTCAAGAGCTCCAAGCCGTGCGAGAAGGAAGGATCGGCCGTCGCCCCGACCGCGGTGACCGGGGCTATGGTCGAGGAGGAGGAAGGAACGCAGGACGCTGGGAAGACCGTGGTCCGCGCCAAGGGTGGAGCGATCAACCTCGCGAGGATCGCTGGCAAGATCCGCCTCGCGAGGGAGACTGGAGGGATCAGCCTCACAAGGATCGCCCGCAAGGCAATGCAGGCCTCCCTCCGCTGCTGCCACAGCCAAGGAGGAACGAGGACCGCCACTAGGACGAGGGGGCTGGGGCCTTCCAGGAGCCGCGCGCGATCGCCTGCATCCTGGGCGGGGCTCAAGCCCCAGCCTCTCAACGCATCTTCAAGCAGTTCGCCCGGGAAGTGAATGCAGTCCTCCCCAAGCTCGAAGCCACGCACCCTCTCAGGTGGTCGGCGTGCGCCATCACGTTCAGCTCAGCAGATCAGCTCAAGTGTGCGGCTACAGCCGGAGTCCTCCCGATGCTTTGTTCCCCAATCATCAGCAACATGGTGGTCACCAGGACCCTCATCGATGGCGGGGCAGGGCTCAACGTCCTGTCCGTGGAAACATTCAACAATCTCCAAGTGCCCTACGGCCAGCTTCAACCAACCAAGCCTTTCTCCGGAGTCACCGACGGCTCCACAGTCCCGATTGGGCAGGTCCGCCTCCCTTTCACCTTCGGGGCACGCGACAACTACTGCACCGAGCTCATCGACTTCGATGTCGCTCACATTCGCCTGCCGTACAACGCCATCCTTGGGTACCCAGCACTGGCCAAGTTTATGGCCGTAACTCACCACGGATACAACGTCCTCAAGATGCCAGGAAGTGGCGGAGTCATCACGGTGCCCTGTGAGGAGAAGGACGCGGTGTGTTCCCCGGAGCGAGCCTTTCAGGCCGCGTCATTGGAAGACCCAGATCGCGGAAGCAGGAGGCTTCCCGAGACCACCCCCAAGAAGAAGAAGACATCGTCCGGCCCGGACCTTCAGGAGGCAGGCCCCTCTGGGCCTGCGCCTGCCCAGGGGGAACCTACTATCGCATAGGAAAGTGTGCCCGACACCCTCCTCAGGCAGGGCTCGGGGGCTCTCCCCTGGAGGGCCACCGACCTGGCTAGGGTCACGAGGGAGGCGCTTGGGCACCACATGGAGGCGTGTTTCGAAGCACGTTTCCCTCAAGAAGGAGTAAGGCAAGGAGAGCCAGACCCTCAGGAGTTCGTCAGCAAGGCCATTCAGGAGCTACAGGAGTCAAGAGTCATGAAAGGCGGCCGCCACCTACCAGCAGTGGCTCCCCATCCAGGCGAGGATGGTGGGCTGCGTGTCTGCATCGACATACCAGGGCTCAATCGAGTCGCCTCTCTGGAGCGCCTCTGGCCCTCGCGAGTGGGGCGCTGCGAAGGTCCACCCCACAGCTACGTTCGCATGCCTTACGGCTTACCGAACGCGGCTGCCACCTACCAACGCCTCATGAGGGGCATCATGGAGGCACAAGAGGACAGGCGTTCCGCAGCCCTGGCGGAAATGGAGATGGTCCGCGAGGAGCCACCAGCGCCTCCGGAGCCTCCCGAGGCCCCTAGGCCTAGGGGCTCGTGAGGATCAGCTTCCGCAGCCCACCGAGTCTGCTACACCAACAGTCCTTCGTCCTCAACATCATCAGGTGACATCTTACAAGTTTCATTTCCAGCTGGGAGCGCCCCCCCATGGCTGCATTATTCCCAGGCCGCGTGGGTCCGTCCCTGTGGCATGTATCCCTTTTATTTCATGTTGTTCGCTTACCTTATTGGGGGCGCCCCTCGGGCTGCATCATCCCCAAGTCGCTCGGGCCAGACCCAGCGGCATGTATCCCTTTTGCGTTTATTTCCGGCTATGCGTTCGACCCGCCATGCTTGATTATTTGATGCCGATCCACGGCACCTCTTCTTCTCCATGCCGACCACTTGCACGTTAAAGGGTGGGTACCTGAGCATCGCGACTCGGGGCTCTTACTGGCTCTCCAGCCCTCACCCTCTGGCCTTGTCCACGGCATCGCGACCTGGCATACCAGCGACGGCTGAGACCAGCTCGAGGGCCGGGACCCGAGGACGAAGAGTGTCGGCATCTAACCAAATTTGCAGGGACACATCACAAGATAAGGCCCAGTGCCAGGCGCAACCCGCCTAGAGGTAAGGCCCCGTGAGTCCCGCGCTGGCTCACAGGTGCCCAGATACACCTCGCCAGGCCCTACCGTGCCAGCCATGTGTTAGGGCGGGGATGTACACGCCCCGGGGGCTCCTCCCGGAGGGGGCCCCCTCCCACGTACCAGTGGAAGCACCATGCTCCGTGCTGGCTGACGACACTGTCGAGGAGCGGCTATGCCCATACACATACGGAAGCGCTATGCTCCGTGCTGGTGATAAACAACTGAGGGTGGCCCCTGGGCCGCATCAACCTCAGGGAGCCCAGAGCTCAGTGTCTAGTCTCATCGTAACGCCTCCCCTCGGGAGTGCCACGCGAGGGTCTGGGCACGGGGGCTGTGCCTGGGTCACGCCCAGACGCACGCCGCCCAGCCAGGCCCCCCCGGGCCTGGCTCGCCGTGCGTCTCTCCCCGAGTGGAGCCAAGGTATGAACGCCGTTTGAGCGTCAAGGGGGACTCCTGAGCATCGCGACTCAGGAGCCTAACTGGTCACGTAGCCCCTCACTCCTTAGTTCTGAAAGGCTAATGGCGGTTGAGGTATGCGCGCGGCCGGGCTCTGCAGACGTAGAACGGTAGATCCACCCACATCATACCTCCCTACTTGCTGTTCGTGCGCCAAGGGGGACTCCTGAGCATCGTGACTCAGGAGCCTAACTTGTCATGTAGCCCCTCACTCCTTGGTCCCGTCCTGGTTTCTGGTCGGGGCTAACGGCGGCTGAGGTATGCGCGGGGCCGGGCTCTGCCGGCGTAGAACATAAGCAAGTAGGAAGGAAAAGCGTAAATCTCAAGGAATTCCAAAGCAAATATTACAGTCCACACTGTTATCTCTATGCCAAATGCAAGTTTAAACGCCTCCCCGAGGCATGATACATGTGCAGGAATTAAAGGCAGGATAGGAGCCACAATGGAGTCACTTGTCGGCGGTGGAGCAGCGCGGAGTGGGTTCGCCTCATGGAGCAGTGGGGTCGGCAGCGCCTTGCTTCGGCTTGGTGCTGAAGGCCCGGAACTTCCCCAGCAGAGCCTCCGGACGACCCTTCACGGCCTCGGCAGCGGCAGCGGCACGCTTGCCGCTTACTGGCTCCAGCAGGCCGTCGAGGTCGACGCCGGGATCGCGAAGGTAGATGTGGGTGAGGACCCGCGTCAGCGCTGCAGAAGACAGGACACGCGCCTCAGCCTCGGCCGTGGGGCCAAGGCCAAGGGCGACATCTTCAAGAGCACGAACCAGGAAGGGAAGCAGCTTGGCGGGGCCGTCCTCAGCGCCAGCCAGCGGGCTCTCCAGGCCGCTGTCGTAAAGCGTCCTCAGCGAGGAGCGAGCCTTCGCCTCCATCTCCGTGAAGGCCACGCGGTCCTCGGCAAGAACCAGAGCCTTGTCGTCCAGCTCGGCCTTCCTCGCCCCCAACTCCTGCTCCAGCGCGCCTAGGCGGTCGCGGCGCTTCCTGAGCTTGACCTCCCTCTCCTTGACGGCCGCCTCGCGAGCCTTCATGCCTTCTTCCTGCTCTTGGCGAAGGCAGACCTCTTTCGCGAGCTGGTCCCGCAGGCCTTGCAGCTCGTCCTCCAGCGCCTTGCAGCGACCACGGACGTCGACCACCTCCCCCAGGGCTGCGTCACGAGCAGCCTTCGCCTCAAGGACGGCCTGCTTCTCCTAATTGCAAGCCTCCGACGACTCCAGCGAAGAGGAGGAAGGAGGGGAGCGGGAAAAAGGGCCTGACTCCGAGGCGACTGACGGAGAGTCGAGGGCTCCCCTCCCCTGGCGCAGGTCCCGCGTTCTCCGCCTCAAGGACGGCCCGCTCCCCTGCTTCTCCTCTTCGCACGTCCACCGGTTCCTCGGGAGTTTCCATGGGCACAGGCCCGTCCCCATTGAAGACGGGCATGGACTCCACTACCTGCTCCCAGTCGTCATGGAGGAACAAGGGCGTCGGAGCACCCTCCAACCTTGCCACATCGCCCCGACCAGAGATTGGAGGACCGCAGCCAGATCTCCGTCGGCCAAGGCCGCGGGGCTCGGATGGGTCCTCCGCATCGGAAGCGAGTACTGCCGAAGCGGAGCCAGCTGGTGCTCCAGGAATTCCCTCAGCAGCGATGCGCCGGTCAGCTTCGCCGCCGCCATGTTGGCCGGCCTCAGATCCGCGTCCATATTCTCCAACACCAGCTTCGCGCGGGGGTCCGCGAGCTCCACTCGACCCCAATCGCTGGAGCTCGTGGGTTGCTCCGTGGGCAAGATCAGCCGAGGGTGGATGCGCCCAGCATCCGCCAAGACCCACTTGCTCCTGAAGCCCTTAATCCTTTTCCCGGGGTTCGAAATGGCAATGGCGCCACCGTACGCGATGAAGCTCGCGCACGCGGAAGCAGGACCGCGAGAGGTCCGGAGGTAGAAGTAGTGGTGCAGCAAGGCCACTGAGGGCTGCACCCCTACATGAGCCTCGCAGTAATAGGCAAAGATCGCCAGGAGAAGGACGGAGTTGGGATGGAGATGCAGAGCCTGCAGCTTATAATGGCGGAGGACAGAGAAGAAGAACTCGGAGAAGGGAGGCACCAGGCCAGCAGCAATGGCGCTTACGAAGAACGGATAGAAGGTGCTCCCTTGACCCTCAGGGGTGGCGGAGCCGGCCTTGAACACCTTCGCCCCGTCAATGCCCCGCGCCGCCGCCAACGGCGCAACCGGGCGAGGCTCGCCTCCGACACGTTCGGTGGAGTCCAGGGCAGACGAGTACCAAGCTACGGCCGGGGACTGACGAGGCGCCATGACTTCCTAGGTCACACGGTCGGAGTGGATCTGGAAATTTTGGAGGAAGGAAGGAGAGGCGCAAGAAAGGGGATCTGAGCAGCAACCGGAGAAAGCAAAAAGCAAAGCCTAGGCAGATGCCGCTCCTTTATCAACTCGCGCGGTTGCTAAGGCGCTCACGTCCAATCAACCGCCACGCGGCACCCAGGACCGCAGGCTGTTAGGGCCCGCGGCGCTTCTCTCTTGCCCTTCCGCCTCCCTGCACGGCCAAGTCCGGGCGCGCCTTGGGCCCGGGGGCTACTGTCGACGTTCTGGGAACGGGGGTCCCCAGACTTTCCTGCCTGCGGCCTGCGGCGTGGCTCAAAGGGGGGCCCAGCGCGGCCCATCTTCATCAACACAGACCCAAGACCCTCGCGAGGGGCCAAGCCTCGCGGGGCGGATGACACGGAGCTTCCTCAGGCACGGCCTCACCAGGCTGGCTCGCGAGGAGGCGGAGAGATCAAGGCGGGGTACCTCACGAGGTGCCCGTGACGCAAGCCATGACTACCAAGGGCGCCAGGCGGGCGCCAGCCCATGCAGTGTCCTCCTTTCCCCTTTGGTGCAAAGGGGGCAAGCGCAGCCGCGGAGTACCGAGGCATCAGGCAAAGGTTGCCGTTTCGGTGCAACAAGACCAAGAACAGGAGGACCGCAAGACGGAGGTCATTGTGGAGCCCAATACGGCGTCACCACCAGAGCTTTGTGCAGGCGAGGACCAACTTTAGTCAGGATAAGTGTACTAGATGTTCCCCTTCAAAATGGCCAATTGTTGGCGCCCTTCCCGCTTAATATTTGGGAAGAGGCCCAGGGCCATTGCCTATAAATAGGACGAGCCACCCACAAGGATGAAGGTCGGGTTCGAGGTAAAAGGAAGGTTAGAGACAGAGATCTAGGATCAAGGATCGGATCGAAATTAGAGAGAGAGAAGGGTGACTGAACTCCTCCTAGCAGTTCGTCCCCCCAGCAAAGAGCAGACCCTTGCGAGGCTGTTCTTCCCTGTATTGTTCATCATCATCAGCCCAAGAGGTAATCCACCACACCACACACTGGAGTAGGGTATTACACCACAACGGTGGCCCGAACCAGTATAAACCCTGTGTCTCTTGTGTTGCTCTTTCCTTAGCTTAGATCTTAGCGAGGCGGAGGGGTGCAGGTAGGTAGAAGGCGAAATCTCCGCACGCACCCCAGTGTTCGAACCTCAAGGGTCTGCCGGAACCCGAAATCTGACATAGCCCAACAGCGCTCCAAAGTGGCCCAAAGGCCAGCCAAACTCCATCCATCATCTCGGTCGTCCAATCACGATCGCGTGGCCGAAAACCATGCTCAATTTGGAGCCTCCTAGCTCCCTCTACCTATAAAAAGGCATCTCCCACGAAATTCTCGCAGTCCAACCCTAACCTCTCTGTCTCCTCGCGCCGCCGGACAAATATCAGCCGGCCGGACATGTCCGCCCGCGCCATCGCCGCCACGTGGAAACACGCCATTCGCCCGGCCGCCTCCCTCCGCCGCCGGCCCGCCGAGGCCCAGGGCAGGCCCCCGAGGCCCAGCCGCTCCTCTGCGCCGGTCACCGCCCCCGCCACCGCCGCTTTCCTCGCCCCGCCGCGCCTCCGCCGAGGGCCGCCTCCGCGGCCATCGCCGGCGACCGCCCCTGCCGGAGCCCGCTACACCGCCGCGGCCTCCTCCCCGCCGGCGCCCGGCGCCTCTCCTCGCCTACCCCGTTCCTGGTCGCTTCCAGCGACCTCCGCAACTCCGGCGAGCTTCGTCGAGCTCCGGTCACCGCAACCACAGATTCCGGCGAGATCTCGGTGGACCTCGATCCGCGTGCCCGATCTGGATCTGAGATTAGGGTTGACTTTTGCCCTAGTTCCTAATATTTTTAGCATTTTTCATCATGCCATAACTTTGCATCCGTGGCTCTGTTTTTGGCGTGTAGCATGTCAAATTGTTCGTCTCGATGTGTACTTCATTTCATTCCATTGCACCATGCTCATTTGAGTTCATCTTGATGCCCTAAATGCTGTTGCAAGAGTGCTATGCAATGTTAGTTTCAGATTCTTATCAGTAATTGGGCATTTGTCATTTTTGCCATGATTAATGTGTGCCTCCTATGAGCTTCAGCCCTACATGTGTTTTGAAATATGCCATGCCACCTTTACAGGGGTGTATGCCATGTATTTTTGTGATCTTTGTGGTGACTAGCACAAGCATGCAAAGTAGCTCTCGTAATGTTGCTGATTTCAGGGACTTAGAAATCTTCTAAGTCTTTTCCCTGATAATGTTTTTATGCCATGTATTCTTGTTGCTACAAAGTGATCCATGCCTATTTTGAGCATGTTCAGTAAGGATGATTTTGAGCTTTGTGGTGAGTGCATCGAGCTCGCAAACATGCCTACGTGAATCTGTTTTGCCATGTTCCAGTTTTCTGCTAAGTCTGAATCTATTAATGGAAGTTGCTATGTTCACATGGTTGTCGTTGTATTTTCTGATCCCTTTTGGCTTATGGTCAGTAAGGGACTTTTGTTGTATGCTTTGAGTAGCTTCATGAAATGCATTGCTTTGCCATGTTATGTTCCTGTAGCATGTTGTTATCTTGCTCTAAACATTGCTTCCTGATGTTAAATTCCTGATATGTTGTTAATTTCACTAAGTCTGTAACCTGATATCTTTTGCACTTTTGCCATGCTTGTTTGAACCTGCTATTGTGTGATTTAGTCGTAGCTTAGTGTTCATATTTTGTCAAGCGTCTTGAGTGGATCTCTGCCATGTGCTTTGTTGTTATGTTAGAGTGCAAAAGCTTGTTGTTCTTGATGCATTTAGATGGCCTCGTGCTGTTAATCGCAGATTTGTGCCATTATTGTTTTGCTTGCCATTTGAAAACCGTGCATCTGATTCCGGTGATCTTTATATCGATTTCGACCGAAATCAACTCATCTTTCCAGCGGCACTCTTGGTTTTCTAAGTTGAGGCCAGGTTCAATCTTTCCTTTCCGAAGCATGCATATGCATTGCATATCACGTCCCGCATATCATGCCATGTTTTGCATCATGTTGCTTGTGCATTGCACCGTGGTTGATTGCGGTTCCCTTTGTTTGTGTTATTGCTTTGGGTAGAGCCGGCAGACGAGTACGTGATCGAGAAACCAGTTGAGTACGCTTACGAGGATCAAGCTTACGTCAACTCGGAGAACTTTGCAGGCAAGATGACCATACCCTTGAAATCACTTCTATCTTTGCTTACTAAATGCTCGCTCTTTTGCTATGCCTATGCTATGATACCTACCACTTGCTTATCATGCCTCCCATATTGCCATGTCAAACCTCTAACCCACCTTGTCCTAGCAAACCGTTGTTTGGCTATGTTACCGCTTTGCTCAGCCCCTCTTATAGTGTTGCTAGTTGCAGGTGAAGATTGGAGTTTGTTCCGTGTTGGAACATGTTTATTTGTTGGGATATCATTATTATATCTTGTCTACTTTGATGCATCTATATACTTGGTAAAGGGTGGAAGGCTCGGCCTTATGCCTGGTGTTTTGTTTAACTCTTGCCGCCCTAGTTTGCGTCATACCGGTGTTATGTTCCTTGATTTTGCATTCCTTACACGGTTGGGTTATAATGGGAACCCATTGACAGTTCGCCTTGAATAAAACTCCTCCAGCAAGGCCCAACCTTGGTTTTACCATTTGCCACCTAGCCTTTTTCCCTTGGGTTTCGCGGACTCAAGGGTCATATTATTTTAAACCCCCGGGCCAGTGCTCCTCTGAGTGTTGATCCAAAACAGAGCCACTTGCAGCGCCACCTCGGGGAAACTTGAGGGATGGTTTTAGTTGTACGTAGTGTTCATCCGGTGTGCCCTGAGAACGAGATATGTGCAGCTCCTATTAGGATTTGTCGGCACAGCGGGTGGTCTTGCTGGACTTGTTTTACCATTGTCGAGATGTCTTGTAACAGGGATTCCGAGTCTGATCGGATTGTCTTGGGAGAAGGAATATCCTTCCTTGACCGTGAGAGCTTATGATGGGCTAAGTTGGGACACCCCCGCAGGGATTTGAACTTTCGAAAGCCGTGATCGCGGTTATGGGCAGATGGGAATTTGTTAATGTCCCATTGTAGAAAACCTGAAACTTAACTTAACTAAAATGAATCAACAGAGTGTGTGGCTGTGATAGTCTCTTTTCGGCGGAGTCCGGGAAGAGAACACAGTCTCGAGTTATGCTTGAACATAGGTTGTTCTAGGATCACTTCTTGATCATAGTTTCAGGACCGTGCCTTGCCTCTCTCTTCTCGCTCTCATTTGCGTATGTTAGCCACCATATATGCTAGTGCTTGCTGCAGCTCCACCTCATACCTTTTACCTACCTATAAGCTTAAATAGTCTTGATCGCGAGGGTGTGAGATTGCTGAGTCCCCGTGACTCACATATTACTTCAAAACCAGATGCAGGGATCGATGATACCGTTCCAGGAGATGCGACTGAGCTGAAGTGGGAGTTCGATGAGGACTCAGGACGATACTACGTTTCCTTTCCATATGATCAGTAGTGGAGCCCAGTTGGGGCGATCGGGGACATTATGCATTGGGTTGTCTTTATTTTGGTTCCATGGTCGGACCTTGATTGTATCTGGACGAATGTAATGTTATATTTGTGCATTGTGTGACGTGGCGATTGTAAGCCAACTATGTACCTCTTTTCTTATTCAGTACATGGGTTGTGTGAAGATTACCCCACTTGCGACATTCCTTACAATGTGGTTATGCCTCTAAGTCGTGCTTCGACACGTGCGAGATATAGCCGCATTGTGGGCGTTACAAGTTGGTAATCAGAGCCTTCCCCGACTTAGGAGCCCCCTACTTGATCGAATCGCTGGCGTTGTTGAGTCTAGAAAAAAAATTGAGTCTTATGGGATTATATATATCGGAGAGTAGGATTCTTTTTACTCCTCAGTCCCTTCGTCGCTCTGGTGAGGCATCATGACGTAGAGTTTTGACTCTTCTCTTCTCAAATTTCACTAAAAAAATTAGGATCACGCGGGTATCTTGGAATCGTTTCGATGGTTTTGTGACGAGAACATTGTTGTTGGCGCCTCCTGACATTTAGGGGTTGTGGCAGTGTCCTGGGGAGTTGAGCTCCGAGGTGTTGTCGTCACAATTTTATCATTGCAGTTTTGGAATACCTGAGTTTCGCCGACATCGAAAATCTCTTTTATGCAGTTGTTTGTGAGATAACCTCGACGCCACCCAGTACTGGGGCGGGAGTTTGGGAGTATTGCCATAACTCGTATAATGGATGCTTTTTGAAGGTTGAGGTAAATGATTTCCGAAGGTTTCTTGGTTATGTGTTGAAGGATGGATACAGCTGGATGTAGGATTTGCTAGCTTTGGGTGAGATATTATGCTTCCCCTGTATCCCCAACACCTGATTGCATAATCGGGAAATTTCGGGAGTTTCATAGGTGGGAATTCATGTAGCTCTAGTATTTCTTCCGCGAATATTTGGTTTGTGATTGGGTAATCCTCACCAAGTATTTGTTCTTGTCCGTACCTTGTTGTTTTATTCTTCTACCTCTATCTAAGTGGCTTCTCAATTTATGGAAGTGAGACCATTTAATTTGGAATGCATTCGTTCATTCTTGTTCGAATGTTGAGACTATATGTTGCAATTTCGATCCATTTGATTCAGCTTGAATATATGTCTGTCATGATGCTAACGGATGTCACCCTCTTCAGGATGGCTCCTCCAACGCGTCAGAATCATGAACCGCCGCCACCACCTCCACCTCCGGAGGCATGGCAAGCTGTGATGGCCGCTACCAATGCCAACACGCAGCTGATCATGCAACTCTTGCAAGAGCGCAACCAAGGAAATCAAGGCCATGCCAACAATCAAAATCAGTTTGCTACACTCAACCAGTTCCTCACAAACCAGCCAAAGACCTTCAGTAACTGTGTCGAGGCAATAGACGCTGATGATTGGCTCGTGGATATCTGCAAGCATTTCGAGTGCAGCAACGTCAGGCCTCGTGTGTGTTGCAGCCCAACACCCCTCCAAAGTGGCCCAAAGCCCAGCCAAAACCCCTCCATCATCTCGGTCGTTCGATCACGATCGCGTGGCCGAAAACCGTGCTCAATTTGGAGCCTCCTAGCTCCCTCTACCTATAAAAAGGCATCTCCCCCGAAATTCTCACAGTCCAACTCTCGTGGAGTTGACACGGCAGATGTCCTAGAGCAAGGACTTAGTCGTAGGGCCATCGCACTAGGAAGCTTAAAGGGGTTGATCGGGACAAAGGACACACGAGAGAGTTTTTATACTAGTTCGGCCCCTTACGATGAAGGTTAAAGCCTACGTCTAGTTGGTGTTGGTATTGCTGAGGTTTCGATCTCCAAGAGGCTCAACTCGCCGGCTTGGTTATCGACTTGGTTGTTTCTTGCCCTAAACCGCCACCAGGTCGTCCCCTTATATACATGGGTTGACGCCTGGTGGCCCACAGAGTCCCGGTTGGCTCATAATCGTGTCCGGCTGGGTGACTTCCTTTACATGCCTTTCTTTACAAGTATTTCCTTACATACGGCGGTTTACAGTATCAGGCCTTAAGCCGGCCCCAGGCCTTTGGGCCTTCTATACATTTAGTAAACTATCATCTCGAATGTTTATCGGGCTTCTTCTGTAACCCGCCATTAGGGCTGACCCGGCCCCTCCTGGGCGGGTCATACTGGTAGTAATATCCCCAACATTAGGCCCAGGTTGACTTTGAACTTTGTTCTTTTGTCAATCTTCAATACTTAGGTGGAATCCATCCTCTGTCTGAAAACTTCTGTAACCCGCCGTGACGTCATCTTCTGAAAACACAAAAAACCTTCATGACGTCATCCTCCAATGGATCTTTTATTTTTTAATGCCTTCCGAGAATTGAGGCGTCCGTTTAGTTGGATAATCTTTATTCGGGTCTCCTTGATTTTCGTGCCCGCCTGTTCGCGCACTCCCTTATAAATAGGTACCACTTAGGTCTTTTTTCATTCTCCTCCTTCGGTCGTCTTCCTCCTCTCACTGCTTCGCTGCCGCTCGAGCTCTGCCGCCGCCGCCGCAGATCTCCTCGTCTCCACCTCAGGCCGCTGCATCGACCTGACTTGTCCAAAGAAAACGCGACGAACCTCCGCAGCAAATCCGCACCCATAAGTCTCCCCTTCTTAATCTTTTTTAGATCTGCATTAGGGCTTTGCGAGTTCGTCGGTGTTCTTCATCATTCTTCATGAACTTTCCTGGTAGTTCTTCCTCCGCGGCCTCTAGGGATCCAAAAAGGAAATATAACTCGTGTGGTAGTTGTTTGGCATCCATTTTGATAGCCATAGATCCCTTTTTCTCTGTACAGATGCTTCGTTATAGCTGATGAACCCATCTGTACTAGATATTTAGGTCTAGAATATTTTCTTTTCAGAACAACCATTTGATCCAAAATAATAATGACATCTTGGTAAAATGTGTTTATGCCAACACTTAACTAAATCTGCTTTCTAAGAAAATCTGTAGTCATGGCGGCTTACCGCTCCGACTTTCTTTTCCCTATATGTCATTAGCCCTTAGTTAAACTGCCATTACTTGTTTTATAACTGACCGTAAACTGAGCCGGCATGTTATTATTTACTTTTCAGTTCTTTGCACGTCATGCCGTCAAAGACACCCACCGTCTGTAATCGGGTCCCCTCATCCATATCTGAGGAACGGTTAAAAGAGTTCTTCATCGTTGGGTTTCTGCCTTCAAAAAATGTCATGTCTTATCGTGCTCCTAACCCGGAGGAAGAATGCACCAATCCAAAAGACGGAGAAGTGATTGTCTTCACTGACCACATGAACCGTGGCTTCTCACCGCCCGGTTCAAAATTCTTCAAAGAGGTCCTTCATTTTTTCAAACTTCATCCTCAGGATCTTGGACCCAATTCCATATCTAATATTTGTAATTTCCAAGTACTTTGTGAGGTGTATCTTCAGCAAGAGCCGACCGTAGAGCTGTTTAGGGAATACTTTTATCTGAACCGGCAGAATGAATGCACCAATGTCCCTAGCTTAGAACTTGGAGGTATCTCAATTCAGCGTCGTCAGGGTGCTGTCTTCCCTCTCATCGTCTTACCAAGTCACCCAAAGGACTGGAACCAAACTTGGTTTTATTGTCAGGATATCTCTCCAGCAAACGAGAAGCCACTGCCGGGTTACTGCCCCGGTCGTTACCAGGATGACACTGGGGCCAGTCATTGGGGCCAGTCAGGCCGGGGAAGCAGAGGTAACTATCATTTCCTCCTACTCAGAGCCCTTACCAAGACACAAAGTTCGACGAGTGATCCGTAAAGTAAGGTTTTCTAACCCCTTAGCTCACTTGGATCCCAACTTTCATTTGAAAAAGCAGCAACATGAAAGCCGCCATGAAGTTGAGATTGAAGATGAACCGGCTGTCGTCCTTCAACAGACCCCTCGGAAACGACCGAACGAGGTTTACTTATTACTGTCCTTAACTTGTTTTAATGAATCATGCGCATTGTATTCCTGTTAACTTCTTTCTTTTACCTTTTCAGGAGGTGTCTCGTTCCTTAGGCGACTCATCACAAACACAATTTCCGGCTTTCAAGACTGCTCATGGGTAATCAGAAACCCTCTTTTCTTCTGGGTTGATCAATTGTATCTTGATGCTGACTGTCCTGTAATATATATTTTTTCCTTAGCGGCCAGGCTAAATCCAAGAAGGCGAAGGTAACAAAACCGGCGGAAGACCCGCCAGTACTAGCATCTGAGCCAGCTAGGCCGCCTTCTCCATTAACTGTCGCCCCAGAAGACCCGCCTATTGTCAATGAAGCAAATCCTTTGGAGCCGTCCCTTGACAAAGCCACTATGGACCCTTCTACGGCTGGGCCGTCAAGCTCAACCGACCTGTCGTCTCCCCGTGTTCAAGATGTTCAAATTACTGGGAGCCGCTTTGTTGAGCCGGGGAACCCAACAGTATTGGCTCGGTGCACAGCTAAGCAAGAAGCATTGGAGAGGCAGAAGGTTCGTTTTGATGTTGCCAACTATGACCGTCTTAATGCCAGTGATATCTTATCCGGCTATGTCAGTCATGTACACTCCAGTCCTGATTCTGAGATTGGTCAAGCAGCTTCAGTTGAAGTATGAGGTATGTTGTTTCCGGTTTACCAATATTCCTTCAGCCCCCAAGTCTTCAGATTATGAGAGGAACGAAATAACCTGTAGACTTAAAATATAGGCCAAGACTTTTACCTCTGAATATTTGCCTGATATCGATAGAACAAAACTTCACCCATAGTCCCCAAGGACCGGTTTATTTTGATCATTAATGAATCGGTACTTCAGAATTTAAAACTATCTGCGAAGTATTTAACACTCCGGTTTAACCTTCATAAACTTGTTGAACTGCGTACATTAGCACCCAAGTGCCAAGTGATGTTACTTTGTAGAGGACTTGGGACTTCAAATATGTCGGTAGAGTCGTAAAAATTTGATTTGGCATATATTAGCCCCCAAGTGTCAAGTGGTTTATTTGTAAAGTACTTGGGACTTGAATCTTGAATTTAAATATTAGAATTTGAAACCAAGCCTTGACTTATCTCAACATTTCACAAAATGCATTGTCTGAATTGAATTCTCAATTATCTGACGCAAAGACCCGGCTAGCAAGTCAAGAATCCAAAATCAAATCTTCCACTTCCAAACTGCAAATGAGCCTTTCTGCAACAGAAAATTTGAAGACTAGCTTTGCTACCAAGGAGAAGGCTTGGGAAAATGAGAAAACACTCCTGACCCGATGAGCTGAGACAGCCGAAACAGCTCTGAAAGAAATTTCAACAGAGCTGAACAGTTTGAAGGGCCGGGTGTCTCAGATGGTTGCTACTATCTTTGGTAAGCTGCCTGAGTTGACCTTTCGTATAATTTTTGCCAAACCGGAATATGATCCGCCAACTTACTCTGTTGAAAATATATGCAGGTCCGCGAAGTAAAAAACTGAGCCAAGACCCATTGATTAAATTGAAGGCAGTATACACCTTGGTTGAACAATTGTACATTGGTGCACAAGGGCTCTGGCCGCTATCTCTCCTGCAAATCAAGGACCCAACCGGCTTAGCGATGTCCTGAAGAAGCTGTCCATCCTTCCGGCGAGATTCTAAGAAGTAAAATGCTCCTGCGCGTGAGCCGGAGCTTTGACTGCCCTAAGCCGCTCCAAGGCTTGGGTGCCAGATCTAGACCCGACGGACGTAGCAAGAGGTTATCCTACTGTAAAAGAGGATGGGTCTCCGTTTGATCAGGATGATTTCATAACATGTGTACGCGAAGTCCGGCCTCAGGCGACTAGTCTTGGAGAAGACACCAATGTTGACAAGTACCAGCCGGGTTTTGATAGTGAAAATAAGAAGATGGCCACTCCTTCATACAAAGTAGCAGACCTGATCCCACCTATGAGAGAAGATACCTTTGCTCCAGAAATTGACCCGGTCGGCCTGATTGACGACGAAGCCGAATTTGTCACCATGAACGGCTTTGATTGGTCAAAATCCAACTTCCAGCAAACAGAAGGTGGTGAACCGGCGAGGGAGGGACAGTGATCATCTTCATAGGCTTATAAAGCCTTGTAATAACTTTAGTTGCTAAAACACTGCATGTTTGCTTATGCCATAGTGCATAAAATATTTCTATGTGAATCTGCTTCTAGATGTCAATGTATGCATCGTTTAATGTTTGTCTCTATTATATTTGAACTATGGTTCTGTGAATACAAGAAAAAGACTGGCAAGGCGGTTTAGAACCAAACGGGCGTAGACACCCTAATTCACAGCCGATATATTTTCCTCAATAAAGAACAGAGACAAATATAAGGAAAGGATAAGGGTTAATATGAATTTCTGAGCTAACGCAGCGAGTAAGCGTGTATAAGTAGAAATCATACCTTGTCCTTGTTGATCCTTAGATCGCCGGGTTTAATAATCCGGGTGGTGAACTTTGGATCCTTGAGCCACCGGCTTGAATAACCCAGGCTGCTGTGTTGTTCAATAATTGAGCCGGTGGAGAAAACCAGGTTGTCTTATTTGTAATATTGAAACAACAAAAGCTAAAAGGCAAGCAACAGAGAATAAACATAATTTTAACTCTGTATTCAAAAAGCTGGGGGTTTCTGAGAAACCGGACCAAAGGGGTTAAGCTAAGGTTCGAATACGACCATATAGCCCCTAGTGGCTTTGGCGTTGCGACGATCAAGAGGGTACCGACAGCTATGTTCTCTTTGGTTTGAATACGACCTATGTTTGAACAGGAAGCCCCCAAATGACCTTGAGAGGTTTTTAACGACCCTGATTCGAATATGATCCAAGTCGGACTCAAAAGGGTTTAACCTATGATTCGGATACGATCAAGAAGCCCCCAAGTGAGTTTGGCCTTGAGCTGATCAAGAGGGTTACGGCAGCTATGTTCTCTTTGGTTCGAATATGACCTATGTTTGAACAGGAAGCCCCAAAGTAACCTTGAGATTTGCAGCTAGATTCGGATACGATCATAAGTCAGACTAAAAAGGTTAAACTTGATTCAAATATGACCAGCTCCTTAATAATCATTGTAAGTAAGAAATAATAAAGATGTTTAGTCCGTGAAAAGAAAGGAGACCGGTGGTCTTACTTTATTGCTTATCATAATATATACAACATGAACGTATGTACATGTTGAGAGCCGGTGGCTCGGGTGTAATATGGCCAAAGTTGAGCAATGTTCCATGGCCGGTGGGTCTCCTCTTCCGACTTATGTGAGTTTGCATGCTCTCGAACGTCAATGAGGTAGTAGGACCCATTGTTTAAATTTTTACTGACCACAAAGGGTCCTTCCCAAGGTGGGGATAACTTGTGTGCATCTGAAAGATCTTGGATGAGCCGGAGCACCAAGTCGCCTTCCTGAAAAGTCCTGGACTTAACCCGGCGGCTGTGATAACGACGCAGGTCCTATTGATAAATTGCTGACCGCGCTGCTGCTAAGTCTCTTTCTTCATCCAACAAGTCAAGTGCATCCTGTCTGGCTTGTTCATTGTTAGCTTCAACATAAGCTGCCACACGGGGCGAGTCATGAAGGATGTCACTGGGCAACACTGCTTCTGCTCCATAAACCATGAAGAAGGGTGTGTAACCCGTAGACCTGTTGGGTGTAGTATTGATACTCCATAACACTGAAGGCAATTCCTCTACCCAACAACCCGGCGTTCGCTGTAAAGGAACCATAAGCCGGGGTTTTAGTCCTTTCAGAATTTCCTGATTGGCTCTCTCAGCTTGACCATTGGATTGAGGATGAGCTACAGAAGAAACATCAAGCCGGATGTGCTCTCGCTGACAAAATTCTTCCATAGCCCCTTGGGACAGATTAGTGCCATTGTCTGTGATAATACTATGTGGAAAACCGAAACGGAAGATTACTTTTTTAATGAACTGAACCGCCGTGGCTGCATCACACTTACTCACAGGCTCCGCCTCAACCCATTTGGTGAACTTATCAACAGCCACCAAGAGATGAGTCTTTTTATCTTTAGACCTTTTGAAAGGTCCCACCATGTCAAGCCCCCAGACTGCAAACGGCCAAGTGATTGGAATCATCCGGAGCTCTTGAGCCGGCACATGCGCTCGTCGTGCAAATTTTTGACATCCATCACATCTACTAACCAGATCTTCTGCATCAGCGTGAGCCATCAACCAGTAAAAACCGTGACGAAACGCTTTGGCCACTAAAGATTTTGACCCGGCGTGATGACCGCAATCGCCTTCATGGATCTCACGAAGGATTTCTTGACCTTCTTCGGGGGAAACACACCGTTGAAATGCTCCGGAAACACTGCGATGAAATAACTCTCCATCCGAAATCGTCATGGACTTAGATCGCCGGGTTATCTGCCGAGCCAGGGTCTCATCCGCCGGCAATTCTCCCTGGGTCATGTAAGCCAAGAACGGCACCGTCCAATCTGGGATGACATGAAGAGCTGCCACCAACTGCGCCGCCGCGTCAAGAACAACTAAATCTTCTTCTGTGGGCAACTTGACAGAGGGGTTATGCAAGACATCCAAAAAGGTGTTGGGTGGTACCGGCTCACACTGAGACCCCCAGCCGGCTTAAAGCATCAGCTGCTTCATTCTTTCAACGGTCAATGTGTTCCACCTGATAACCTTTAAAATATCCTGCAACGGCATCGACCTCTTAGCGATAAGCCGCCATGAGAGGGTCTTTGGAATCCCACTTGCCAGATACCTGTTGAGCCACTAGATCTGAATCACCAAGACATCTGACCCAGCTCAAGCTCATCTCCTTTGCCACTCGAAGACCATGGAGCAATGCTTCATACTCTGTTGCGTTGTTAGTGCATGGAAACATCAACCGTAACACATAACAAAATTTATCACCTTGTGGGGAAGTTAATACGACTCCAGCCCCCGAGCCTTCCAATTGCCTGGATCCATCAAAATGAATAGTCCAATATGTGTTGTCCGGCTTCTCTTCTGGCATCTGCATCTCTGTCTAGTCATTGATGAAGTCAACCATGGCTTGAGACTTAATTGCAGTACGTGGAACATACTTCAGCCCATGAGACCCAAGCTCAATTGCCCACTTGGCAACTCGCCCTGTGGCTTCTCTATTTTGAATAATGTCTCCCAAAGGAACAGAGCTAACCAAAGTGATTGGATGTCCCTGAAAGTAATGCTTAAGCTTCCGTCTTGCCATGAACACCCCATAAACAAGCTTCTGCCAATGTGGATATCGTTGCTTAGATTCAATTAGTACTTCACTAACATAATAAACCGGCCGCTGAACCGGTTGCTCTTTGCGAGCCTCCTTGCGCTCTACCACCATAGCCACGCTAACAGCCCGTGAGTTGGTAGCCACGTATAGCAATAGCGGCTCTTTCTCAATTGGAGCAGCTAGGACTGACGGCTCAGCCAACTGTGCCTTTAGATCCTCAAAAGCAGCGTTCGCAGCATTGCTCCAAACAAAAACATCTGTTTTCTTCATCAACTGATATAGAGGCATAGCCTTTTCCCCTAACCGGCTTATGAACCGGCTCAAAGCAGCCACACGACCCGCCAGTCGTTGAACATCATTGACGCGGGTTGGTTTGGCTAGAGATGTAATTGCCTTGATTTTCTCTGGGTTAGCTTCAATACCTCGGTTAGACACCAGAAAACCCAAGAGCTTGCCGGCTGGCACTCCAAAAACACACTTGGCCGGGTTAAGCATCATCTTGTAAACCCGAAGATTATCAAAAGTTTCCTTCAGGTCTGTGACCAAGGTTTCCTCTTCCCTGGATTTCACCACTATATCATCCACATAGGCATGAACATTGCGCCCAATTTGATTGTGAAGACAATTCTGCACACATCGCTGGTAAGTCGCCTGGGCACTCTTAAGCCCAAAAGGCATAGACACATAGCAGAAAGCCCCAAAAGGAGTTATGAAAGCTATCTTCTCTTGATCCTTGACTGCCATCTTAATCTGATGATAACCGGAGTAAGCATCTAAGAAACTTAATCATGCGCAACCCGCAGTAGCATCAATGATCTGATCAATACGGGGAAGAGCAAAAGGATCAACCGGACAAGCCTTGTTCAAATGTGTGTAATCCACACATATACGCCAGGTGCCATTCTTTTTGAGTACAAGCACCGGGTTAGCTAACCATTCTGGGTGAAAGACCTCCACAATGAACCCGGCTGCCAAGAGCCGAGCCACCTCTTCTCCGATGGCCTTGCGCCTTTCTTCATTGAACCGCCGGAGAAACTGTCTGACAGGTTTGAACTTTGGATCGATATTAAGAGTGTGCTCAGTGAGTTCCCTCGGGACACCTCGCATGTCTAAAGGTTTCCATGCAAAGATGTCCCGGTTCTCATGGATGAACTCGATGAGCGCGCTTTCCTATTTCGGATCCAAGTTTGCGCTGATGATGAACTGCTTAGATGAATCGCCAGGCACAAAGTCAACCATCTTAGTGTCATCAGCTAATTTGAATTTTAACTCCGGCTCATGCTCTGTGGTTGGATTTTTTAATGACGTCATGTCCGCCGGGTCAACGTGATCTTTGTAGAACTTCAACTCCTCTGTTGCACAAACAAATTCAGCATAGGCAGCATCACCTTCTTCACATTCCAACGCTATCTTCCGGCTCCCATGGACTATAATGGTGCCCTTGTGACCCGGCATCTTGTGCTGCAAATACACGTAACACGGCCGAGCCATGAACTTGGCATAAGCCGGCCGCCCAAACAGAGCATGATATGGGCTTTTGATCTTAACCACTTCAAATGTTAATTTTTCTGCTCTGGAGTCATACTCATCCCCAAAGGCTACTTCCAGTTCGATCTTACTAACCGGGTATGCCGACTTACCAGGTACCACACCATGAAAAACAGTGTTGGATTGTTTAAGATTTTTATCCGTCAATCCCATCCGGCGGAACGTCTCATAGTAGAGGATGTTGATGCTGTTGCCTCCATCCATGAGTACCTTAGTAAACTTGTACCCACCAACCTGAGGTGCCACCACCAAAGCCAAGTGACCCGGATTATCAACCCGGGGCGGGTGATCCTCTCTGCTCCACACAATAGGCTGCTTCAACCAACATAAATAACATGGAATTGTCGGCTCAATGGCATTGACGTCCCTCTTATGGAGTTTCTGGTCCCTCTTGCATAAATGGTAGTAAAGACATGATATTGTCCGCTACTCAACTGCTTCGAGTTGCTCTGATAGCTGGATTGCTGCTGCTGCTGATTCCCTTGGCCATGTTGCTGATTATATCCTCCTTGGTGACCAGGATAACCCTGACCGTGAAAACCTCCTCCGCTTGAACCGGCGCCCGGGCCCTGAAAGCCGCCTCCACCTGAGCCGCCGCCTGGGCCGTGACCCCCATCAAATGCATTTGAATTTTTAAATGCCTTCATGATCGTGCAATCCTTTCACAAGTGGGTGGCTGGTTTCTCCCGGGTGTCGTGTTTTACAAGGTTCATTCAAAAACTGCTCAAGGGTGGGGCCTGACCCGCCCGATCGAGGGGGTTGCCTGCCCTTGCGCCGCTGATTACCACCCTATGCATTAGTATTAGCAACAAACTCATCAGCCTTATGTTTATTACCTCCTTGATTCGTCGGGTTATGCTGGTGACCCTTGACATTGTCGTTCTTCTTTCCCTTCGTTGTCTTTTCTTCATCAGACACCGGGTCCTTAGTGGTATCAGAATTGGCATACTTGACAAGAGCTGCCATCAACGTCCCCATGTCATTGCAGTCACGTTTAAGCCGCCCCAACTTTTGCTTCAGCGGTTCAAAGCGGCAGTTTTTCTCCAACATCAAAACTGCTGAGCCGGCATCCATCTTATCAGATGAATGTATTATCTCCTTGATCCGGCGCACCCAATGGGTTGTAGATTCTCCATCCTCTTGCTTGCAATTGGTCAGGTCCACAATCGACATTGGCTGCTTACACGCGTCCTTAAAGTTCTGGATGAACCGTGCTTTCAACTCCGCCCATGAGCCGATAGAATTGGGTGACAATCCCTTCAACCAGGTCCGAGCCGTTCCATCCAACATCATGGTAAAATACTTGGCCATTGCAGCATCGCTAACCTCCAACAGCTCCATAGCCATCTCATAACTCTCAATCCAAGCCCCCGGCTGTAAGTCAGCTGTGTAATTAGGCACTTTACGAGGCCCCTTGAAATCCTTGGGCAACCGTTCATTGCGTATGGCTGGGACCAGGCAAGGCACACCTCCGGTTCTTGTGGCTACTCCTGCCTCAACCGAGGTTGTTGGATAAGCCGGAAAGGTTTGGTGAGCCGCCTGTTCTGCTGCTATCTGAGCCGCCCGTTCCGCCTCTTGACGAATCCTCTCCTGATCCGCCAAGTTAAGGGCTCTAACCCGCACCGGCTCATGCCTATATGGCCGGTTGTGGCGTTGAGCATTACTTGACATCTCTGCGGACTCCATGTGCCTACTGTAACTCGGGCTCCGGCTTGGGAGAGGAGTTGAATGAATCCTGTCTCGACTGTAGGAGTATGCATCCTGGTGGGCCAAAGCTGTCTGAATAGTTCTCTTACCCTCTGAGTTTCAATTGCTGCTGGCGAGTCGCCTTCCATTGGGAGAGCCGCCAAACGGGCCGACGCTGCGATGAGATTTTCCATAGGGTTAGAGAAGTGACCCGGGGGTGTTGATACATAACGAGGAGGAGCTATATTCATGCGAGGCGGCTCCATGGTGCGTGGCTGAACTGGTGCACCGGGCGTTGTGACCCGGTTTGCCTCTGGCGGGTTGCTCCCCCCAGCTCCGGGTGTATGGAACAGGTTCCTCGGATCCAGTGTTAGAGGAAGACGCGACTGAGTTTTCTGATGCCTCCTCCTCATGACCTCATTTGATTCATTAAGATCCACCAAGAGCTGGAAGGTTTCTGCTTGAAGCTGTTGAGCACGAGCATCCAAAGCCGCTCGTTCTGCTGCCATCCGAGTTTCCTCCGCGGCTAGAATTTCCTTAGCTTGCACCATCTCCTCCCGCACGTGTGCTACTTCCGTATCATGCCGGGCTTTATCCGCCGGTTCTACCATAGCGGTTAACAGAGTCGTCAGCTTATCCATGAGGTCCATTAAAACCTGAGCCGGGGGGCGCGCGGGATCTCCTGACTCGGCTGCTGCTGACCCGGTAGCTGCTGCTGCCGCTGCGGTGGAGTTCTGCCTGCGCTGCGTCCCCGCCATGAAGACCCCGGCCCAATTCGGCGGCTCAAGGGGGTCCAGAATACTGCTGCCATCGGAACAGCCCCCGAGCATGTCGTCTTGTAGTTGGTACAACGAGTCCGTCTCACCTGTTGATGATGCAATATCAGAGCAGATGGCCGTCTCCCCGCCTTCCATCGATCCTTCGGAGTATTCACCTCCATGGATGCAGCCCATGAAGGCATGCTTCACGACAGATTGAACACGGGTGGACCCGGTGCGCCGAGCCGTTTCGATGAGGTTGACGTGGACGTCCGGCTCAGGGCCGGACTCACCGACCCGGCCGATGAACACGTGAATTCCGTCGAAGGGGACCCGGTACTCGTACTCGATCAAGCCGGCCTCGGGGCCCCAGCCTTCGTCGTCGATGTAGAGTTTGCCGCGACGACTCTTGGGCATCCGGCCCACAGCGTATCCCTTGAGCCCTTCGAAGTTTCCCTTCAAGAACTCATATCCATCGTGCGCTGGCCCCACGGTGGGCGCCAACTATCGTGGAGTTGACACGGAAGATGTCCTAGAGCAAGGACTTAGTCGTAGGGCCATCGCACTAGGAAGCTTAAAGGGGTTGATCAGGACAAAGGACACATGAGAGAGTTTTTATACTAGTTCGTCCCCTTACGATGAAGGTTAAAGCCTACGTCTAGTTGGGATTGGTATTGCTGAGGTTTCGATCTCCAAGATGCTCAACTCGCCGGCTTGGTTATCAACTTGGTTGTCTCTTGCCCTAAACCGCCACCGGGTCGTCCCCTTATATACACGGGTTGACGCCTGGTGGCCCACAGAGTCCCGGCTGGCTCATAATCGTGTCCGGCTCGGTGACTTCCTTTACATGCCTTTCTTTACAAGTATTTCCTTACATACGGCGGTTTACAGTATCAGGCCTTAAGCCGGCCCCAGGCCTTTGGGCCTTCTATACATTTAGTAAACTATCATCTTGAATGTTTATCGGGCTTCTTCTATAACCCGCCATTAGGGCTGACCCGGCCCCTCCTGGGCGGGTCATACTGGTAGTAATATCCCTAACACCAACCCTAACCTCTCCCTCTCCTAGCGCCGCCGGACAAATATCAGCCGGCCAGACGTGTCGCCCGCGCCGCCACTGCCATGTGGCAACATGCCATTCACCCGGCCGCCTCCCTCCGCCGCCAGCCCGCCGAGGCCCGGGCAGGCCCTCGAGGCCCAGCCGCTCCTCTGCGCCGATCACCGCCCCCGCCGCCGCCACTTTCCTCGCGCCATCGCGCCTCCGC
>NC_041392.1:517748141-517792797 GCF_002162155.2 Triticum dicoccoides | reverse complement strand
CCTCCTCCCCGCCGGCGCCCGGCGCGTCTCCTCGCCGACCCCATTCCCGGCCGCCGACCTCCGCAACTCCGGCGAGCTTCGTCGAGCTCCGGCCGCCGCAGCCACGGATTCCGGCGAGATCTCAGTGGACCTCGATCCGCGTGCCTGATCTAGATCTGAGATTAGGGTTTACTTTTGACCTAGTTCCTAATATTTTTAGCATTTTTCATCATGCCATAACTTTGCATCCGTGGCCCCGTTTCGGGCGTGTAGCATGTCAAATTGTTCGTCTTGATGTGTACTTCATTTCATTCCATTGCACCATGCTCATTTGAGTTCATCTTGATGCCCTAAATGTTGTTGCAAGAGTCCTATGCAATGTTAGTTTTAGATTCTTATCAGTAATTGGACATTTGTCATTTTTTCCATGATTAATGTGTGCCTCCTATGAGCTTGAGCCCTACATGTGTTTTGAAGTATGCCATGCCATCTTTACAGGGGTGTATGCCATGTATTTTTGTGATCTTTGTGATGACTACCACAAGCATGCAAAGTAGCTCTCGTAATGTTGCTGATTTCAGCGACTTAGAAATCTTCTAAGTCTTTTCCCTGATAATATTTTTATGCCATGTATTCTTGTTGCTACAGAGTGATCCATGCCTCTTTTGAGCATGTTCAATAAGGGTGATTTTGAGATATTGTTATGCTCTATCCATCCATGTCTTAGTTTTCAATTATAGAGCACCCTAGCATGACTCAATCGAGCTCTACTTTTGCTATAAAATGTTCCTGGCAGATTGTTTACATGTTAAGCAATTTTGTCGAGGTTATTATAGTTTGTCCATGCATGCTATGAGAGTGTTCTTTCCATGGTTAGCTTATATATCATGTCTACTTGCTGGGTGTATGCTTAGTTTGTCATGCCATGCTTTGTGGTGAGTGCATCGAGCACGCAAACATGCCTACGTGAATTTGTTTTGCCATGTTCCAGTTTTCTGCTAAGTCTGAATCTGTTAACGGAAGTTGCTATGTTCACATGGTTGCCATTGTATTTTCTGATCCATTTTGGCTTATGGTTAGTAAGGTACTTTTGTTGTATGCTTTGAGTAGCTTCATGCCATGCCTTGCTTTGCCATGTTATGTTCCTGTAGCATGTTGTTATCTTGCTCTAAACATTGCTTCCTGATGTTAAATTCCTGAAATGTTAATTTTACTAAGTCTGTAACCTGATATCTTTTGCACTTTTGCCATGCTTGTTTGAACATGCTATTGTGTGATTTAGTCGTAGCTCAGTGTTCATCTTTTGTGAAGCATCTTGAGTGGATCTCTGCCATGTGCTTTGTTGTTATGTTAGAGTGCAGCAGCTTGTTGTTCTTGATGCATTTAGATGGCCTTGTGCTGTTAATCGCAGATTTGTGCCATTATTGTTTTGCTTGCCATTTGCAAACGTGCATCCGATTCCGGTGATATTTATATTGATTTTGACCGAAATCAACTAATATTTTCAACGACACTCTTGGTTTTCCAAGTTGAGGCCAGGTTCAATCTTTCCTTTCCGAAGCATGCATATGCATTGCATATCATGTCCCGCATATCATGCCATGTTTTGCATCATGTTGCTTGTCGTGGTTTTGTCACGGCAGATGTCCTAGAGAAAGGACTTAGTCGTGGAGCCATCGCGACGGGTTAGCTTGAAGGGGTTAAAGCGGACACAGGGACGCAAGAGAGTTTATACTAGTTCGGCCCCTTCGATGAAGGTAAAAGCCTACGTCTAGTTGTGATGGAATTGATGGGGTCTCGATGACTAGGGAGCAATAAGCTTCGCCTAAGTCTCAAGTTGTTGTCTATTGTCCTTGAACCGCCGCCGGGTCGTCCCCTTATATACACGGGTGACGCCCGTCGGTTCACAGAGTCCCAATACCGGCTCATAGATGTGTCCGGTTTGGTCTCTACTTATTCCTAACTTATAATACAAGTTAAATACCAACGCCGGTTTACGGCTACAGGCCTTGAACCGACTATGGGCCTTGAGCTCTCATCTGCCTTCTTGGGCTTTAACATAATTAACTACTGATGAAGTTAACCCAGCCCAGATAGGCCGGTTTACGCCCAGTAGTAATATCCCCAACATTAGGCCCCAGATTGATTTGAATAGGTTCATGTCAATCCTTAGCAAAAATCTTCATCTTCAACATCTTCTTGTAGATTGTTGAACCGTCGTGATGTCATCTTCTCTGGTTGTTGTAAACCGGCGTGACGTCACCTGTTATAAAGAACCTTATCCATGATACCCCCTTTTTTTGTTTAATAGGTCTGCAACAATTAAGGCGACAACTTTGTTTCCAAACCCACGATCCCTTGATTTTCGCGCCTGACTCCTGTCCCTTGCCTTATAAATAGGACCGAAGGGTTATTTATTTTTCCCCTTCGTGCCCTTCTGCTTCGTCTTCCCCGCGTCATCCAGCTTCGGAGCTCCGCCACCGTCGATGACCTCTGCTCCAACCTTGGCCGCTGCATCACCCTGACTGTATCAGAGCATCGCGGCAACCTTCTGTTTCTTCCTTGGCTTCAGTAGTTCTTCATCTTTTCCTCCGTAGATCCGTTCTAGGGTTTCCAAGTTCTTCAGTGTTCATCGTCTGCTTCGTACTCATATGATAGATCCTAGATGAACCTGTGAACCTTTGCTCTGTGTAGCGGTAGTTCTTAGCATCCGCCTTTACTTATATGCCTCAAGACCATAGATCTACCTGTATCTCTGCCCATTGATTCGGTATTGTTCTTCTTTTGAACCTTGAATATTTTCCTTCTTTTCTGAACTAGCTTCAGATCCGTCGCTATAGAGAAATCTTGTGAAATCTGTTTCTGTACACTTATCTATCCGCAATCTCAACTGTTTCAATGCTTAGATCCGACGGTTTAATTTTGTAGAAAAATTCCCAAACCGGTATATACCATTAGTCCCCTTGTTGAACCGTCAGATGCTGTTGCTTCATAAAACTCCAGTTTGGATAGAGCTGTCTCCGGTTTAACATTGTACATACCAGTGCACCTTAATCAATGCATTCTTGAACCGGAATTACCTATCTTGTAGATTTCATCATGGCCAAGCAAGTATATGAGTGCAACTGGGTTCCTTCTCGCATCACAGAGACTCAACTGAACAATATAGTCCCGATCGGCGCTTTAGGCAGCAAAAACACCATCCATTGGAGAGCCCCTGGCAAAGAATGCCCTCCCACACCTCAAGAAGGAGAGGTCATCGTTTTCGTAGATCACTTAGCCCGGGGCTTTAAGCCGCCCGGTTCTAAATTTTACCGGGACGTTTTAGCCGATTTTCAACTCCACCCATAAGACACTGGTCCCAACTCTGTTACAAACATGTGTCACTTCCAAGTGCTCTGTGAGGTGTTCTTTCAAGAGGAGCCCACAATGGAGTTGTTCAGACACTGTTTCCATCTAAACCGCCGTACTAAGTTTTCTGATGGTTCCAATACGGAATTGGGCGGTGTGGCGATTCAGAAAAGGAAAGAGGTCACATACCCTCATGCCAAGCTGCACAGCCACCTCAAAGAGTGGAATCAAACATGGTTCTATTGCAAAGACACCTCCCCTGCTGGTGAAAATCCTTTGCCTGGCTTTCGTCCGGAGCGGCTTAGCAATACACACCCCTTTCGGCAAAGGTTGACTGCCAAGGAGAGAAGCAAATACGCTCCTCAACTGTCCAAGCTCAGAGCCTTCATGGCCAATGGTTTAACAGGAGTTGATCTCGCTCGCTGTTGGATATCGTGGAGCATACTGCCCCTTAGTCAGCGCTCCGGTTTGATGTGCGAGTATACTGGCAGTGTTGATGACCCACTGCGACATGCTAACATCCAGCTTACCGACGAAGAAATCACAGAGGCTGTGAATAAAAAGTTGAATGAACCGGAACACGTCTGTGCTCGAACCGGCCTGCTTCCCTTCTGCGCCACCAACAAACCGCCAGCTGTAAGAATTTGCTTTTTTTTCTTTTTACTGAACCTGTTATTGATATATCTGGTCATTGTTTAATATCAATGTCTCTTTAAACAGGGTAATGATCCGTTTGGAGCAACAAACTTCCCCAGGAGAAGCCAGAAAGACCAGACAAACCAGAGCGACCAACCCGGCCAAAGACTAAAGTCGTGAAACGGCCTGCTCACAAGAAGAAAACCACTGCATCTTCTGATCTGGCCCCTAATGATGATGTGGATAATACGGACCTTGAGGTAGAGCTTGACTCACTTGGCTTATTTTTCATGCGTCTTATTGATAATGATATTTGTCAGGATGATGCCGAAGCCAGCCATGCTGATGCTGCAGAGGTAATTATTCTCTCTTCCGATTCAGAACCTTTGCCTTCACTAAAAATTCGTCAGGCAAACCGGAAAGTTAAATTTTCTCATCCTCTTGCTTACTTGGATCCCAAATTTCCTATGAAGACCCAACAACACGAAGCTCGCCGCACAACCCGGCACAGCGGCCAGGTAGTTACCTCCGCCGGTTTACCGAACAGTCCGGTTCGGAAACGCCGTTCAGAGGTCTCTAATTTGCTTGTCAGTGCTTGTCCTAAAGCGGGCTGTTCTCGTAAACCTCTTAGTCCATCTGACTCCGATTATCAGGTTACTTCCCACTCATCCTCTGGCGAGTCATCGGCTACTCAGCTGCCACCGCTCAAAACGGTGCTTGGGTAAGCTATACTTATCATAATATTTCCGGTACATCACCTTGGAACATACGTTGTATTTGACTTTGTTATTCCTTTCAGGGCCAAGCCTAGGCCGAGCAAGAAGGCTCGCCTAGATAAAGCGGCCGAGGAGGACGCCGTCCCTGAACCGGGCAAAACACCAGATCTTGAAGCGGCTATTCCTGAAGATATACCCAATGATCCACCGCAGCAAGATGACGATTTTATTGCTGAAGAAAGGCCTATTGATACCTCAAGTCCTGTCCACCAGCCCACAAGCCCCATCCGGATTGAGAAATCCACCGGTCCATCAAAGCCTACTGATAAGCCAACGGCCCCTGTGCAAACCGGCGATGCCAAGGATGATGAGGTTTTCATTACTAGTATTGGTCGCACAGAGCCAGGCAATCCCATTGCTTTATCCAGACACACTGCCAAGGAAGAATCTGCTGCCATTAGCGAGGGAAAATGGAATGCTGACCTGACAACTTATGCTGCTCTGAACGCCCAAGATCTCCATTCTGGTTATCTAAACTGGCTATACACCAGCTGTGACTATGAAGCTGGTCTGGTTAATATGATGAAAGAAAAATATGAGGTAACTTCCATATGCTTATCTGCGTATGTACTTCAATCTGTCAACTCTCCTAGCCCCCAAGGGCCGGTTTAGAATCTCTGTTCAAACCGGGACTTGTCAATGCAGACTTCAATGTTTTCTGAATTTGCCGATATAGCCCCCAAGGGCCGGTTGAACTTAGTGTAGTTAAACCGGGAATTTAAGTAATTGAGATTGCAGCATCAGAATTTATTCGAGCAAATAGCCATTAGCCCCCAAGTGCCAAGTTGAATACTTGTATTGATCTTGGGACTTTATAAAATATGAACATCAAATAGGCATTAGCCCCCAAGCGCCAAGTGCATAACTTGTTATGTGGTTGGTGCTTCAATTCTTACACTGCTTGCTGAATCATATAACTGTTTGTATGCAGGCTGAGCTGAAGACAAAAGAAACCCAAATCGCCGATCTCCAAGAAAATCTGAAGTCCCAACAGACTGAAACCTCAAAAGAAAAAGAGGAGTTGACCAGCGCCTTAAGCGTCATGGAACAGCTTAAGAAGGATTTCAAGAAGGAACGGGCGGATTGGGCTGCTGAAAAGTCTGCTTTAACCAAACGAGCAGAAGATGCCGAGGCTGCACTAAAACCGGTGGTGGACAAACTCACCAGCATAAAATGGCACGTGCATGCCATGACTGCTGCTATCTTTGGTAAGCCGGTTTGATTTCTGGATTGATTCGGCCGTCTTATAGAGCTGCCGGTTTGTTAACCCTTCGTGATATTTGAGGGACGCACATTGTCACTTGGGGTCAGATGTGCGGAAGAAATTGAAAGCCGCCTACACATTGATCGAACAGCTGTACACTAGTGCACAACGGATCATCTCTACTGCATCCCACAATAATTCGGTGCCCACTTTGATTCAAGACACTCTGAAGAAACTGTCGATGCTTCCTGCCCGGGTTGAAGAGCTAAAGAAATCTGCTGCCCGAACCGGTGCAATCAATGCCTTAATCTGGGCAAAAGCGTGGGTGCCGGATTTTGATCCTGTTGAAGCAGCTCAGGGCTATCCCAGCTTGAAGGAAGACGGGTCAGTGTTTAGTGAAGCGGATCTGCGAGCAATAAACCGGGAGGTGTGTTCGCTAGATTGTCAATTGGCTGAAGAAGCAGACTTGTCTCATTATCAAGCCCAATATGACAACCAAAACAAGCGAGTAGCTGCACCAACTCCTGAAGCGGAAAATCTTATCCCTCCAATCCGTAAGCATACTTACGCTCTCGATATTGAACCGTCGTCGCTGATCCATGATGAAGCTGTCTTTCGAGCATTAATGGGAATCGACAGGACAACTGTTGATTTCCAGCCGCTGGATAGAGAAGCAGAAGTTGAAGCGGCGCGGGATGACCCACAACCATCAGGCCAGGCTGGTGACCAAGCGTGAACCGGAAGCCGGTTTAAACTGCCTCTCCTTTGAAAGAAAACAATGATCTTATTTTGGGCACCGTGATGCCTTGTAATAGGCTAGCCGATACTCTTGATTTTGATATGCCTTCGTGCATAATTACTGCAACTTGTTCTTCCTTTGGGTAATGAACTTTCCAAAGTATTTGCTACAATATAAAAAATCTTAAAGTGCCATTGCGGTTGTACCGTCAGGCGGAGTATGATGTCTGCATATATGAAAAATATCTAAAATTTAAGCATATGATCAAATCTTTGAGATACATAATACCTGCCATCGTTGGGCATGAAGTTGGCTTAGCCAATCTTGAAGCGGAGGTTTATAAACCCACACTGTTGGAGGAGATAGCAGCTCCTGTATATATGTAATGCCGGTTTACCGTGTAAACCATGCCGGGTTATAATAAAACACCGTGTTACTCCGTAATAGGATGTTAATAAAAAATCAATCCGGGCAAATAGTCTCCGGATTAAAAATGGACCGTGTTCCGTCAATTGACAGTTTGAACCGGCTTAAAACTTTGTCGGTTTAAAAAACACAACAAAAAGAAAGAAATATCTATTAAAGAAAATTGGGAAGCAAAGGAAATGATAAAACCGTTTGCAAAAAGAGGCTTTATTGGAGCCGATCAGATGGCGTTACCATGGTCGGACCCGACCAAGCGCCCGATAGGTGTAGCTATGGTTCAAGTCAGCCAGGTCCCCAAATGAAACCGTGGCATTTATGCCGATCAAGAGGCGTGGCAATGGTTCGGGTTCGACCAAGCCCCCAAGTGATTCTGTGGCCTTAGGCCGATCAAGAGGCGTGACTGGTTCAGACGTGACCAAGTCCCCAAGTGATGTGGTGGCTCTCGCCTATCAAGAGGTGTTGAATTGGTTCGGACGCGACCAAGCCCCCAAGTGATATAACATGATGCTTTGAAAAGCTAACTCAAGGGGTAAACCGGAGGCCGCTTTAGAACAACTCCGTGTAACCACACATGATGTAAAAGAACAGATACCCCGCTTTAGCTGAGGTTCCAGTTTATTATATTTAATCATATATATACATCGTCGTAATATGTACATAAGTAGAGCCAATGGCTCAGGTGTAGTAAGGTCGAAGATGAGCTATGTTCCACGGCCTGTTGGTCTCCTCCTCTGATGTACGTGAGTCTTTATGCTCTTGAATATCGATCAGATAGTATGACCCGTTGTGCAGATTCTTGCTGACCACGAAAGGTCCCTCCCAAGGTGGGGACAACTTATGCATATTAATCTAATCTTGGATGAGCCGAAGCACCAAATCTCCTTCCTGAAAGGTTCTGGTTCTGACTCGGCGACTATGATAACGACGAAGATCCTGTTGGTAAATCGCCAAACGGGCGGCTGCTATGTCACGTTCTTCATCCAACAGGTCCAAAGCGTCTTGCCATGCTGTCTTGTTGTCCGCTTCAACATAAGCCGCCACACGAGGTGAGTCATGACGGATATCACTGGGGAGAACCGCCTCCGCTCCGTAGACCATGAAGAACGGTGTATATCCTGTTGATCTATTGGGTGTAGTATTGATGCTCCACAACACAGATGGTAACTCTTCTACCCAACAACCCGGTGTTCTCTGCAAAGGAACCATAAGCCGGGGTTTGATGCCTTTCAAGATCTCTTTATTAGCCCTTTCTGCTTGATCATTGGACTGTGGGTGTTCTTATAAAACGTCAAGCCGGATGTGCTCCCGTTCGCAGAACTCCTTCATGGCACCCTTGGATAAGTTGGTACCATTATCTGTGATAATACTGTGTGGAAAGCCAAACTGGAAAATCACTTTTTTGATGAACTGAACTGCCGTGGCCGCATCACACTTGCTAACAGGTTCTGCCTCCACCCACTTTGTAAACTTGTCAACCGCCACCAGGAGGTGGGTCTTCTTATCCTTGGACCTTTTGAAAGGCCCAACCATATCCAGCCCCCAAGTCGCAAACGGCCAAGTAATTGGAATCATTCTCAATTCTCGAGCCGGCACATGAGCATGTCTTGAAAACTTTTGGCAACCGTCACATCGTCTGACCAGATCCTCCGCATCAGCATGAGCAGTTAACCAATAGAAGCCATGGCGAAACGCTTTAGCCACCAAAGATTTTGAACCGGCATGGTGACCACAATCTCCGTCATGGATCTCACGCAAAATTTCACAGCCTTCTTCAGGAGAAACACAACGTTGAAACGCCCCTGATACACTGCAATGATGCAACTCGCCATTGACAATAGTCATGGACTTGGATCGTCGGATTATCTGTCGGGCCAGAGTCTCATCCTCTGGTAATTCACCCCAGTTCATGTACGCCAGGTAAGGAAGCATCCAATCTGGAATGACATGAAGAGTTGCTACCAATTGAGCCTCCGGATCAGGAATAGCCAAATCCGCTTCACCAAGGAGCTTGACCGACGGGTTGTGCAACACATCCAGAAAAACATTGGGCGGGACCGGCTTGTGCTGAGAGCCCAGCCGGCTTAAAGCGTCCGCCGCTTCATTCTTCCGTCGGTCCACGTGGTCCACCTGATAGCCTTTAAAGTGACCTACAACAATATCCACCTCACGACGATATGCTTCCATGAGTGGGTCCTTGGAATCCCAAGTGCCAGATACTTGTTGAGCCACGAGGTCCGAGTCACCAAAGCACTTAACTCGACTTAGATTCATCTCCTTAGCCATCCGGAGACCATGGAGCAAGGCTTCATACTCAGCTGCATTGTTAGTACAAGGGAACATTAAATGGAGAACGTAACAAAACTTATCACCTCGTGGGGAAGTTAATACGACTCCAGCCCCCGAGCCTTCTAATTGCCTGGATCCGTCGAAATGGATAGTCCAATATGTGTGATCCGGCTTTTCTTTGGGTGCTTGTAGTTCTGTCCAATCATTGATGAAATCAACAAGTGCTTGAGACTCAACCGCCGTCCGAGGCACATACTTCAACCCGTGCGGCCCAAGCTCTATAGCCCACTTAGCAATCCGGCCAATCGCTTCCCAGTTCTGGATGATATCCCCCAAGGGAGCAGAACTGACCACTGTAATGGGGTGCCCTTGGAAGTATTGCTTGAGCTTCCGGCTTGCCATAAAAACTCCGTATACCAGCTTCTGCCAATGCGGATACCTTTGCTTGGACTCAATGAGTACCTCGCTGATATAATAGACCGGACGGTGAACTGGATGCTCCTTGCCTGCCTCTTTTCGCTCCACCACAATAGCCACACTGACCGCACGAGCATTAGCAGCAACATACAGCAGCAATGGCTCCTTGTCCATGGGAGCGGCGAGCACAGGCGGATTGGCCAATTGCCGCTTTAAGTCCTCAAATGCTTTGTCAGCAGCAGAACTCCAGACGAATTGATCTGTCTTCTTCAACATCTGATGCAAAGGGATTGCCTTCTCACCAAGGCGGCTGATAAACAGGCTTAACGCGGCAATCCGGACTGCCAGACATTGAACATCGTTGATACACTTCGGTTTAGCCCGGGAGGTGATGGCTGTGATCTTCTCCGGATTAGCCTCGATTCCCCTGTTGGACACCAGAAAACCCAATAACTTGCCTGCCGGTACACCAAAGACACATTTGGCCGGATTAAGCATCATCTTGTACGTCCTCAGGTTATCAAAGGTTTCCTTCAAGTCATCAACCAGAGTCTCCTTCTCCCTTGATTTGACCACGATATCATCCATGTAAGCATGTACATTACGGCCAATCTGCTTGTGAAGACAATTTTGTACACATCGTTGATAAGTTGCCTGGGCACTCTTGAGCCCAAAGGGCATAGACACATAGCAGAAGGCTCCATAGGGAGTTATGAATGTCGTCTTCTCCTGGTCCTTAACTGCCATTTTGATCTGATGATAGCCAGAATATGCATCCAAAAAACTCAAACGCTCACAACCCACCGTAGCATCAATAATTTGATCAATACGGGGGAGGGCAAAGGGATCTGCTGGACAAGCCTTATTAAGATCTGTGTAATCCACACACATGCGCTAGGTGCCGTTTTTCTTAAGGACCAGCACCGGATTGGCAAGCCACTCAGGGTGGAAAACTTCAACAATAAAGCCAGCTGCTAAGAGCCTGGCTACCTCTTCTCCAATCGCCTTGCGTCTTTCTTTGTTAAACCGGCGGAGGAACTGTTTCACCGGTTTGTATTTAGGATCCACATTAAGGGTGTGCTCAGCGAGTTGCCTCGGTACACCTGGCATGTCAGAGGGCTTCCATGCAAAAATGTCTCGATTCTCACGGATGAACTCGATGAGCGTGCTTTCCTATTTCGGATCCAAGTTGGCACTGATGCTGAACTGCTTGGACGAATCACCAGGCACGAAGTCAACAAGCTTAGTTTCAGCTGCCGATTTGAACTTCAGGGCCGGATCATGCTCCGTAGTTGGCTTCTTTAATGGAGTCATGTCCGCCGGATCAACATTGTCCTTATAATACTTCAGCTCCTCGGTGGCACAAACCGACTCTGCATAGGCCGCATCTCCTTCCTCGCACTCCAAAGCGATTTTACGGCTTCCGTGAACCGTTATTGTCCCCTTGTGACCCGGCATCTTGAGCTGCAAATACACATAACAGGGCCGTGCCATAAACTTGGCGTAGGCCGGTCGCCCAAACAGGGCGTGATATGGACTTTGGATTTTCACCACTTCAAACGTCAATGTTTCCGACATGGAATCATGATCATCTCCAAAGGCCACTTCCAGAGCTATCTTACCAACAGGATATGCTGACTTGCCAGGTACCACACCGTGGAACACCGTATTGGACGGTTTGAGATTTTTATCTATTAGTCCCATACGACGGAAGGTCTCATAGTACAAGATATTAATGCTGCTCCCTCCATCCATGAGAACTTGTAACCTCCCACCTGAGGCGCCACCACCAGAGCCAACTGACCCGGATTATCAACCTGGGGAGGGTGATCCTCTCTGCTCCATATGATTGGCTGTTCAGACCAGCCTAGATAACGGGGCACGGCCGGTTCAACAGAGTTGACTGCCCGCCTCTGAACCTTCCGGTCTCGCTTGTCCAAACTAGCGGTGAAGACATGGTACTGCCCACTATTCAATTGCTTTGGGTTGCTCTGGTAACCCGACTGTTGCTGCTGCTGGTTGTAACCACCCTGGTTGTTCTGACTATTTTGATTGTTATGTCCGCCCGGATTACCATTAAATCCTGAACCGGAATTTCCTCCACCATAACCCGGCCCGGATCCTGAGCCACCGCCGGAGCCGTGATCATACCGGAACGCATTAGAATTCTTGAACTCCTGCATAATGAAGCAATCCTTCCAAAGGTAGTTTGCTGGCACCTCCTTCGTCCCATGCTTAGGACAGGGCTGGTTCAATAGAAAATTTAAGCGGTCCGGGTTAGGGTTAGGCGCTCCACTGTGATTCAGCGGTTTACCCTTGCATCGCTGACCCTTGTCCTGCGCGTTAGTATTAGCCACGAAGTCCATGTTGCCATCCGCTTTACGCTTGCCTCCGTTGCCGTTACCTGCCGAGTGGTGCTGTTGACCTTTGGAGTTGCTGTTCTTCTTTCCCTTCCCGGTCTTGTCATCATCAGACTCGGGATCCTTGGTACTATCAGAATCAGCATACTTTACCAAGGCAGCCATGAGGGTCCCCATGTCAGTGCAATGGCGCTTCATCCGTCCTAATTTCAGCTTTAGGGGCCCAAACCGGCAATTGCCTTCTAGGGTTATAACCGCGGTGTCAGCGTTGATGCGGTCTGATGAATGCAGAACCTGCGAGACCCGGCGCACCCAATGAGTCATCGATTCTCCTTCCTCCTGGACACAGGCAGCTAAGTCCACTATCGACATAGGCTGCTTACATGTATCCTTGAAATTACTGATAAACCGGGCTCGTAATTGGTCCCATGAACTGATAGAATTGGCCAGTAAGCTTTTTAACCAAGTACGGGCCGTTCCTTCGAGCATCATGGTGAAGTACTTCGCACATGCCGCATCATCCACATCAAGCATTTCCATGGCCATCTCATAGCTCTCCAGCCATGTCTCTGGAGGTTGATCCGCCGTGTAATTTGGTACCTTGCGCGGGCCTTTGAAATCCTTGGGCAGGCGCACATTGCGTAAAGCGGGGACAAGGCAAGGTACCCCCAAAGAACTAGAAGTGACACCAGGTTCAATCGAGATAGTTGGACGAACCGGCGTAAGCTGCCGAGCCTGATACTGTGCAGCTAACTCGGCCTCCCTGCGCGCTCGGGCCCGGTCCACCACTTCCAGAGCGTTATCGGCACCACCCGCCGGGTTGTTGCCGCGGGGTGCTCCACGTCGTTCATTACTTGATACTGCCGGTTCATCCATACGCCTGCTATAGCTCCGTCTTGGACGGGGGGTCGAGTGGATCCGGTCGCGGCTGTACGAGTATGCTTCCTGTTGGACCAAAGCTGTCCTAAGAAGCTCTTTGACCCGTCGCGTCTCTACCGCCTGCGGCGAGTCACCTTCAATTGGAATGGCCTCCAGCCGTGCAGCAGCGGCAATGAGATTGTCCATCGGGTTGGAGTAGTGACCCGGAGGTGTTGGAATAGCCTGAGGTATAACAGTGTTTTGACGAGGCAGATCCATCAAACGGGGCTGAACCGGCGCGCCGGTCCCAGGAGCTTCCGCCCGGTTTCCCTCCAGCGGGATAATGGTTCCTGCTCCTGGGGTGTTGAAAAGGTCTCTGGCCTCGAAGACCGAAGGGAAACGGGACCGGTACTTCCTCCTCATGACTTCATGCGACACGTTCTGGTCCAACATGAGCCTGTAGGCTTGTGCGTCTAAAGCGGCCCGCTCTGTGGTCATCCTGGCGTTCTCAGCTGCCAGGTCCGCCTTGGCCTGGGTGATCTGTTCCTTCACCTTTGCAATCTCCGCGTTGTGGACGTCCTGATCCGCCGGGTTAACTTCTGCCATAAGCGCGGCCAATGCATCAAATAGATCTGATAGAACTTGAGCCGGCGGGCGTACAGAGCTTCCTGCCCCGGCAGCCGTCACCACTACTGAACCGGAGGTCATTGGCGCAGCGGTCGAAGAATGAAGTGCTGCTTGTGTGCCGGCCATGAATATTCCAACTCGGTTGGGTAGAGCAGAGGAGTCCGGAATACTGTCGCCATCGGAACAGCCCCCAATCCGGCCATCTTGTAGCTAATATAGAGATTCGGTTTCTCCGGTTGATGACTCGTCGCCGGAATAAACGATGGTCTCGCCACGAGATTCCGATCCATCCTCGTAACTCCCTCCATGGATGACTCCCACGAAGGCACACTTCATGGCCGGTTTAACCCGGGCGGACCGCGCACGCTGAGCCGTTTCGACGAGGTCGGTGCAGATGTCCGGCTCAGGGCCCGGTTCACCGATCTTGCCGATGAAAACGTGTATGCCACCAAAGGGGACCCGGTACCCGTACTCAACTGAGCCGGCCTCGGGGCCCCAGCCTGCATCATCAATGTAGAGCTTGCCGCGACGACTCTTAGTCATCCGGCCCACAGCGTAGCCCTCGAGTCCTTCAAGGCGGCCCTCCAAGAACTTGAAACCATCGTGCGATAGCCCCACGGTGGGCGCCAACTGTCGTGGTTTTGTCACGGCAGATGTCCTAGAGAAAGGACTTAGTCGTGGAGCCATCGCGACGGGTTAGCTTGAAGGGGTTAAAGCGGACACAGGGACGCAAGAGAGTTTATACTAGTTCGGCCCCTTCGATGAAGGTAAAAGCCTACGTCTAGTTGTGATGGAATTGATGGGGTCTCGATGACTAGGGAGCAATAAGCTTCGCCTAAGTCTTGAGTTGTTGTCTGTTGTCCTTGAACCGCCGCCAGGTCGTCCCCTTATATACACGGGTGCGGTTCACAGAGTCCCAATACCGGCTCATAGATGTGTCCGATTTGGTCTCTACTTATTCCTAACTTATAATACAAGTTAAATACCTATGCCGGTTTATGGCTACAGGCCTTGAACCGACTATGGGCCTTGAGCTCTCATCTGCCTTCTTGGGCTTTAACATAATTAACTACTGATGAAGTTAACCCGGCCCAGATAGGCCGGTTTACGCCCAGTAGTAATATCCCCAACATTGCTTGTGCATTGCACCGTGGTTGATTGCGGTTCCCTTTGTTTGTGTTCTTGCTTTGGGTAGAGCTGGGAGATGAGTATGTGATCGAGGAACCAGTTGAGTACGCTTATGAAGATCAAGCTTACATCAACTCGAAGAACTTTGCAGGCAAGATGACCATACCCTCGAAATCACTTCTATCTTTGCTTGCTAGATGCTCGCTCTTTTGCTATGCATATGCTACGCCACCTACCACTTGCTTATCATGCCTCCCATATTGCCATGTCAAACCTCTAATCCACCTTGTCCTAGCCAACCGTTGTTTGGCTATGTTACCACTTTGCTCAGCCCCTCTTATAGCATTGCTAGTTGCAGGTGAAGATTGGAGTTTGTTCCTTGATGGAACATGTTTATTTGTTGGGATATCATTATTATATCTTGTCTACTTTAATGCATCTATATACTTGGTAAAGGGTGGAAGGCTCGGCCTTATGCCTGGTGTTTTGTTTCACTCTTGCCGCCCTAGTTCCCGTCATACCGGTGCTATGTTCCTTGATTCTGCGTTCCTTACACGGTTGGGTTATAATGGGAACCCCTTGACAGTTTGCCTTGAATAAAACTCCTCCAGCAAGGCCCAACCTTGGTTTTACCATTTGCCACCTAGCCTTTTTCCCTTGGGTTTCGCGGACTCAAGGATCATCTTTATTTTAAACCCCCGGGCCAGTGCTCCTCTGAGTGTTGGTCCAAAACAGAGCCACTTGCAGCGCTACCTTGGGGAAACTTGAGGGATGGTTTTAGTTGTACGTAGTGTTCATCCGGTGTGCCCTGAGAAAAAGATATGTGCAGCTCCTATTGGGATTTGTCGGCACAACGGGTGGTCTTGCTGGACTTGTTTTACCATTGTCGAGATGTCTTGTAACCGGGATTCCGAGTCTGATCGGATTGTCTTGGGAGAAGGAATATCCTTCGTTGACCGTGAGAGCTTGTGATGGGCTAAGTTGGGACACCCCAGCAAGGATTTGAACTTTCGAGAGCCGTGCCCGCGGTTATGGGCATATGGGAATTTGTTAATGTCCCATTATAGATAACCTGAAACTTAACTTAACTAAAATGAATCAACAGAGTGTGTGTGGCCGTGATAGTCTCTTTTCGGCGGAGTCTGGGAAGAGAACACGGTCTCGAGTTATGCTTGAACGTAGGTTGTTCTAGGATCACTTCTTGATCATAGTTTCACGACCGTGCCTTGCCTCTCTCTTCTCGCTCTCATTTGCGTATGTTAGCCACCATATATGCTAGTGCTTGCTGCAGCTCCACCTCATACCTTTTACCTACCTATAAGCTTAAATAGTCTTGATCGTGAGGGTGTGAGATTGCTGAGTCCCCGTGACTCACAGATTACTTCAAAACCAGATGCAGGGACCGATGATACCGTTCCAGGAGATGCGACTGAGCTCAAGTGGGAGTTCGATGAGGACTCAGGACGATACTATGTTTCCTTTCCAGACGATCAGTAGTGGAGCCCAGTTGGGGCGATCGGGGACATTATGCATTTGGGTTGTCTTTATTTTGGTTCCGTAGTCGGCCCTTGATTGTATCTGGATGAATGTAATGTTATATTTATGCATTGTGTGACGTGGCGATTGTAAGCCAACTATGTACCTCTTTTCTTATTCAGTACATGGGTTGTGTGAAGATTACCCCACTTGCGACATTGATTACAATGTGGTTATGCCTCTAAGTCGTGCTTCGACACATGGGAGATATAGCCGCATCGTGGGCGTTACATGGAGGCCCATCAACGTCTACAAGAAGAAGGTTGTGTAGTAGACATCAGGGAGCCTTTACTTTTTCCTTGGCCGGCCAGAGCCACAGCCTCAGTGCTCCCTCCAGCCTCAGCCTTCTGGTTGTGCTTTTTGCCCTTGTTGTCCGACTAATGAGCATCGCCTGCTTGGCTTTTGCGGCTTCTCAGTCGGTCTTCCTCTTCACCGTTGGCGTACCAGTTGGCTATCTTCATAGCTCGACTGAGAGTCGGGGTCTTAGTTCGGCCGAACTTCATGTTCATTTTTCGGTATCTAACTCCGGCCTTGAAGGCACAGATCGCCTGGTGCTCGGTGACGTTCTCCACCGTATTGTGCAAGGTGGTCCACCGCTGAATGAACTCACCCGGTCTCTTGTAAGTTCCTTCAAAAGTTTTGTCGAACACTCTTGCCAAATCGTCCCAACAGAATATGCTACCTGGCGGGAGCTGTGTTAGACAAGCCGTCGAGTAGCCACAATGTGCTTGAGGTCAAGGGCGGGCTCATTGAACTCGAGAGCCACCACATGTTCTGTCGCAGCCTAGGTGGCCACAGCGTGCTTGATCCAGCGCTGCAGCCGCGAGCGCCCTGAATGCTTGCGACGACGTGCGATGGTAGGGAGAGCGGCCACTTGGTACGGAGCCGAGGCCTGCCGGAGCAGGACTCCATAGGACAATGCGCGGAAATGCGTCGCGTCGCGGACGGGCAACACCTCCACGTCCAGCGGGGCTTCGAGAAGCCATGCTGAATTGTCGGCGATGAAGGAGAGTGCCCTGAAACGGATTTCGCCGCCGACTGACATGATGATGAAGAATTCCACCTGCACCCTGAAACTTTGATAGACGCCTAGCCCCAAGGTGGGTGCCAACCGTCGGGGTTACGATCCTGACAATGAGTACTAGGGGTACATATGAGGGGTAGAATCTAGCTACGGCGCAACTGTAACAGTCGGTGTTTAATGAGTTCAGGCCCCTCTCAGCAGAGGTAACAACCCTATGTCTCGTGCCCTGAGGTTTGCTTTGATTTTATGGGTATGGTTACAAAGGTGGCTCATGCCTGATTATGTAGGGGGTGCGGCTTATATAGAGTGCACCGCAACCCCATGTCATCCACGCCGTTGGGCATTAAATGACACTGAATACGTAAGTTACAGGTAGAGCGAGCCTCTACTACGGCAGTTACAGGTAATGGTAGCCACGACTCTGTTTTAATGGATGACTTAGGATTCCTCGACTGTTGCAGCTCCCACGCCGCCTGCTTGATTTCTTGGTCCGAGTGGCGATTCGTCTGCCGAGTGGCGGGTGGTTCTCCGAGTGCAGTCGAGTCGACCGAGTGGACTTCCTGATGTATGCGTCCGAATACTGGTATGATCCAGGGACCTACACACGTTGGTTATGGGCCCCATGCGGGTCCCAAATGATAGGTCCTTGACCATACCTGTAATAGGAGACCTCATCAGCGGCAAAGGCCAAGCCACTGCTCGCGGGGAAGAAAACGACACCCGCGTTGAGTGCTGACATAGCACTCATTTATTTGGTCAAAAGTCAAAATCCCTGCCACACCGTGCCACATCATCAAATCCACTCCTAAAAATGCCTAAGGTCAAAAACAACCGGGATCAGTGAGGTTAGGGATCTATAATGTCATCATCTTAAGGTGTGATCTCGAGTATGGACTATGCGGAACCGGCTCCTCTAACTTAGCTATTGTGAAGTTAGGAGCCTAACTTAGCCACATTTCATCCGTTGGGTCTAGAATAAATGGCTGAGATCTATCGCTACAGTTCTTAAACAGTGTCAATTGCTACAGGTAACAAACAGTGATTTTAGCTACAGTGCTCGTCCAAACAGTATACTACAACCCCATATGAACAGTGCAGAATCTTGGCCATCTATTTCCCATCTGATGGTTCACAGACTAAGTTAGGGTACTGTTTCCCTAACTCCACGGGAGCGAAGTTAGAGGAGCCAGTTCCAGTCCATTCACTCCACTCATTCTACTATAGATCATACTCGAGATCACACCTTAAGATGATGACATTATAGAAAGATGATGACATTACAGGTCGCACAGCAGCAGCAGTTCACAGATCTAGTTTCAAAAGCGGCAGAAATGCATCTAATTGAAACAAGAATACTAGTAGAACACAGTACCAACCAACTCAGATCTCAAATCATACAAGAGCACAAGCTTATTTCAGCGCCATCCGTCGGCAGCACACCGGCCACTGAGCTGATAGTGATACACAAGAAGAAAGCCACGGACTGGCACAAGTTGGCACAGCGACACCGCGATGAGCACCGGATCTGGCGACCAAATCTAACCGCTTACCGCTGACTTGACTCGCGAGCAGATCGATCAGTTGGCGGCGGCCTCCTCGGCGGCCTTGGCCTCAGCCTCGGGCGCCGGCGGGTTGAGCTGGAAGGCGGAGACGGGGAAGGCGCGGCCGAGGCCGGCGGGGGTGCGGAAGACGATCTTGGAGCCGGAGGGGCTGATGACGATCTCGGAGATGGTGACCCAGATGAGCAGCTCCTTGCTCTTGACCCCGGTCATGCTGTGCATCCGGCCGCGCTCCACCACGGCCGTCACCTCGGGCGCGTACCAGACCTGCTTGCCGATGGCGTCGAAGGTGTGGGTGAGGCCGCCGGACTGGCCCTGGCGGAGCCACACGAAGCCGGTGGCGCGGTTGTAGCCCACCTCCACGAGGGACGGCAGCGGGAGGAGCCCGTCGGGGAGGCCCAGCTCGACGAGGAACTCGCGGGCCCTGGCCTCGCACAGCTCCGTGTGCACCTCCGCGCCCGACCGGTGCTCCTCGATCGCCTGCGAAGCCATCGCCGGATGTCGGGGGTTCCTTCTCTCGCCGGTGTTGGTTTTGCTTTCCTTGCTGGGCTCTGTTTCTTGCGAGTGCGACGCGTTCTCTGCTGCCGTTGGAGGAGATCGGGGGGCTGCTTTTATGCGCGTTTGGTTGGCCGCTTGGGTTCGGGGTTGAGAAGGGGATTGGTTCCTGTCCACGCGCTGTCACCCGGAATTTTATGTTGGGGAATCGGGTGCCATCCCAGCCAGACCCAGAGAGGACGGTGGACGCCTCTCGCTCGTCAATCGCCGTTGGTGCTATATCAGTCGCGCAGTTGGTTTTCTAGGAGTATTCGTCATTAGTAGTAGTACATACATCAATCGTCATAACGGAATGGGCAGCAGATCCCAACGGGGGAACCACACGCACAGTTGCGAGTATTATGGTCGTAGGCCAGGGCAAGTGGCCTTAGTTTTTTCTTCGAGGACGGACGGGGTTCTCGTCTGCTTGCTCCTCATCGGATAAGGATTCAGCACAGACGTCGTTGCGGCACGGTGACTGCCTGTCGGTTCACACGGAAGGCAGTAAGAGCAATTCCAACGGACCGACCCAAACGGACGGCAGTTTTGTTCTTTTTTGTCTGTTTGGATCGGCCAGCGAACACGGATGTACGCTTTCCCGTTTGGGTTGACATGTGCGCCCAACGCTGATCTGAACCCATTTTGATAGCGCTAGAAAGAAATGAATGCGTGTATATTAAAAAAGAGAAACAATATTAATTAAACATTAAAGCCGGCCACGAAGGCCGGCGAGAGTCCACGCGTTCACATTTGCATTTAAAAAAAATAAAGACGGCCTAAACTACGAGGCGGCGCGCTGCCCTAGGCGTCGTCGTCCTCGAGGTCCGTGAGGTCGATGAGCGTTGGCGCCGGCCCGGCCCAGGCGAACGCCGTATTCCAGAGCGCCGTCATGTCGGGCTGTGCCGGCGCAGGCAGTGCTGGCGCGGGGGAGTCTGCGGCCGCCTGTGAAGCCGCGGCCTGGCGCGCCTCCACCTCGGCCTCGCGCTGCTCCTCCTCGAGGTCGCGCTCGAGCATCTCGAGGTACTCGCCATCGCAGCGCTCCTCGGTCACCCGGATCTTGCGACAGTGCTCGAGGTACGCCGCCTCCTGCGCCGGCGTCGCTCCCATTCAGACCGTCGGCGCGCGTATCCACTCATGCACTACTCCCGTCCAGGGGTAGTGCTCGATGGGGGACGGCTCCCGCTCGGCCTCCGACTTGATAGGGGACGGCGGGGCCACCGGCGACACCACGCTGTCGCCCGCCGCAGAGAGGGCAAGTAGTGCCTGCACCATTGCCGCCTCGTACCGAGCCTCCTCTTCCGCCTCCGCCTCCTCTTTCGCCTCCGCCGCCTCCGCCCTGCACCGCTCATCCTTCTCGCTCTCGCGGTAGACGACCGCACCTGGTCCTCCTCGCGGACGACGAGCGCCGGCGGTGGCGAGCTCCGGTCGACCTCGCGGATGCCTCGTCGCCTAGCCTCCTCGTGCTCGAAGGCGAACCGCCTCGCCCAGTTGCGCGAGTCGGTTGCGTAGGCGGCCTCGCGGCGCTGCTCCGGCGTCAGCAGCGCCCGTCGGCACTGCACCTCCTCCGGTGAGCCCGAGCCGTCCGCGGCGCCGCCGGCACTAGGATCCTATCTGGATCCAGATGCCAGTCATGCGGCAGGGTCACATCGGGATACGGCAGAGGCTGGCGGTGCTGCCAGTGCCACTCCGCCTGGTGCACTGGCACGTTCACGCGCTGCCTCTGCCGGCGAGGCGCCGGCGGAGGCAGAAGGAACTCTGAGGGGAAAGGGGTGGCGGGGGCCTTGCCCTTGGCCTTGTTGCCGTTGGCGCCGGAGAAGAGGCCCATCTCACTGTGCTTGTGGTGGCTAGGGTTTGCCGGCGACTGGGGAGCAAAGCTTGGCAGATGTGGACGGTGAGTTTGGATGAGGACGGCCCCGCCGCACGGTCGGCTTAAAAAAGGACGAGCGCCGTCGCTGACGCGTGGGCCCGTAGTCATAAATTAAGCTGACCACGTGGGCAGCGAGTAGTTGGACGACCGCCATGTGGGGACGCGGCGGACAGTGAGAAGGCACGCGAAGCATCCGTTCGGCGTCCGCGTCGACACATTTGAGGCACAAGTTTGGGCCGCAAATGCGTCGGCGCGGACGCGACGCGAACTTGATTTGGGTTTGGGTCGGCGCGTTGGGCCGCCACTTTTTTCTGCGTCGATCCAAAGGGACGCAGGAGGATGAAATGGGTCGGCCCTTTGGAGTTGCTCTAACAATTTTTCTTTTTTTGACGAAATGCAGGCAGGTCGCTGCTTTCATTCATTAAGAAGGGGAGTGCCTCAAGATAAGGCGAAAAGTGCTAGTAGTTACAGAGTTACTGTGTAAGGTGAAAGAATGGAAAAGGGAAAAGGGAAATACATTGTGAGAAACAGAACTATCTTAACCATGATCTCCCATCCACTATGCACTCTTGAGGCTGGCAGTCCACCAAGTGCGCAGGTCAAGTACAATTCGATCACAAATTTTCAGAAAGGGGGGAAATTTATGATTGAAGATGCGGTCATTCCGTTCCTTCCAAATGCCTCACCAAATAGCCATCATCGGCGAGGAGAAGGCCAGGCCTGCTTCCTCCATTTAGTAATTTTTACCAGAGACAACAACCACCAGTCAAGCAAAGAAGGAGCGCTGACATTCAATCTGGCATCAAATGGAAACTGAAATTTTGTCAGGCAGAAACCTCAAACACCAGCTGTGAATGGGAAATCAGCAAAGAGGTGGTGAGCGGATTCGAGCCCAATTCTGCAAAGGGGGCGGATCGAGTCATGGGGTCATTTTCTCCTTGCAAGGTTGTCAGCCGTAAGACACGTTCCTTGCACAGCCAGCCAAGCAAACATCTTTATTTTTTGGGGGGTTTTGATCTGCCAAATGATGTTCAACAAAGGAGAGCTGACTCTGCCATAAAACTGTAAGTGGTATGCAGATTGGGCGCAATAAGTTCCATTCGCAGTTCATTTCCAACAAACTTCGTCTTCCAATTCACAGATGTTAACGCTTTGTAATATGTGCCATAAATCAACAAATTCTCTTAGAAGAGCCTCATCTGGGTTGCGCTTGATGAGCCGAATTCGGAGATTATCCGTGAGGCCTTCAAAGACAGCGATCTGGCGCCTAATACAATGCTTGTAAAGCAACGGGAAGGAAACCGAGGGGATCTCACCATGCAGCCAATGATCATGCCAAAAACTGAAGGATTTTCCATTCCCAATCTTGATTGAAGTACTAGCCACAAAATGGCCTTAACCTCCTTGTCCACTGGCAGTGTTAACCTATGCCAAGATTTATCACCATTAGTGGCGTTCTGCCAGAGCCACCTAACTCAGTGTCTTTCCTTGACAAATCAGATGTCTAGCCCACCAAGCTGAAGAGGAGAGCAAACTTGAGACCATTTGATCAAGCATTTTCCTCCACTAACTGCATATAACCCGGCCCAAAGAAAGGCCTTCTCATCTTATCGATCTGTTTAGTAAACCATTTTGGCTGCTCAATGGCAATAAGCTGAAAAATAGGCATTGCAGAGAGCACGAATCTGACCAGAACAGTACGACCAGCCAAACTAACAGTCTATTCTCCGATTAGTTGTGCCAACTGTTTGAGCATATACACCGGGGCTCCTCAATAAGTGACCCCTCGTATGTCCACAAACACTTGTCGACGCGTCCACGGATAGGGTCCGATCACTCGGATTTTTTGTTCGTTGTAATCACAAACTTCAAATCTCACCCCTTACTACATCCTGCAACATAAAATAAGCTAATTACAAACTTCAAATCTCACCTATTATTATACTACTCCCTCTGTCCCATAATGTAAAATGTTTTTAACACTAATGTCAAAAAATGTCTTACATTATGGGACGAAGAGAGTACATCATGCAACGTAAAATAATCTACATACTATATAATATATAGATAAAACTATCCTAGTACTATTTATTATCGGAGATGCCTACGACATTCGATGGACCGGCCTCCTCGTCGTTAGCCGTGGCCCGCAGCTCCAGCTCCTTGTAAGACTACACACCGCAAAGACTTCCTCCAGCTCCACGTTCACCTCGTGGAGGTAGCGGTGGTTTGCGCGACCTCGAGGTACGATTGGATGGACTTTACGATGGCCTGCTGCTCCGTCGCCTTCTCCACTTGGGCCACCTCAAACCCATCCAACGCGTTGTCCATGGCGAATCTGAACCTAGGAGGCGTCGGATCCACCTCGCCTTCCTCCTCCTCATCGTCCTATGTCTCCATGTCCTCCATTTTTGCGCCTGGCACCCCTTCCTCCAATGCCTATTGCTCTACCTCATTTTGCTCTGGCGCCTCCTGGCCTGCCTCATCCTGCTCGGAGAGTCTGGAGGCAAGCCGGCTATGATGTGAGCACCCCGCCCAGTGGTGCGGTTCAGAGTGAGCATCTCGTATGTGGTGATCCATTGGCGAACCATGGGTATCGACGAACAACGAGCTCAGAGTGGATTGGGATTGGATGGCGAGCTTAGAGTAGATTGGGAGTGGCAGCACAGACATGAATGAGCTGATGGAAATGGAGGTGGGGTTGAGACTCATTGTCCATCTTAAATAGCCAGATTTGGCCACTCAGGCGGCGCACCAGAGTGGCGACATGCATGCGTCGTCATTGGACCAATGGGTTTTGCTATGTGTTTGCGTGGGTCCTAGCTACCCATCAATCCGACATGGCAGACACGTTCAGGCGTGACCAGGCCTCCTCATATCCGCCTCAAGTATGGCTTAATATGAGGGGTGTCAGTCAGCCCGAACTATAGGGCCGGTTTAAGGAGTCCAGCTGAGTCACGATTTTATGATCGATCACTGATTGGGCCATTTCACCTGACGTATAGGGGCATTTGAGAAGCATGGTTGTAAATGCTCTTAGCCAAGGAGTAGGTGGATGCAATTGCTAGTTAGTTTTTTTTATTTCGATAAAAACCATTTTCATTCAATTGGGTACCAAGATACAATTGGACAAAACAAATGAGCAGCCTCTACATAACAAGATGCACACAGTCAACACATCTAAGAGGGGGAAATACATATTTGGCTCGCCTCCTCCGGGAGATATACTGAGAGTGTAAGCCTACCTCGTAATTAGTGGCTTGAGAACCGTAGCCTGTAACCAATCTTTGAATAATATGTGCTATTTTGCTCCCTTGACCTCACCAAGTCAGCTTGGGGAGAGAACATCGCAAGTTGGTTGGCTGCATGGAGGAGTCAAACAACCAGGACATTAGAGCAAGACTAATAATATAGCTAACTGTTGGCTATACGTTGTAGCCATGTCTAATAGTCTCTTCTTCAAAACAATTGTGCTGTCAGAAAAATAGAGAAGGTAGAATGGGCAGTGAATCCGTTCTAGATAAGTTCCATAAAATGCGAGTGGTAAGTAAGAGGTTATCACTTATAGTCACTCATATCGTAAGGTTGAATGCTGGACTAGTACATTTTTCCATTCTATCTATCTCTTTCTTCATATTTAATGTAAGTGTCTAGGAGCATGTGTAGACATGGGCTATTACATGAGAGCTCACTCCCGTTACTTTTTCAAGTCTTTCTCCTCCACATAGACTGTCGTGGTATTTTCTCGACAATACTGAGTATAGGGTGATGTATGTATGGAGAATCTAGATGGGTGCACATGACACAATGTTTTTACCCAAGTACAGGCCCTCGAGACAAGGAAATACCTTATGCCCTGCATTTGTGGATTGTATTAGTGGTTGCCTCGTATAAGAGGCGAGTATTTAGTGATTACAAGTATGTGATTGAGTTCGGGGGAAAGAGAGTAGAAGTGCGAAACCTGGCTAGGTACCCATGCTTGGCCTTATATGAGGATGGCATTGCCCGGACTTACAACAGCCGGGTCAGTTATGCAATAGTTAAGGTTGAGTGGATTAACAATGCACTAGAAACACCCACTTCATGACTTTCTTGCAATGGTAGCGTAATAATCCCGCAAAACAAATGTTTTAATGTGGAGTAATGCTCATCTTGATCGTGTGTTGAGGCCCAACCGGGCGGGCCCCCCTGGCATCCATCAAGTCTACTGATCTGTGTGCATTGCTGGCAACCGACAGGTCTTCTTAGTGGTCATCCTCCGACTGGACTTCGTAGGGTGAACTCATGTCCAGCCGGATGGTCGTGCATACCTAATGCAGTCGAGTGGGCCTTGTGAAATGGCCTTGGGCCAACTTGATCTTGTTGGGCCACTCCCTATATTTGGGCCTTCCCAGGAGGGTCCCCTCGCCAGTAGCCCCTAAACCTCCAAGCAACTCGACGAGTCGGTGGAGGGTCTTCTTTGACTTTCGGCGGATGGTAGAACCATCTTCCTAGAGTGTGAACTCAAGGGGTTTCTTGAATGAAGATTCCACCGACTAGATAGATATCGAGTCACGGGCATAGAGTCTGCGCTGGGTTGCAAACATGGAGGCCACAGGGTCGTAGACCTAGAGCCCGTCGGGTCATGGACAAAGGCATTGTCACTTCATGGACCTAGAGCCCACTCGACCACAGATGAGGAGGTCATGGACAAGCAGTCTAGTGGTAAGGAGCTCACCGATGAGTGTTGTATCGGCATCCTTCATGTTGTCGTTGTTTTACGACTTGTCTGTACCGCTTGTAAGGCCAAGAAAATAGAGTGAACTCGCAATTGCATATTTTAGAACACTAAGGATGTTGAGCGAACATTTATATACATAATTAATTAATTATTAGCTTTTTAGCCTCTACTTGTGTCTTAGCTCCGTATATGGTGATGTGTAAATTAGCTTTAGCTTTCGCTCTAGCTAACTAGATAATTGGGCTGTGACTATAATTGGGAACGAAGAGTGCTCTCGCCAATCGGATAGAAAAGTTTCAACTATAGTTGGAGTTGAAGAGTGGGTTGTTAGCTTGGTCATACACTTTATGGAGTTCTTTGCAGGAAACAAAAGTGGAAGGAACCAGGAAGTACATCGGGTCATGACACATCTGAGAAGGATTGATTGTTTGGAAATGTTGCTTGGAAAAGAAAAAAATTCCACACACACGCAATGATCTATCCATGGAGATGCATAGCAACGAGGGGAAGATTATGTCTACGTAACCTCGTAGACCAAAAGCGGAAGCGTTTGGCAACGCGGTTGATGTAGTAGAACTTCTTCTAGCTCCGACCGATCAAGTACCGAACGTACGGCACCTCCGAGTTCTGCATGCGTTCAGTTCGGTGACGTCCCTCGTCTTCTTCATCCAGCAAGATGTCGAGGAAGTAGATGAGTTCCGTCAGCACGATGGCGTGGTGACGGTGATGGTGTAGTGATTCTCGCAAGGCTTCGCCTAAGCACCATGAAAATATGACCGGGGGTGTAAACTGTGGAGGGGGGTGCCGCACACGGCTAACAATTGATGGTGTGTGTTCTAGGTGCCCCCCTCCCCACATATATATAGGTGGGAGGGGGAGGGTGTTGGGGAACGCAATATTTCAAAAAAATTCTTAGGATCAGGCAAGATCTATCTAGGGATGCATAGCAATGAGAGGGAAGAGTGTGTCTACGTACCCTCGTAGACCGAAAGCGGAAGTGTTGAATAACGTGGTTGATGTAGTCGAACATTTTCACGATCCAACCGATCAAGTATCGAACGCACATCACCTCCATGATCTGCACACGTTCAGCTTGGTGACGTCCCTAGAACTCTAGATTCAACTGAGGCTGAGGGAGAGTTTCGTCAGCACGACGGCGTGTTGATGGTGATGATGAAGTTACCAACACAAGGCTTTGCCTAAGCACTACGACAATATGACCGAGGTGGAAAACTGTGGCGGGGGGCACCGCACATGGCTAAGACAAATCTTGGAGTGCCTATCGGGTGCCCCTGCCCACATATATAAAGGAGGGAGGAAGAGGAGGCCATCCTAGGAGGGGCGCGCCTATAGGGGGAGTCCAACTAGGATTCCCAATCCTAGTTGGAGTCCCCTTCCTTTTCCAAGAGGGAGAGAGGGAAGGAGTAGGAGAGGGAGAAGGAAAGAGATGGGGGTGCCTCCCCTCCCTAGTCCAATTCGGACTTGCCATGGGGGGAGGGGGGCACGCGGCAACCCCTTGAGGCCCTTCTCTTCTTTCCCGTATGGCTCATTAAGGCCCGCTACTTAACCCGGCGAATTCCCGTAACTCTCCGGTACTCCAAAAAATACCTGAATCACTCGGAACCTTTCCGATGTCTGAATATAGCCTTCCAATATATCGATCTTTATGTTTTGACCATTTCGAGACTCCTCGTGATGTCCGTGATCTCATCCGGGACTCTGAACAACCTTCGGTACATCAAATCACATACTCATAATACAAATCATCATCGAACGTTAAGCGTGCGGACCCTACGGGTTCTAGAACTATGTAAACATGACCGAGACACATCTCCAGTCAATAACCAATAGCGGAACATGGATGCTCATATTGGCTCCTACATATTCTACGAAGATCTTTATTGGTCAAACCGCATAACAACATATGTTGTTCCCTTTGTCATCGGTATGTTACTTGCCCAAGATTCGATCGTCGGTATCCTCATACCTAGTTCAATATCGTTACCGGCAAGTCTCTTTCCTTATTCCGTAATGCATCATCCTGCAACTAACTTAGTGTCACATTGCTTGCAAGGCTTATAGTGATGTGTGTTACCGAGAGGGCCCAGAGATACCTCTCCGACAATCGGAGTGACAAATCCTAATCTCGATATATGCCAACTCAACAAACACCATGGGAGACACCTGTAGAGCATCTTTATAATCACCCAGTTACGTTGTGACATTTGATAGCACGCTAAGTGTTCCTCCGGTATTCGGGAGTTGCATAATCTCATAGTCATAGGAACATGTATAAGTCATGAAGAAAGCAATAGCAATAAACTAAACGATCATAGTGCTAAGCTAACGGATGGGTCTAGTCCGTCACATCATTCTCTAATGATGTGATCCCGTTCATCAAATGACAACACATGTCCATGGCTAGGAAACTTAACCATCTTTGATTAACGAGCTAGTCAAGTAGAGGCATACTAGGGACACTCTGTTTGTCTATGTATTCACACATGTATCAAGTTTCTGGTTAATACAATTCTAGCATGAATAATAAACATTTATCATGATATAAGGAAATATAAATAACAACTTTATTATTGCCTCTAGGGCATATTTCCTTCAGTCTCCCACTTGCACTAGAGTCAATAATCTAATTCACATCGTCATGTGATTTAACACCAATAGTTCACATCTTTACGTGATTAGTTCACATCTCCATGTTCTAATACCCAAAGGGTTTACTAGAGTCAATAATATAGTTCACATCGCTATGTGATTAACACCCAAAGAGTGATCATGTTTTGCTTGTGAGAGAAATTTAGTCAACGGGTCTGCCACATTCAGAGCCGTATGTATTTTGCAAATTTTTCTATGTCTACAATGCTCTGCAAGGAGCTACTCTAGCTAATTGCTCCCACTTTAAATATGTATCCAGATTGAGACTCAGAGTCATCCAGATCGGTGTCAAAACTTGCATTGACGTAACTCTTTACGATGAATTTTTTGTCACCTCCATAACTCAGAAACATATCCTTATTCCACTAACGATAATTTTGACCGATGTCCAGTGATACACTCCTAGATCACTATTGTACCCTCTTGCCAAACTCTCGGTGAGGTACACAATAGGTCTGGTACATAGCATAGCATACTTTATAGAACCTATGGCTGAGGCATAGGGAATGACTTTTCATTCTCTTTCTATTTTCTGCCGTGGTCGGGTTTGGAGTCTTTACTCAACTTCACACCATGCAACACAGGAAAGAACTCCTTCTTTGACTATTCCATTTTGACCTACTTCAAAATCTTGTCAAGGTATGTACTCATTAAAAAATATATCAACTGTCTTGATCTATCTCTATAGATCTTGATGCTCAATATGTAAGTAGCTTCACCAAGGTCTTTCTTTGAAAAACTCCTTTCAAACACTCCTTTATGCTTTCCAGAAAATTCTACATCATTTTCGGTCAACAATATGTCATTCACATATACTTATCAGAAAGGCTGTAGTGCTCCCACTCACTTTCTTATAAATACAGGCTTCACCACAAGTATGTATAAAACCATATGCTTTGATCACTTTATCAAAGCATATATTCCAACTCCTAGATGGTTGCACTAGTACATAGATGGATCGCTGGAGTTTGCACACTTTTTTAGTACCTTTAGTATTGTCAAAACCTTCTTGTTGCATCATATACAACTCTTCTTTAAGAAATCCATTAAGGAATGCAGTTTTGACATCCATTTGCCAGATTTCATAAAATTGGCAATTGCTAACATGATTCAGACAGACTTAAGCATCGCTACGAGTGAGAAAATCTCATTGTAGTCAACATCTTGAACTTGTCGAAAACCTTTTGCGACAATTCGAGCTTTGTATATAGTAATACTACTATTAGCGTATGTCTTCCTCTTGAAGATCCATTTATTCTCAATGGCTTGCCGATCATTGGGCAAGTCAACCAAAGTCCACACTTTGTTCTCATACATGGATCCCATCTCAGATTTCATGGCCTCTAGCCATTTTGCGGAATCTGGGCTCATCATCGCTTCCTCATAGTTCGTAGGTTTGTCATGGTCTAGTAACATGACTTCCAGAAAGGATTACCGTACCACTCTGGTGCGGACCATACTCCGGTTGATCTACGAGGTTTGGTAGTAACTTGATCTGAAGTTTCATGATCATCATCATTAGCTTCCTCACTAATTGGCGTAGGAATCACTAGAACTGATTTCTGTGATGAACTACTTTCCAATTCAGGAGAAGGTACAATTACCTCATCAAGTTCTACATTCCTCCCACTCACTTCTTTCGAGAGAAACTTCTTCTCTAGAAAGGGTCCATTCTTAGCAACGAATATCTTGCCTTCGGATATGTGATAGAAGGTGTACCCAACAGTTTCCTTTGGGTATCCTATAAAGATGCATTTATCTAATTTGGGTTCGAGCTTATCAGGTTGAAACCTTTTCACATAAGCATCATAGCCCCCAAACTTTAAGAAACGACAGCTTAGGTTTCTTGCTAAACCACAGTTCATATGATGTCGTCTCAACGGATTTAGATGGTGCCCTATTTAACGTGAATGCAGCTGTCTCTAATGCATAGCCCCAAAACGATAGTGATAAATCGGTAAGAGACATCATAGATTGCACCATATCTAATAAAGTATGGTTATGATGTTCGGACACACCATTACGCTGTGGTGTTCTAGGTGGCGTGAGTTGTGAAACTATTCCACATTGTTTCAAATGAAGACCAACCCCGTAACTCAAATGTTCGTCTCCGCAATCAGATCGTAGAAACTTTATTTTCTTGTTATGATTATTTTCCACTTCACTCTAAAATTCTTTGAACTTTTCAAATGTTTCAGACTTATGTTTCATCAAGTAGATATACCCATATATGCTTAAATCATCTGTGAAGGTCAGAAAAAAATGATACCCGCCGCGAGCCTCAACACTCATCGGACCGCATACATCAGTATGTATTATTTCCAATAAGTCTGTTGCTCGTTCCATTGTTCCGAAGAATGGAGTCTTAGTCATCTTTCCCATGAGGAATGTGAGGGAATCCTGGACTAAGGGGTCCTCGGGCGTCCGGCCTGTTAACTATGGGCCAGACTGATGGGCTGTGAATATACGAAGACCGAAGACTGCACCCGTGTCTGGATGGGACTCACCTTGGCATGGAGGGCAAGCTTGGCAACCAAACATGTAGATTCCTTTCTTTGTAACCGAGCTTGTGTAAACCTAGATCCTCCCGGTGTCTATATAAACCGGAGGACTTAGTCCGGAGAGGGGTGATATGCATTACCATAGCCATACGAGCTAGGCCTCTAGGGTTTAGCCATTACGATCTCGAGGTAAATCAACTCTTGTAATACTCATATTCATCAATATCAATCAAGCAGGACATAGGGTATTATCTCCATAGAGAGGGCCCGAACCTGGGTAAACATCGTGTCCCCTATTTCCTGTTACCATCGACCTTAGACGCACAGTTCGGGACCCCCCCTACCCGAGATCCGTCGGTTTTGACACCGACATTGGTGCTTTCATTGAGAGTTCCACTGTGACGTCGACGATAGGATCGATGTCTCACCTTGTTCTCAAGGATGATATCACCACCGGAGGAACACTGGCTCCAGGCCAAACCCTCCGGCTAGGCGGCTTTACTATGACCGCCCGTTCGGTCGTTAAGCCTACGATGACCTCTCGGGTCATCGAAAACCCCCTTCATATTGACTCCGAACACTCCAAGCAGATGGATCTAGTAGAGCTTTCGTCCTTAAATGAGCTCCTATATTGCATCGCCGCCCTGGGGGTCACTACAGACTACGATCGAATTGGGCTTAAACCCGATCAGAGAGAAATCAAATATCCACCGATCACCCACCAGATAGAGGTAGTCGAGGAGCGAGTTGACAACTCTTCCTCCATACTAAGGACGGACTATGTCCGGATCTTCGGTCTCGAAGAGTCAGACACCTACTTGCGAGGAGATGCATCCCGCCCTCCGAACATAGAATCGGATGACAGGCCTAAGAAATCAGTGGATATCTCGGATCCCGATCTGTTAAGTTCGGAAGACCTTTAGACTCCGGATCCAAAACTGGGTCAGGGTTCGGATTTAAATCCACCCACCCACCTGAATACAAGCGCTCTCATGAGCATACAACATCAGTCTCAGGAAACGGTCCACCACTTTTGGGCCAGATTCCTTCTTGTCAAAAACAAGATTAAAGATTGCCGCGACGAGGAAGCGATCTCAGTGTTCCACAAGAATTGCAGGGACGAAGCAATCCTCAACGCCATCAAGTGCCGTCGCATCCTACACTTCGCTGACTTGGCAACTATCATACAGAAGTACATCACAATGGAAAGCGTCTCGAAAACTCAAGCAGCCCATTGGGAATCATCGGTCCCCACTGTAACGCCCTCGATGCGGCTATATCTCCCACGTGTCGAAGCACGACTTAGAGGCATAACCGCATTGAAAGCAATGCCGCAAGTGAGGTAATCTTCACACAACCCATGTAATACAATAAGGGAAAAGATACATAGTTGGCTTACAATCGCCACTTCACACAAATACATGAATAAAGCATTACATCATCCAAATACAATCAGGGCCCGACTACGGAGCCAAAATAAAAGAAGACTACCCCAAATGCTACACAGATCCCCGATCGACCCCAACTAGGCTCCACTACTGATCAACTAGAATGAAACAACACAAAGTGCAAGATCTTCATCGAGCTCCTCCTTGAGCTTGGTTGCGTCATCTGCACGGTTCAACGGCACCTGCAAGCTGGTTTTGGAAGTATCTGTGAGTCACGGGGACTCAGCAATCTCACACCCTCGCGATCAAGACTATTTAAGCTTATGGGTAAGGTAAAAGGTATGAGGTGGAGCTGCAGCAAGCGACTAGCATATATGGTGGCTAACATACGCAAATGAGAGCGAGAAGAGAAGGCAAACCACGGTCGAGAAACTATGATCAAGAAGTGATCCTAGAACAACCTACGTCAAGCATAACTCCAACACCGTGTTCACTTCCCGGACCCCGCCGAGAAGAGACCATGACGGTAACACACGCGGTTGGTGCATTTTAATTAAGGTCAACTTCAGGTTTTCTACAACCGGGCGTTAACAAATTCCCATCTGCCCATAACCGTGGGCACGGCTTTCAAAAGTTCAAATCCCTGCAGGGGTGTCCCAACTTAGCCCATCACAAGCTCTCACGGTCAACGAAGGATATTCCTTCTAGCAGGAAGACCCGATCAGACTCGGAATCCCGGTTACAAGACATTTCGACAATGGTAAAACAAGTCCAGCAACACCGCCCGAATGTGCCGACAAATCCCGATAGGAGCTGCACATATCTCGTTCTCAGGGCACACTCAGATGAGACTAGCTACGAGTAAAACCAAACCTCAAGTTTCCCCGAGGTGGCCCCGCAGGCAGCTCAGTTCGGACCAACACTCAGAGGAGCACTGGCCCGGGGGGTTAAAATAAAGATGACCCTTGAGTCCGCAAAACCCAAGGGAAAAAGAGGCTAGGTGGCGAATGGTAAAACCAATGGTGGGCATTGCTGGAGGAGTTTTATTCAAGGCGAACTGTCAAGGGGTTCCCATTATTACCCAACCGCGTAAGGAACGCAAAATCCGGGAACATAACACCGATATGAAGGAAACTAGGGCGACAAGAGTGGAACAAAACACTAGGCAAAAAGGCCGAGCCTTCCACCCTTTACCAAGTATATAGATGCATTAATTAAATAAGATATATTGTGATATCCCAACAAGTAAACATGTTCCAACAAGGAATAACATCTCCATGTTCCAACAAGGAACAAGCTTCAATCTTCACCTGCAACTAACAACGCTATAAGAGGGGCTGAGCAAAGCGGTAACATAGCCAATCAACGGTTTGCTAGGACAAGGTGGGTTAGAGGATTGGTTTAACAATATGGGAGTCATGATAAGCAAGTGGTAGGTATCGCAGCATAGGCATAGCAAAAGAGCGAGCATCTAGCAAGCAAAGATAGAAGTGATTTCGAGGGTATGGTCATCTTGCCTGAGATCCCACAAGGAAGAAGAACGAGTCCATGAAGAAGACAAATGGACGTAGTCGAACGGGACCTCACAAACGCGACGTTACCAGAACCAACCCAAAGAAGCAAACACCGGAAAGAAGCACACAACATAGTAAACAACCAACACATGAACATGGTATGATATGCGGGATGCGGTATGCGATGCATATGCATGATTTGCAAATGAATGATTGAACCTGGCCTCAACTTGGAAACTCAAGTGTGCCACTGGAAAGGTGAGGTGATTTCGGTCGAAATCGATATAAAGAACACCGGAATCAGAGACACGGTTTGAAAATGGCAAGCAAAACAAATATGGCACCGGTCTGCGATAAACAGCAAGTAGCCATCTAAATGCATCAAGATAATTATGCTACAGCACTCAAACATGACAACAAAATACATGGCAGAGATCCACTCATAATGCTTGGCAAAAGATGAACACTGAGCTATGGCCAAATCATCCATTAACAGGTTCAAACAAGCATGGCAAAAGTGCAAACGATAACAGATTTCAGACTTAGTGAAATTAACACAAGCCTGGAATTTCAGATCAGGTAGCACACTTTGGAGCATGACAGCTATATGTACAGGAACTTAACATGGCAAAGTAAAGCATGGTATCAAGCTACTCAAAGAGCTTAACAAAAGTCCCTTAGTGACCTTGAGACAAAAGGGATCATAAAATACAATTACAAGCATGTGAACATGGCAAAAACATAATCAGATTACAGACTTAGAGAAAAACTGGAACATGCAAAACTGATAACGAGTAGGCATGTTCACGAGCTCGATGCACTCACTACAGAGTATGGCACGACAAACTAAGCATACACCCATCAAGAATACATATTATATAAGCTAGAAATGGCAAGAACAACAACGTAGCATGCACGGATCAACAACAACATCCTCGGCAAAATCGCTAACAAATAGACAATCTGCCAGGATTCACGAAATAGCAAAAGTAGAGCTCGATTGACTCAATCTAGGGTGCTCCATAAATGCAAACAAAGACATGGATGGATAGAGCACCACAATATCAACAAATCATCCTTACTGATCATCCTCAAAAGAGGCACGGATCACTAGGAAACAACATGAACATATGACATAATGATAAAAACAGATCAAGGACTTAGTGAAATCTCTAAGTCCCTGAAATCAGCATTAACGAATGCACTACTTTGCAAGCTTGTGCTAGTCACCACACATATCACAAAAATACATGGTAAGCACCTCTGGAAAGATGGCATGGCATATAACAAAACACATGTAGAGCTCAGGAGCATATCATGCACACATTAATCATGCCAAAAAAAGACAAATAGCTATTTGGTGCAGCAGATCTGACAAATATCTCAAATAGCTCTCTTCCAACAGCTCAAATGAAAATGATGTAATGAGATGAAATGATGTGCTCTCTGAGCCGAACATTTTGATGTGCTACACGCGCAAAACGGAGTTACGGATGCAAAGTTACGACATGATGAACATGGGCATTTGAATCTGGAAAATTTCAGGACTTAGTGAAAATCACCAAGTCTGGAACTGGGCGTAAGATAGTATGTCGCACACGGGGCAGGGAATAGTGGTGGCTCACCCATGGGCTTCGTCCCAAAACAAAGAGGAAGGAGGCCGGCGAGCTGGGCCGGACTCGGGCGTGGCCCACGCGGTCAACGGAACCTCGTCCTCCTCCCGATCGCCCGATCGGATCGGGGAGGCAGGGCGGCGAAGACCCATGGCGGCGACGGCCGGCGGCGAGCCTGGGGAAAGGCGACGGCGGACGGGAGCCACTGGATCTGGCCCGATCCGCGGCGGATCTGTCGGAGGGGCCCCGGGCAGGGAGTAAGGTGGGGCGGCGGAGAGCCCGCGCGGGAGGCGCGGTGCGGCGATGCCTTTCCGGCGATGTCCGGTGAGGGGAGGCAGTGGCGGGTCGACGTCGGACGACAGGAAGACGGCGGCGCGGTTGGTGAGACAGCGCGGCCCGAAATGGCGGCGGGGAGGGCCGGACGCGGGCCTGAGCAGGCCGCGGCGGAGGGGGCCGGCCGGGTACACGTGGCAAGCTCTGATTGGGCGCGGGCGGCAGCGGAGGTTGAAATGGACACGTCCGCCGGCGAGGTTTTTGTTCGGCGCGCCAGGAGAGGGAGGGATCTAGGGTTTGCACCGCGAATTTCGGAGGGGGAGGTGTTTATATAGGTAGAGGGAGCTAGGAGAGTCCAAATGAGGTGCGGTTTTCGGCCACGCGATCGTGATCGAACGCTCTAGATGATGGAGAGGGTTTTGGTGGGTTTTGGGCCAAATTGGAAGGGTGTTGGTCTGCAACACAGACGAGGCCTTTTCGGTCCCTCGGTTAACCGTTGAAGTATTAAACGAAGTCCAAATGGTAAGAAACTTGACAGGCGGTCTACCGGTAGTAAACCAAGGCCGCTTGGCAAGTCTCTGTCCAATCCGGAAATGTTTAACCCCCACACACGAAAGAAGGTAGAAAGGACCACCGGAGGAGATAGGAGCGCCAGAATGCAAAACGGACACCGGGGAAATGCTCGGATGGATGAGATGAACACGTATGCAAATGAAATGCACATGATGACATGATATGCAATGCATGACACGCAAGCAATGACAAGGCAACAACCGCGAATAACTGGAGGACACCTGGCACATCGGTCTCGGGGCGTTACACCCACTCAACCCCTCATTCAGGCGAAAAGGGCGCACCCTTGCAATACACCCGGTTCAATAGTAAAGAAATATAAGTCCAGTACGGGGCGTAGAACCATTCTGGAAGGATGGCTCGACGGGCCATGCAAAATACACGCAACAGCGGATAACATACCAACACATAGCCTTAGAGCATGTTGTATACTCCGGCAAGTGGCCAAGAGCGGCGAGGATATCCTCACCAAGAATAACCCAGAACAACACCCCAGAGGACAACGGCCCCAAAGTACTGACGGTCTTCAAGACATTCGCCTCAAACAATAGGCACAAAAGAGCACTATGCGGACTCGCCGAAGTCTGTCAAATAGCAGCAATAAACCCTTGGAATGACACGGCTATGACTTTTAATGCCGGTGACGAACCAAAATACAGGATAGTCCGAGAACCAGCCGCCTTGGTCCTCAGTCCAATCGTGGACGACTTTCGGCTCACCAAGGTCCTCATGGACGGCGGCAGCGGACTAAACCTCATCTACGAAGATACACTCCACAAAATGGAAATAGACAGGAGCCGCATTGAGCAAAGCAGCACGACCTTCTGAGGAATTATTCCCAGTCAGGAGGCGCTGTGTGTGGGAAAAATAACACTTGACGTGGTATTCGGCACGCCGAAGAATTATCGGTCTGAAGAAATAACCTTCCAAGTGGCCCTTTTCAACAGCGGATATCACGCCCTTTTGGGGAGGGAGGCATTTACATGCTTCCAAATTGTACCTCATTACGGGTACATGAAGCTTAAGATGCCCGGGCCCAAAGGCATAATCACTCTCGCCAGTGATCCGGACATAGCACTCCGCGCCGAAAATAACACCGCATCCCTGGCCCTTGAGGCATTATCTAAAGCCCTCACGGCCGAAGAATTAACCGCACTGCGCTCCACGGTGGACAGGGACGATGTGATCTTAGTCAAACGCCCCAAGTCCACCTCCTTCAAGCCAGCGGAAGAAATAGTCAAATTCCAGGTCCATCCAACGGACCCCCAAAAGACAGCATCTATTGGGGCACAACTAGACCCAACGGTCGACGCCGCGCTAAGGGATTTTCTTCGCGAAAACTAGGATATATTCGCCTGGCACCCTTCTGACATTCCAGGAATCCCGAGCAAACTGGCCGAACACAGCCTCAACATATTAAAGGGATACAAACCGGTCAAACAAACACCGCGACGCTTTTTCAAACCCAAACATTAAGCCATGGGAGAGGAGCTAGCCAAGCTAATCGAGGCCGGATTCATCAGATAAATAAAACATCCGGACTGGCTAGCAAACCTGGTGATGGTACCAAAGAAGGATAAATCCGGGCGCCTGTGGGTCAATTTTAAAGACCTCAATAAGGCTTGCCCTAAGGATCCCTTCCCCCTCCCCCGCATTGATCAAATCATTGATGCTACCGCAGGACATGACTCACTATGTTTCCTCGACATGTATTCCGGATACGTTCAAATCAAAATGAAGGAGTCCGACCAAGCTGCAACAACATTCATCACCCCATATGGGCCATTCTGCTTCAACACCATGCCCTTCGGGCTCAAGAACACCGGCGCCACCTACCAACACATGATCCAAACATGCCTGGAGAAACAGATCGAAAAGACAGTCGAAGCCTATGTGGACGATGTCATAATCAAGACAAGGCACATCGGAACACTAATAGACGACCTACGCCTCACATTTGACAACCTCCGCGCATATGACATTAAGCTCAATCCGAAAAAGTGTGTTTTTGGCGTTCCCGCCGGAAAGCTGATGGGCTTCATCGTTTCCAACAGAGGAATTGAAGCAAATCCAGCCAAAATCCGAGCTCTGTCACAATTAGCTACGCCAACAGACCTTAAACAAGTCCAAAAACTCGCGGGTTGTGTGGCAGCTCTAAGCCGCTTTATCTCCAGATTGGGAGAAAAGGCACTACCACTCTATCGCCTTCTATGATGAACCGATCATTTCAAGTGGACGGACGCGACAACAACCAGACTGGAAGAAATAAAAACACTCCTAGCAAGCAACCCAATCATGGCCGCGCCAAACGTTGGTGAACCCATGCCGCTATACATATCGGCAAAACATCAAGTGGTGAGCGCCGTGCTCGTTGTTGAACGAGACCAGGACGGACATAGATTCCTGCTTCAGTAGCCAGTATACTACGTATCCACTGTCCTTACACCATGCAAATCCTGGTACCGCCATTATCAAAAGATAGCATACGTGGTCTTCATGGCATCCCGAAAGCTACGACACTACTTCCAGGAGTGTTTGATCACGGTGGCTTCCGAAGTACCACTCAATGACATAATAAACAACCGCAATGCCACGGGCCGGATTGCCAAATGGGCCATTGAGCTCCTTCCATTTGATATTACATACAAACCACGTCGAGCTATTAAATCCCAAGTACTGGCTAACTTCGTCGCCGAATGGACAGAGGCCGAACTCCCTACAGAGTACGACACATATTCCAACTGGGTTATGTACTTCGATGGCTCCAAAATATTGGCAGGGCTAGGAGCGGGCATCGTATTGACGTCCCCCACGGGAGACGTCGTTCAGTACATACTCCAAATACTATACACATACTCCAATAATGCAGCCGAGTACGAGGCCTTATTGCATGGTCTCCGGATGGCTGTCTCCATGGGCATACAATGCCTGGAAGTGCGCGGGGACTCAAACCTTGCAATATCTCAAATAAATGGAGACTTTGATGCCAAAGCTCCAAAGATGGCGGCTTATCATAATGCCGTCCTAAAAATGTCGGCTTGGTTCGAGGGACTCGAGTTTCATCATGTAGCCCGAGAAAGTAATCAAGCGGCGGACGTTCTTGTGCGTATCAGCGCCAAGCGCGACCCAGTACCACCTAACAACTTTTTGGAAAGGCTTTTCAAGCCATCCGTGGTGTGGCAGGGGGAAAGCGGCAACACTAGTCCGGATCCGAACACAACCCCAGATTCCGAATACACCGATATCATCGGAGGCTTAGCCACCGAAATAACACCATTGGCCCATCTCATTATGGCAGTCATTGCCCCATGGACCGAACCCATCTTGGCCTACCTTAATAGGAAGGAGCTTCATGAGGACCAGAATGAGGCCCGCCACATTGTCCAGTGTTTGAAGGCCTACAAGGTTCACGACGGAGAACTCTATAAGAAAAGCGCTACCGGAGTCCTTCAAAGATGCATCTCCGAGGAGGAGGGGCGGCAGCTCCTGGCTGAGATTCATGCCGATCTCGGCGGGCACCATGCCGCAGCTCGGGCCCTTGTTAGAAAGGCCTTCCGCATAGGGTTTTATTGGCCGACGGCCCGAACAGATGCACACAACCTTGTCCAACGTTGCGTCGGATGCCAACTCTTCGCCAATCAAAGCCATATGCCCCCACTGCCCTACAAACAATCCCCATCACTTGGACTTTTGCAGTCTTGGGACTGGACATGGTTGGACCCCTTAAAGGAGGAAGCCATAAGAAAAATATCTGCTGGTTATGGTGGATAAATTCACTAAGTGGATAGAGGCCAAACCAGTTAAAACGGCCGAGTCCGGGCCGGTGATAGAATTCATATCCCCGTACACCGTTATGGTGTCCCACACAACATCATCACTGATAACGGCTCTAATTTCATAGCCGACGAAGTGAAAACCTGGTACGCTAATCTGGGCATCAAGCTCGATTACGCCTTTGTCTATCATCCGCAGACAAACGGTCAAGTCGAACGGGCCAACGGTCTTATAATGAGCGGCATCAAACCTAGGCTCGTGCGGTCTTTGAAGGAATCAGACACATGGTTGAGGAGCTTGACTCCGTACTCTGGGGGCTGCGGACCACACCCAACTGAACTACCGGATACACACCTTTTTTCATTGTGTACGTCGCAGAGGTTGTGCTACCCTGCGACATTATAGATGACTCACCTCGGGTGCGCATGTATGAAGAGAGAGAGGCCGAGCTCGATCCGCATGACAACCTAGATGCCCTAGAGGAGGAGCATGATGTCGCAAAAGCCCGTTCCACATTTTATCAACAACAAGCCCGCAGATGTGAAAGCAGAGAAGTACGGGCCAAGACTTATGACGTTGGTGAACTCGTTCTACGCTTGCCGGAGAAGAAAAATGACAAACTCAAGCCCAAATGGGAGGGTCCCTTCATCATTGATGAAGTCCTCACCAGAGGAGCGTACCGCCTGTGTGATGCGTCAAACAATCGCCTCGAGCCGAACCCCTGGAACTCGGCCAGACCCCGAAGATTCTATGCCTAAGCGCCGAAGTCTTTGTTCATCTCCTTCTCCCTGTTGTTTCCGTAATACTTTTTTTTCTTTCTTTCTCTCTCTTTTAGTTTTTCTCTTTAGCCTTAAAGCTTTCGTGCGGTTAGACCGCGCACCCCAGACACACACATATGCCTTCAAATATGTACGCCCATTATACCTGAGGGCTTCTTGTACAGAAGCTTGCTATTATTCTCCGGGCATCAAGCTCATCACATATGTGTTTTCCCCATATGTACCTTTTCTTCACCATTATATGCATCGATATGACTTAAGTTTTGGCCAAGCTGGGTTACCTGGCTCCTGTGCTTATACCCTATGTTCCCGTTAGTTCGGCTAGGGCATAAAGGGAGCACCTCTCGATTGTTACTACCGGGTTATCCGGATGTCTACCTCAGACTGGGTGAAGCCGAAAGCTAGCGTTCTTAAGGGAATATTCGGTCGGTGAATTAAAGATGTTTTTTGCATTCGCTCCATTTGCGAACACCCAGAAGATATATATATATATATATATATATATATACTGTGATTTTTTCAATCACAGTTCAGACATGCGCTCTAACGCATGCACACCCAGGGAAAGGAACCCTTAACGGAATTATTCTCTCTGGAAGATGTTTCTTACATAATGTAATATAACATAACTAGCCGGATACAACTTGTCTGTTCAAGCAACTATGACCCCTACGCCTGGTTTCCACGCATACCCCGGTCTATTCGGCCGCACGGGTATTCGGAAACACTCCATGCCTTCGGGTCCAGAGGGCAAAGCGAAAAGGTCTGCCATGGCAATCATTTTACAATTCAGCTAGACGGAAAAATACACAGTCATTTCGACTCAAAAATTTCCTCCTCTATACCCTCCAATAGGCTATCTAACTTACAATCCTGCTGGGAATATTTGGCTGCTACTGCTACTTGGTCATACACCAAATTAACAGGATTTTCCTTCCCGTCTGACCCTAGAGGTCTGACCCAAGCCATATGATTCGGGTCAAGCTTGGTGTACCGTGTCTTCACCATGGCCCAGGCTTCTCGAGCCCCTTCCCAGTAGGCCGATATTTTCCACAATCGAAAGCGCGTCCGCGCCCTCTTGAATAGGTCTAGGAGCTCCTCCATCTTTCCTCGAGGGGAAGCAGCTGGCCACAAGGCTTTGGCAACGCTTCGCATCTCCTGCCGAGCTTGCTCACGAATACGCGACAGCTCTTGTAGCAGATCGCCTGAGAATCTGGACATCTCATCTTCGGGACGGCCGGTCAGCATACCTACAGATATAACTCTGTCAGTTCCTGATATCTCCGAACTATTATAAGGTAAATTCGGCCACATACTGAACATGCCACCGTGCAGCCTTTTATTCTTCTTCACGGAGTCGGCCAGTTGGGCCCGTACATCTTTCAGATCCTCGCCCAATTGGGTATTCGAATCCTGGAGCTTGTTCTTCTCCAGTACGACTTTTGTGAGCACACGCTCGCCCACGACTAGCAGCTTCTTGGCTTCTCATTCTCTGTCTTGGGCAGCTTTTAGTTGTTCTTGCAATTGACCTAGTGATCCTGATAGGAGGTAAGAAACCGTGTTTAACATTATTGGCATACCATTCTATTTTCTCGATGGAGGGGAACATTACCAGGAGACACCTTCTTGGATTTCTCCAGTTTGGCACAGGCAGCAGTTAGCTGTGTCTGACACTTTTCTAGCTATTGGGCTAATAGGTCATTCTTCTCCGTAAGAACCTGGTTATACAATGACACTTAAATCGGTTGTACCAACCACTTCAAGTCTTGGGGGCTACTGGCATATGGTTATCATAGTCAGACAAAGTAAACTTACCCGCACATCTTTTAAATGCTGCCTTGTGGCTCTGTTAAGCCCATCTCGAGCAGCTCGAATGTATGCATCAGCCGAGCTGAAGGCGTTAAATGCTTCTTCTAAAAAGCTGGGGTCTTGTAAAACGGCTCTGTGGCATCGATGATTCATGGTGCTCTCCACTTCCGAGTTAGTGACGGATACATCCTCTGAATCCTCGGCTGGAGGACAGTCCAGCGTTACCCCCGCATCAGCCCCCGTCTTTACGGCAGGATCTGGATCCTGGCTGTGGGAAGTATGACCAGCCGGACCCCCAGATATAGTCCGAAACACTTTTTCTTGATACAGGGTAAACATAAAGGTCACAGTTGGATGTGACTGCCAAGGTACATATTTGCAAATCCATACCTCTTTGATGAAGGCTCAACCGTATCTTTGTTTGCCTTCCTCTTCGAAGGCTTGCCCGGCATGGGGGGCACTCTCTTCGAAGATGCCCCTGGGGAGCATGACGCGCCGAGCACCTCCCCTTTTGAGGACAGGACAGTGCGGTGGGTGAGCCAGTATGAGAAAACTTTTTAGGATGAAATATCTCCAGATTACTTACGTGTGTAGCGGGGAGAAGACCGGGATAATCGGTGATGATGGCCACTTCTGTGCCGTCATAGCTCGTTTGGTAAAATACCCCATTCGCGAGCACCACGAATATATCCAGATCCTCTTTGAATCCGGGTTCGAGGTCCCGATTGTGGCCCTCGGGCTGCGGGGCAGGGCTGTAAAGCCCCTCGGAAATCTTTCGCCAGTGTTGTTGTAAATGGATGGGTTAATGTTCGTTGAACATAGCTCAGGGAGTAGAATGAGTAGAGCAGAGGAGTTGGGAACTTACCCAGCTAGGAGGACTATACATGGAATACCCTTCCCTGTGCTTGATGCGCAGGAACTCCTCTTCCTCCCCTTTGAACAGTTCGACCAATATTTTGGCCAGGGCGGCAGGGGTGTCTGGACCCTTCCTGCCGCAGCAGGAGGTGTCATCTTCCCCATTATAGTGCCACATGGGAAGTCCTCTGTATTGGAGTGGCTGGACCCCCCGCACTATGGAGGTCGCCATTACTTCGACCATCATATATGCGGACTGGGCAAGCATCCATATCTTGCTCAAGAGTTGGTGAACCTCCGCACTATCTTCCTCCTTGATGCTCCGAGGGCGCCAGCTGTGACGTTTCTTCAAGGAAACACTTGTGAACTCAGGAAGACACTACAAAAAAAAGACACATCCGTGACATTTTGGGCCAAACGAATTTTTTTTCCGTCATACATATGACACTTCTATGGCGATAATTGTGACAAAACCCGGTATCATCATAGATGTGGTGGGCTCCTACTTCTATGACAAAAAATCATGACAGAAAATGGGCTTTTCGTCCTGGGCGGGCCGGAGACGTAGCTGCATGACATTCTTTGGGCCGTCCGTGACGGAAAAAACTGTGGTAGAAGCGAGGGCGAGGAAAATTTTAAGGAGTTCCTGGTTACGGTGGGAAGTCGGGGGCCGAGCGATGCGCGTTTCTCTTGTACACGTATACGCGTGTGTGCGAGGCGTTGGCTCTAACTAAACCCGAGCGAGGCATTGGGCTCTAACTGAACCCGAGCGATTGCACTGCAGGCTACGTGTTACTGAACCCGAGCAAGCGATTCCTTTGCTACTGCTACTAACTGAAGCCGATCGATGCTGCCTCTGGGATGAACAGTGAGCGTTGTG
>NC_041392.1:517711293-517748023 GCF_002162155.2 Triticum dicoccoides | reverse complement strand
TGGTGCGGTGGACGGCTGGATGAACAGTAGAAGGTGGAGGGGTGCCCGTGGAGGGGTGGTTGAATAGGACCCCATGGTGTGGAGGGCTGGATGAACAGTAGACGGTGGAGGGGTGGTTGAACAGTAGCTGGTGGGGTAGCGCCCGGTGGAGGCTGGATGAACAGGAGCCCGTGGAGGCTGGAGGAGGTCGACGGTAGCCCCTGGAGGCTGGAGGAGGTCGACGGTGGAGATGAACAGTATCCCGTGGAGTCCCGTTTTGCGGTACACCACACCCCTCCCGATGAACAGGACCCCCGTTTCGACCGTAGGAGGTCCGTTTCCTCCGTTTTGCGGTACGCCACACCCCTCCTGATCAGCAGGACCCCCGTTTCGACCGTAGGAGGTCCGTTTCCTCCGTTTTGCGGTACGCCACACCCCTCTTGATCAACAGGACCCTCGTTTCGACCGTAGGAGGTCCGTTTCGTCCATTTTGCGGTACGCCAAACCCCTCCCGATGAACAGGATCCCGTTTCGAATGTGGCCGGTCGAACACAAGGCCATTTCCTCCGTTCTACGGTACACCAGGTCTCGTTCCCATTGCCTGTTCCGTCCAAGCCCTCCCGATGAACACGACCATGCATTCCGTTCCGACCCAGCCGGTTGGCTCCCGCGCGTTCCGTTGCCTCCCGATGAACATGACGCATTCCATTGCCTCCCCATGAACACAACACATTCCGTTGCCTCCCCATGAACACGACGACGATGTTGTTTCTCCGTTTCGACCCAGCCATGTCAACGAGCCCTCGCCGTACGTATGCGCGAGTAGGCGTTCGAGACCCCGCCCGTATGTACACATACGTGGCCGTATTTTCTTTCTTGCACCCTGGCCGTTGTACGTACGTGTACATGCTACGTGCGCGCCTCTACTACGACACGTACGCGCCTCTACTACGACACGTGTGTTGAAAATATGCCCTAGAGGCAATAATAAAATGGTTATTATTATATTTCCTTGTTCATGATAATTGTCTATTGTTCATGTTATAATTGTATTATCTGGAAATCGTGATACATGTGTGAATACATAGACCACAACATGTCCCTAGCGAGCCTCTAGTTGACTAGCTCGTTGATCAACATATGGTCATGGTTTCCTGACTATGGACATTGGATGTCATTGATAACGGGATCACATCATTAGGGAAAGATGTGATGGACAAGACCCAATCCTAAGCATAGCACAAGATCGTGTAGTTCGTCTGCTAGAGATTTTCTAATGTCAAGTATCTTTTCCTTAGACCATGAGATTGTGCAACTCCCGGATAATGTAGGAATACTTTGGGTGTGCCAAACGTCACAACGTCACTGGGTGGCTATAAAGGTGCACTACGGGTATCTCCAAAAGTGTCTGTTGGGTTGGCATGAATTGAGACTGGGATTTGTCACTCCGTGTGACGGAGAGGTATCTCTGGGCCCACTCGGTAAGACATCATCGTAATGAGCTCAATGTGACTAAAGCGTTGGTCACGGGATGATGTGTTACGGAATGAGTAAAGTGACTTGCCGGTAACGAGATTGAACAAGGTATTGGGATACCGACGATCGAATCTCGGGCAAGTAACATACCGATTGACAAAGGGAATTGTATACGGGATTGCTTGAATCCTCAACATCATGGTTCATCCGATGAGATCATCGTGGAACATGTGGGAGCCAACATGGGTATCTAGATCCCGCTGTTGGTTATTGGCCGGAGAGTTGTCTCGGTCATGTCTGCATGGTTCCCGAACCCGTAGGGTCTACACACTTAAGGTTCGATGACGCTAGGGTTATTAGGAAGATTTGTATGTGATTACCGAATGTTGTTCGGAGTCCCGGATGAGATCTCGGACGTCAAAAGGAGTTCCGGAATAGTCCGAAGGTGAAGATTTATATATGGGAAGTCATCATACGGTCACCGGAAATATTCAGGGGTATGCCGGTATTGTACCGGGACCACCGGAGGGGTTCCGGGGGTCCACCGGGAGGGTCCACCTGCCCGGAGGGCCTTATGGGCTGTAGGTGGAAGGGAACCAGCTCCTAGTGGGCTGGGCGCCATCCCACCCTAGGGCCCATGCGCCTAGGGTTTGGGGGGAACCCTAAAAGGGGGCGCCACCCTTGCTTGGGGGGCAAGCCCCCTCCCCCTTGGCCGCCGCCCCCTCTAGATGTCATCTAGAGGGGCCGGTCCCCCTCCCCCCTTCTCCCTATAAATAGAGGGGCGAGGGGAGGGCTGCAGCACCACATCCAAGGCGCGGCCTCTCCCCTCCCCAACACCTCTCCTCCTCCGCGTGAGCTTCGGGAAGCCCTGTCGGAGAACTGCCACTCCATCACCACCACGCCGTCGTGCTGCCACTCCATCACCACCACGTCGTCGTGCTGCCACTCCATCACCACCACGGCGTCGTGCTGCTGTTGGAGCCTTCTTCCACAACCTCTCCCTCCTCCTTGCTGGATCAAGGTGCGGGAGACATCACCGGGCTGCACGTGTGTTGAACGCGGAGGCGCCATTGTTCGGTGCTTAGATTGGATTCGGCCGTGATCTGAATCGCTACGTGTACAACTCCTCCAACCGCGTTCTTGCAACGCTTACGACTCACGATCTTCAAGGGTACGAAGATGCAATCCCTTCTCTCTTGTTGCTAGTTACTCCATAGATTGATCTTGGTGATGCGTAGAATTTTTTTAATTTCTGCAATGATCCCCAACAGTGGCATCATGAGCCAGGTCTATGCGTAGTTTCTATGCACGAGTAGAACACAAGTTGTTGTGGGTGTCGATTTTGTCAATTTACTTGTCGTTACTAGTCTTATCTTGATTCGGCGGCATCGTGGGATGAAGCGGCCTGGACCAACCTTACACGTACGCTTACGTGAGACAGGTTCCACCGACTGACATGCACTAGTTGCATAAGGTGGCTAGCGGGTGTCTGTCTCTCCCACTTTAGTCGGATCGGATTCGATGAAAAGGGTCCTTATGAAGGGTAAATCGAAATTGGCATATCACGTTGTGGTTTTGGCGTAGGTAAGAAACGTTCTTGCTAGAAACCTATAGCAGCCACGTAAAAACTTGCAACAACAATTAGAGGACGTCTAACTTGTTCTTGTAGCATATGTCGTGTGATGTGATATGGCCAAAAGGATGTGATGAATGATATATGTGATGTATGAGATTGATCATTTTCTTGTAATAGGAATCACGACTTGCATGTCGATGAGTATGACAACGGGCAGGAGCCATAGGAGTTGTCTTAATTTATTCATGACCTGCGTGTCAACATTAACTTCATGTAATTACTTTACTTTATCGCTAACCATTAGCCATAGTAGTAGAAGTAATAGTTGGCGAGACAACTTCATGAAGACACGATGATGGAGATCATGATGATGGAGGTCACGGTGTCATGCTGGTGACAATGATGATCATGGCGCCCCGAAGATGGAGATCAAAAGGAGCAAAATGATATTGGCCATATCATGTCACTATTTGATTGCATGTGATGTTTATCATGTTTTACATCTTATTTGCTTAGAACGACGGTAGCATAAATAAGATGATCCCTCGCAATAATTTCAAGAAAATATTCCCCCTAACTGTGCACCGTTGCTAAGGTCCGTTGTTCCGAAGCACCACGTGATGATCGGGTGTGATAGGTTCTAACGTTCGCATAAAACGGGTGTAAGCCAGATTTACACAAGCAATACACTTAGGTTGACTTGACGAGCCTAACATGTACAGACATGGCCTCGGAACACGGAAGACCGAAAGGTCGAACATGAGTCATACAGAAGATACGATCAACATGAAGATGTTCACCGATGATGACTAGTCCGTCTCACGTGATGATCAGACACGGCCTAGTTGACTCGGATCATGTATCACTTAGATGACTAGAGGGATGTCTATCTGAGTGGGAGTTCATTAAATAATTTGATTAGATGAACTTAATTATCATGAACATAGTCTAAAAATCTTTGCAATATGTCTTGTAGATCAAATGGCCCACGCTAATGTTGCCCTCAACTTCAACGCGTTCCTAGAGAAAACCAAGCTGAAAGACGATGGCAGCAACTACATGGACTGGGTCCATAACCTGAGGATTATCCTCATAGCTGCCAGGAAAGCATATGTCCTTGATGCACCGCTAGGTGAAGCACCATTTTTCCCTGCAGAACAAGACGTTATGAACGCCTGGCAAACGCGCAGTGATGATTACTCCCTAGTTCAGTGCGGCATGCTTTACAGCTTAGAACCGGGGATCCAAAAGCATTTTGAGCAACACGGAGCATATGAGATGTTCCAAGGGCTGAAAATGGTTTTCCAAGCTCATGCCCGGGTCGAGAGATATGAAGTCTCCGACAAGTTCTACAGTTGTAAGATGGAGGAGAATAGTTCCGTCAGCGAGCACATACTCAAAATGTCTGGGTTGCACAACCGCTTGTCTCAGCTGGGAGTTAACCTCCCGGATGATGCGGTCGTTGACAGAATCCTTCAGTGGCTCCCACCTAGCTACAAGAGCTTTGTGATGAACTTCAATATGCAGGGGATGGAAAAGGCCATTCCTGAGGTATATTCAATGCTGAAGTCAGCGGAGGTGGAAATCAAAAAGGAACATCAAGTGTTGATGGTGAATAAAACCACTAAGTTCAAGAAAGGCAAGGCTAAAAAGAACTTCAAGAAGGATGGCAACGGAGTTGCCGCGCCCGGTAAGCAAGCTGCCGGGAAGAAGACAAAGAATGGACCCAAGCCTGAAACTGAGTGCTTTTATTGCAAGGGAAACGGTCACTGGAAGCGGAACTACCCCAAGTACTTAGCGGATAAGAAGGCCGACAATGTCAAAGGTATATGTGATATACATGTTATTGATGTGTACCTAACCAGCACTCATATTACCTCCTGGGTATTTAATACCGGTGCACTTGCTCATATTTGTAACTCAAAACAGGAGCTGCGGAATAAACGGAGACTGGCGAAGGACGAGGTGATGATGCGCGTTGGGAATGGTTCCAAGGTCGATGTGATCGCCGTCGGCACGCTACCTCTACATTTGCCTACGAGATTAGTTTTAAACCTCAATAATTGTTATTTAGTACCAGCTTTGAGCATGAACATTGTATCTGGATCTCGTTTAATGCGAGATGGCTACTCATTTAAATCTGAGAATAATGGTTGTTCTATTTATATGAGAGACATGTTTTATGGTCATGCCCCGCCGGTCAATGGTTTATTCTTATTTAATCTCGATGTGATGTTACACATATTCATAGTGTGAATGCCAAAAGATGTAAGGTTGATAATGATAGTCCCACATACTTGTGGCACTACCGCCTTGGTCACATTGGTGTCAAACGCATGAAGAAACTCCATGTAGATGGACTTTTGGAGTATCTTGATTATGAATCATTTGACACGTGTGAACCATGCCTCATGGGCAAAATGACCAAGACTCCGTTCTCTGGAACAATGGAGCGAGCAACCAACTTATTAGAAATCATACATACTGATGTGTGCGGTCCAATGAGTGTTGAGGCTCGCGGAGGCTATCGTTATGTTCTCACCCTCACTTATGACTTGAGTAGATATGGGTATCTCTACTTAATGAAACACAAGTCTGAGACCTTTGAAAAGTTCAAGAAATTTCAGAGTGAGGTTGAGAATCAACGTGACAGGAAAATCAAGTTCTTACGATCAGATCGTGGGGGAGAATATTTGAGTCACGAATTTGGCACACACTTAAGGAAATGCGGAATTGTTTCACAACTCACGCCGCCTGGAACACCTCAGCGTAATGGTGTGTCCGAACGTCGAAATCGCACTCTATTGGATATGGTACGATCTATGATGTCTCTTACCGATCTACCGCTATCATTTTGGGGTTATGCTATAGAGACTGCCGCATTCACTTTAAATAGGGCTCTGTCGAAATCCGCTGAGATGACACCGTATGAATTGTGGTTTGAGAAGAAACCTAAGCTGCCGTTTCTAAAAGTTTGGGGATGCAATGCTTATGTCAAGAAACTTCAACCTGAAAAGCTCGAACCCAAATCGAAAAAATGCCTCTTCATAGGATACCATAAGGAAACTATTGTGTATATGTCGGGGATATACCCCGCGGTATGACTCGGCTGGAGTTGTAAACCGTCAACGGCCTTGGTAAACCGGCGGATGGTAAACCGGCGGAGAGTTAAGACAGAGAGTCAAGAAAAATGGCTAAGAAAGACGGTAAACCGGCTGGTGTTAAACCGGCAGACAATGTTAAACCGGCAGACAATGTTAAACCGGCAGAACAATGTCAAACCGACAGACGTTAAGAAGCCCAGGAAGGGAAGTCAAAATAGTTTAAGTTAAAGTGCGAGTTTGACTCCACATGTAACCCGCCCCTTCAACATATATAAGGAGGGGCAGGGCTCCTCAAAGGGGGAGAAAAAAAGAAACAATCTCTAGGGCTAGACACAACTAGAGGAGAGCCAGTTTACAGCGACTCCCTCGTGATGATAATGAGATCTAGCCTCAAATAGCATGTAGGGTTGTTACCGGATGATGTTTCTGGGGCTCGAAGCTGTCTAAACCCTTGTCTTGTGTTGCGTCTCTCGATTCCGCTCAACCCCTCTCAAGCTACCACATAGATGCGTTGGCCTCGCGGCTAAGTCCTCACACTAAGGACATCTGACGTGTTAATTCCACGACAGTTGGCGCCCACCGTGGGGCCGCGCACGGTGGTGCTGAGTTCTTGAAGGGATCTTTTTTTTCAAGGACCGAGAGGTTTCGCAGCTTTTCCAATAAGGGAGAGCCAGTCCGGAAGAAATCTACGTGGGCTCTGTCTTTTATCAGCAATTTAAGTCAGATCTAAGCGATTGCCGGGTGAATTAAATTTGATGTTCAACTTTGGATCTGGGATCACGAGATTCAGGTTCAAAAGAAATCAACCATCGTTGGTCTGGATCAACAATCAAATAGAAAGGTCGCCGAGACCAGCGTTTTTCATTGCAACCTATTTCGCCGGATTGTCAAGTTCCGAGCGACAACTGCTGTCAAGTCGGAGCTATCAAGTCGTGCGTCCTCGAGTTGTCCAAGGACTAGGGTTCCGTTTTGTCTCAATTAAACTACTTTTTTGAGAACTACTGATCCTACTAGCCGCCGTACATTACGGCAGCTCCAACAAAGGCAAGGCCAAGCTGAGGTCCCAAGGCAATCCAGTATATTAGCAAGTCACGAGGGGATTTGACCAATTACCTAAAGGGAGTCAAAGACGGTCCGGTTTGGCCCAAGAACTACCCGGTATCTCTGTTTCCAACCCGGATTGGCCCCGCCTGCCACTGATCTACTCCGCGCAAACATGTGTGTGCAGATAACAGTCTGACAAGTTGCCGCTGCTGCCGCCCACTTCCAAGCCGCCCTGCGGCCTCACCCAGACCACCGCCCGTCTTCAAATCGCCGCCGCCAGCCACCTCCGAGTCAGCCTGCCCCGGCAGCTCGCCGCTGTAGCCATGCCGAGGCCATGACCCGCCGGACCCGTGAGCCGCCATTGCTCACCTCAGCCTGAGCTGCTTCGCGCCATGAGCCGCTGGCCAACCTCCGCTTCAACAAACAGCAACGCCGAGCCGGTTCCGACTGCGCCTGCGCCAACCCGTCGCCGGCGCGGCCGCGCCACTCCAACCTGTCGCTGGTTCGCTCGCGCCACTCCAATCCGCCGGCAACCTGCTGGTCTGCGAGCCGTCGCCGGTTCGGCCGTGCCTCGCCTCCTCTGGGTCGCCATCAACAACCCGCGGCCGCGCCACTCCAACCCGTCGCCGGTTCGCCCGCGCCGCTCCAATCCGCCGGCAACCTGCTGGTCTGCGAGCCGTCGCCGGTTCGGCCGCGCCTCACCTTCTCTGGGTCGCCATCAACAACCCGCGGCCGCACCACTCCAACCCGTCGCTGGTTCACCCGCGCCGCTCCAATCCGCCACCAACCTGCTGGTCTGCGAGTCACTACGTCCGCAGTCCTGTTAAACCGCCGTCTGGGTTCGCCTCTGGACCGACTGCCTGCAAGCGGTGTGACGGGTCGTCGGTCTCCACCTCTGAGTCAGCCTGCCCCAGCAGCTCACCGCTGTAGCCACAAACCACCGGCCGCCTCGGTTTGCCACCAAATCACCTCCTGCTCTGCATGCCTGCGATAAACCGGCCACGGCCTCTCCCTGCTTCCAACCCGCCGTCACGCACGCGCGTTGAGCCGCCGCCGCTCAGTTTCTGTCGCCGGATCACCCCCGCCCCGCCTGTCTGCTCGTGGCCTCTAGTCGTCACCTGTTCGCCAGCCCGCCGGCCACCGCGTTGAGTCGCCAGCCGCCGAGTCCAATGAACCGATGTCCGCTTCAACATCCGTTTCCATCAAGTTGACCCGGCCTCCCCGTCGCCACTACTACCGAACCTGGAGTCGCCCCGCGACCCTGCCACGACCCGGCCTCGCTGCTTTAAACCGGCGCCCCCGAGCTGCCACCTCCAAGTCGCCATGGCTGCGCGCCGTTCCGAGCCACAAGCCACCTCCACTTGAGGGCCGACCCGCCGGTTCAGTCGCGCCTCGCCTCCTCTAGGTCGCCATCGCTGACCCGCAGCCACCTCAAACCACCGTCGCCTTCACATTCGAGCCACCATGGCACGGTCTGACAAAGAAAAGGATGGATTGCCGGGAGAGTGTTTCTTGTACTATGACAAGGAGGAGGAAAGCTTCTCTTCTCCATAATTGTTCTGAGGTCACTTGCCAGTACCCAAAATCAGCTCCAACTCTGCACTTGTTTCTGAATTTGTACATAGCCTGATAAGATCGAAAAGCTCAAGACAAGATGGTGCTGCAATCGTTAGTGTCTCCAACAAGCCACCTCTGCAGCAAATCGCCGTTGGGGCCGCTTCACTGATGCACCAGCGAGGCCATGCTCCTGGTTCTTTGCCTCGTCGCTATTGCCTTGTAAAGCTTCGCCGCGAGTTGCCCGTCGTCGAGGTGCCTCTGTTCCTGCTTCTGCTGTGCCGGCTGCTGTGGAGCCGCCCTCGTTACCCTGCCTCCGGTTCAAACCTCTTTACGTCGATTTGCTGCTACTTCAACCCGCCGCCGGTATACTCCCAGTCGCCCCTCCATCGATGAACGGCCGCGTTCTGCAGCCCCGAACCGGCCAGACCGTGAGCCGTCGTCGGACCGTTCTGCTGCGGCTCGCCCTCGCCAGTAGTCTTCACTCCGAGTCGTTCCAAGCTTCTGTTAAAAGCCGGCCGCGGCCTTCGCTGACGATGCTTTGCTTTCTGGAGCTACCACTGTCGCGCACCGTGCCTTCTGGAGCCACTAGCACGTTGTGCCTCCAGCGCGCCACTGATTTCGTCGCCATGGCTGTGCCAGACCGCCTTACCTTGGTTCGCGGCCAGGATGCAGCGTCTTGTGCAATCAATCAGGCCTCTCCCAATGCTCCACCTTGTATAGGTGCTAAGGCTGCCATGTAGGTAAAAAAGATGATGTGACAAGGTAATTAAGAGTAGAGAGATGGGTGTGGTGACCTCAGGAAGAAACAATGCCAAGCACGGGAACCTAGGGAAAACACTTAAATGAAAGAAGCCCACCAATGCATGGACAACTTTAGTTGCTAAATCATTAAATGAAGGGTGCTTAGCAACAACAAGCTAAACACCTTTGCATTGGAGACTTGAGTTTCTTAGATTTTTAATGTGCTTAGCACCTCATCTTAGCACTAGTGCATTGGAGGAGGTCTCATGGCTACAAGGCCTATTTGTTTATTTGGGAGCTAGGCGTCCCACTCACTGCTGCCATCGTTTGGTGTGCAAGGTTATAATATCTCAGGTTAATGAAACATCTGCCAGCCACACAGGGACAAGCCGTATCACCTGATGCGTTAAGATGTGCCACTAATTGATGAGAAGTAAATCCAGAATACAAAAGGCTCATCAGTGCTAAGTCTACACGGTGCCTCATTCGTGCGGTGGACATGGAGCTCGTGCCAGTGTTATCCTAAGTTGGCCTCTGTTCATGCCACGCTAATTACTGGCGGTCAGGTCTACTACAGATGCACCGGGTCAACTGGCGCGGTCCTATCTATTGTGTCTATGTAAGGATCAAAGGGAATTCAACAAGCAACAGTACTGAAAGGTTATGTATGGATGCCGCATACGGATCATCTGTCATATGGATAAATCAGGACGACTATTAAAAAGAACAGGGATGGGGTTATGCCACGGATGCACGTTCAGCTGTGCCACCTGGTCTTCACAGACACACGTATCGCAGTCCGGTTTACATCAACGCGTCGGCTGACTCGCCCGTCCGCGCCGCCTTACAACACCGGGCCGACTCATCTGCCTGCTCCCGCGGCTGACTCACCCGTGATTGATTTCAGCTTCATCATGGTGATCATCAACACCACGGTGGATATTAACTGGCCTGACATATCAGGTGAAATTCATCCAGTATATTTTTATATTATATATTGCTTTCTTTAAAAGAGCAATTACTCCGGCTTGCAAAGTTATCTAATGCAGGACTCTAAATCACCATATTGGTGAAAATTTAAAGGCAGTCAATTTTTCGGCTTAAAAAGAAGGATTCCAGTTTAAAATCCAGCCCAAGGGAAAGCTATCTCCCACAAAGCTTTGAAGTTCTAAGTAGCCGGTTGAAGAATTTCTGGTTCAAAAGAATTCATCTCTCGCAAGTTCGAGTTCTCAGAAAAATTACAGGGACCAAAGAGAGTTTGTTGCACAGCACAACTCAAACATAGGCACCCGACGAGCATAGCTCAAAAATATAGCACAAGGGGGCTTCTGCTTACAAAGCGACATCCTGTTTTGTCCATTAAACCGGCTATCATGCCACAATACAGCTTGGGAGCTTCACACCCAAGGGGCCAAAGAACGTATTGTTGCTAAAAGCACAACTCAAACATAGGCACCCATTGAGCACAGCTCACAAAGTTACTTGGGGGCTCTTTGTGTAAAGTAACAAAGAGTTTGAAAGGACCCTTCTAACTGGGTATCGACCCATGGCTTGGAAGCCTGGTGTATTCACCTAAAACCCCGGGTTAACCTGCCTTCATCAAGTAAGCCACTCCTATCCAGGTAATCCTGGCATGACCCGCCGAACGTTTGACAAGTTACTCTCATAGAGACCCTGAACTTGTCAAAGTTAAAACGATGATTGGTTAGTGGGAGGCCCATCTTAAAAGGCTTTGTCAAATGGTTTAACTCAGCGGCCTGGCAGCCCATGAAAAGCCTCGAATTTGGGCCTGGCAGCCCTTGAAAAGCCTCGATTACACGATTTTATTTGCCTTTGTCAAGATTTTTCTCTTTTGATAAATTTTATGTTGAACCGGCGTCTATTGACCCGGCATGACTATCAATCATCAAATTAACCCGGTGTTCATTAACCCGGCTTGACTTTCAACTACAAGTTGTCAGTACATAATCACTTATAATCTGGTGTTTATTGACCCGGCCTGGCTTTGGACTATAAGTCGCCAGTATATATTTGGATTGCGCCATTGGAATTATGCGCTCATAAATCATTGGATTATATTATTCAAATCTTCAAATAGCCAACATGGCTGGATTTTATTATGGTTATCAGTAACCAGTACTATGATTAAGGTTTTCAAAAGTTGCTTTAGCGCAATGGCTATTATATTATCAATGGATATGATTTATTTTACAATTGAAGGAATAGTCCCAAGTCGCTGCAGGCTTATGACCCGACACTTGGGGGCTACATCATTCAACTTAAGATTATATCAGATATGCAAGTCTCATGTCGCTGCAAGCATGCACCATGACACTTGGGGGCTAATGCAAAGTCATTTTTATTAGTCTTATTGAAAGACCCGACTCATCACATCATAATGAGCTGGCCCTTGGAGGCTACCAATTGCTCCTGTCAACAATTCAAGGTACACAAATTTTCATCTATTATTGAAGGATCCACTACTCAGTTGGTAAAGCACAAAGCTCTCAACCTTGTGGACGTGGGTTCAAGCCCCATGATGGGAGTTACATAATATAATGTTATTCTCAATGAAGTATATATAAAGTCATAGCTCAATATTATCTTACTGAGCCGGCCCTTGGGGGCTACATGTTGCTGTTCAAAGTTTACAAGATTATATTTCCAAAGTCCCTGCTCATTATTGCATAATGAACCAGCCCTTGGGGGCTACACTGGTTGAAGTTTTATGAGCATCAGGCAATTACAAGTCCCAAGTTGCTGCAAGCATGACAACCCGGCACTTGGGGGCTACATATGTGGAATACTCAATTCTGACCAGTGATTGAGATGAACAACCTGGATTTCTTCAAGATTGTGATATTATATTGAAGCAAGTCTTAAGCTGTTGCTATGTGACCTTCTTAAGACTTGGGGGCTACAAGTGATAGGCATATACGAGGTATATTTTCATGCTTGATGTTAACTACAATTATGACCTGGTGCCATCAATATTTGTAAACCGGTAATGATAAATCGACAAGTTCAAATCTTAAACCGGCACAGTTTAACATTCTCAAACCGGCAAGTTCTACATTCTTAAACTGGCTGAAGATCATATGAGGATTTCAAGGACCAATATTTTTGTTAAGTCATTGGGGGCTGAGTCAAAGAAGTTATTCTTCACAATATTTCTCTGTGACAAACCAATGTCAGTAAATTGATTATGAAGCTGGCCTATTGACCCGGAGTTTCTAGAAGGAAATGACAAAGATTTAAAGATGCTAAGGATCAGTTTAACATGGATAAATCCAAATTAAACTAGGGGCTAATGTCGGGGATATACCCCGCGGTATGATCCGGCTGGAGTTGTAAACCGGCAACGGCCTTGGTAAACCGGCGGATGGTAAACCGGGGGAGAGTTAAGACAGAGAGTCAAGACAGATGGCTAAGACAGACGGTAAACCGGCTGGTGTTAAACCGGCAGACAATGTTAAACCGGCAGACAATGTTAAACCGGCAGACAATGTTAAACCGGCAGAATAATGTCAAACCGGCAGACGTTAAGAATCCCAGGAAGGGAAGTCAAAATAGTTTAATTTAAAGTCTGAGTTGGACTCCACATGTAACCCGCCCCTTCAACATATATAAGGAGGGCAGGGCTCCTCAAAGGGGGAGAAAAAAGAAACGATCTCTAGGGCTAGACACAACTAGAGGATAGCCGGTTTACGGCGACTCCCTCGTGATGATAATGAGATCTAGCCTCAAACATCATGTAGGGTTGTTACCGGATGATGTTTCCCGGGGCCCGAAGCTATCTAAACCCTTGTCTTGTGTTGCGTCTCTCGATTCCGCTCAACCCCTCTCAAGCTACCACATAGATGCGTTGGCCTTGCGACTAAGTCATCACACTAAGGACATCTGACGTGTTAATTCCACGACAGTATACCTTCTACCTTAGATCCGAAGGAAAGATCTTTGTTGCCAAGAATGGATCCTTTTTAGAGAAAGAGTTTCTCTCGAAAGAAGTAAGTGGGAGGAAAGTAGAACTTGATGAAGTATTGCCTCTTGAACCGGAGAGTGGCGCAGCTCAAGAAAATGTTTCTGAGGTGCCTGCACCGACTAGAGAGGAAGTTAATGATGATGATCATGAAACTTCAGATCAAGTTGCCACTGAACTTCGTAGGTCCACAAGGACATGTTCCGCACCAGAGTGGTACGACAATCCTGTCCTGGAAATCATGTTGTTAGAAAGCATATGTCCTTGAAGCACCGCTAGGTGACGCACCTGTTTTCCCAGCAACTCAAGACATTATGAACGCCTGGCAGTCACGTAGTGATGATTACTCCCTGGTTTAGTGCGGCATGCTTTACAGCTTAGAACCAGGGCTCCAAAAGCGTTTTGAGCAACACGGAGCATATGAGATGTTCCAAGACCTAAAAACGGTTTTCCAAGCTCATGCCCGAGTCGAGAGATATGAAGTCTCTGACAAGTTCTACAGTTGTAAGATGGAGGAGAACAGTTCTGTCAGCGAGCACATACTCAAAATGTTTGGGTTGCACAACCTCTTGTCGCAGCTGGGAGTCAATCTCTCGGATGACGCGGTCGTTGACAGAATCCTTCAGTCGCTTCCACCTAACTACAAGAGCTTTGTGATGAACTTCAATATGCAGGGGGTGGAAAAGACCATTCCTAGGGTATATTCAATGTTGAAATCAGCGGAGGTGGATATCAAAAAGGAACATCAAGTGTTGATGGTGAATAAAACCACTAAGTTCAAGAAAGTCAAGGGTAAAAAGAACTTCAAGAAGGACGGCAAGGGAGTTTCCACGCCCGGTAAGCAAGCTGTCGGGAAGAAGCCAAAGAATGGACCCAAGCCTGAGACTGAGTGCTTTTATTGCAAGGGAAACGGTCACTGGAAGCGAAACTGCCCCAAGTATTTAGCGGATAAGAAGGCCGGCAATACCAAAGGTATATGTGATATACATGTTATTGGTGTGTACCTAACCAGCGCTCGTAGTAGCTCCTGGGTATTTGATACTAGTGCGGTTGCTCATATTTGTAACTCAAAACAGGAGCTGTGGAATAAGCGGAGACTGGCGAAGGACGGGGTGACGATGCGCGTCGGGAATGGTTCCAAGGTCGATGTGATCGCCGTCGACACGCTACCTCTACATTTACCTATGGGATTAATTTTAAAACTCAATAATTGTTATTTAGTGCCAGTATTGAGCATGAACATTGTATATGGATCTCGTTTAATGCTAGATGGCTACTCATTTAAATATGAGAATAATGGTTGTTCTATTTATATGAGAGATATGTTTTATGGTCATGCCCCACTAGTCAATGGTTTATTCTTATTGAATTTCGAACGTGATGTTACACATATTCACAGTGTGAATGCCAAGAAGTGTAAGGTTGATAATGTTAGTCCCACATACTTGTGGCACTGTAGCCTTGGTCACATTGGTGTCAAACACATGAAGAAACTCCATGCAGATGTACTTTTGGAGTCTCTTGATTATGAATCATTTGACACATGTGAACCATGCCTCATGGGAAAAATGACCAAGACTCCGTTCTCTGGAACAATGGAGCGAGCAACCAACTTATTGGAAATCATACATACTGATGTGTGCGGTCCAATGAGCGTTGAGGCTCGCGGTGGCTATCTTTATGTTCTCACCCTCACTGATGACTTGAGTAGATATGGGTATGTCTACTTAATGAAACACAAGTCTAAGACCTTCGAAAAGTTCAAGGAATTTCAGAATGAGGTAGAGAATCAACGTGACAGGAAAATAAAGTTCTTATGATCAGATCGTGGGGGAGAATATTTGAGTCACGAATTTGGCACGCACTTAAGGAAATGTGGAATTGTTTCACAACCCACGCCACCTAGAACACCTCAACGTAATGGTGTGTCCGAACGTCGTAATCGCACTCTATTGGATATGGTGCGATCTATGATCTCTCTTACCAATCTACCGCTATCATTTTGGGGTTATGCTTTGGAGACTGCTGCATTCACTTTAAATAGGGCTCCGTCGAAATCCGTTGAGACGACACCGTATGAATTATGGTTTGGAAAGAAACCTAAGATGTCATTTCTAAAAGTTTGAGGATGCGATGCTTATGTCAAGAAACTTCAACCTGAAAAGCTCGAACCCAAGTCGGAAAAATGCGTCTTCATAGGATACTCTAAGGAAACTATTGGGTATACCTTCTACCTCAGATCCGAAGGCAAGATCTTTGTTGCCAAGAATGGATCCATTCTAGAGGAAGAGTTTCTCTCGAAAGAAGTAAGTGGGAGGAAAGTAGAACTTGATGAGGTATTGCCTCTTGAACCGGAAAGTAGCGCGGCTCAAGAAAATGTTTCTGTGGTGCCTACACCGATTAGAGAGGAAGTTAATGATAATGATCATGAAACTTTGGATTAAGGTACTGCCGAACTTCGTAGGTCCACGAGGACACGTTCCGCACCAGAGTGGTACGGCAACCCTGTCCTGGAAATCATGTTGTTAGACAACGATGAACCTTCAAACTATGAAGAAGCGATGGCGGGCCCAGATTCCGAAAAATGGCTGGAAGCCATGAAATCCGAGATTGGATCCATGTATGAAAACAAAGTATGGACTTTGACTGACTTGCCCGATGATCGGCGAGCGATAGAAAATAAATGGATCTTTAAGAAGAAGACATAGGCGGATGGTAATGTGACCATCTATAAGGCTCGGCTTGTCGCTAAAGGTTATCGACAAGTTCAAGGGGTTGACTATGATGAGACTTTCTCACCCTAGCGAAGCTGAAGTCCGTCTGAATCATGTTAGCAATTTCCGCATTCTATGATTATGAGATATGGCAAATGGGTGTCAAAACGGCATTCCTTAATGATTTCCTTAAGGAAGAATTGTATATGATGCAGCCGGAAGGTTTTGTCGATCCTAAGAATGCTGACAAGGTGTGCAAGCTCCAACGCTCAATCTATGGGCTGGTGCAAGCATCTCGGAGTTGGAACATTCGATTTGATGAGATGATCAAAGCGTTTGGGTTTACGCAGACTTATGGAGAAGCATGTGTTTACAAGAAAGTGAGTGGGAGCTCTGTAGCATTTCTCATATTATATGTGGATGTCATACTATTAATGGGAAATGATATAGAATTCTTGGAAAGCATAAAGGCCTACTTGAACAAGTGTTTTTCAATGAAGGATCTTGGAGAAGCTGCTTATATATTAGGCATCAAGATCTATAGAGATAGATCGAGACACCTCATTGGTCTTTCACAAAGTACGTACCTTGACAAGATATTGAAGAAGTTCAATATGGATCAGTCCAAAAAGGGGTTCTTGCCTGTATTGCAAGGTATGAGATTGAGCACGGCTCAATGCCCGACCACGGCAGAAGATAGAGAAAAGATGAGTGTCGTCCCCTATGCCTCGGCCATAGGGTCTATTATGTATGCCATGCTGTGTACCAGACTTGATGTAAACCTTGCCGTAAGTTTGGTAGGAACACACCAAAGTAATCCCGACATGGAACACTGGACATCGGTCAAGAATATCCTGAAGTACCTGAAAAGGACTAAGGATATGTTTCTCATTTATGGAGGTGACGAAGAGCTCGTTGTAAAGGGTTATGTCGATGCTAGCTTCAACACAGATCTGGATGACTCCAAGTCACAAACCGGATACGTGTATATTTTGAATGGTGGGGCAGTTAGCTGGTGTAGTTGCAAGCAAAGCATCGTGGCCGGATCTACATGTGAAGCGGAGTACATGGCGGCCTCGGAGGCAGCACAAGAAGCAATCTGGATGAAGGAGTTCATTACTGACCTAGGAGTTATTCCCAATGCGTCGGGCTCGATGACTCTTTTCTGTGACAACACTGGAGCTATTGCCCTTGCCAAGGAGCCCAGGTTTCACAGGAAGACCAGGCATATCAAGCGTTGCTTCAACTCCATTCGTGCAAATGTTCAAAATGGAGACATAGATATTTGTAAAGTGCATACAGACCTGAATGTCGCAGATCCGTTGAATAAACCTCTTCCTCGAGCAAAACATGATCAACACCAGAACTCTATGGGTCTTCGATTCATCACAATGTAACTAGATTATTGACTCTAGTGCAAGTGGGAGACTGTTGGAAATATGCCCTAGAGGTAATAATAAAATGGTTATTATTATATTTCCTTGTTCATGATAATTGTCCATTGTTCATGATATAATTGTATTATCCGAAAATCGTGATACATGTGTGAATACATAGACCACAACATGTCCCTAGTGAGCCTCTAGTTGACTAGCTCGTTGATCAACAGATGGTCATGGTTTCCTGACTATGGACATTGGATGTCATTGATAACGGGATCACATCATTAGGGAAAGATGTGATGGACAAGACCCAATCCTAAGCATAGCACAAGATCGTGTAGTTCGTCTGCTAGAGCTTTTCTAATGTCAAGTATATTTTCCTTAGACCATGAGATTGTGCAACTCTCGGATACTGTAGGAATACTTTGGGTGTATCAAATGTCACAACGTAACTGGGTGGCTATAAAGGTGCACTACGGGTATCTCCGAAAGTGTCTATTGGGTTGGCATGAATCGAGACTGGGATTTGTCACTCCGTGTGACGGAGAGGAATCTCCAGGCCCACTCGGTAAGACATCATCGTAATGAGATCAATGTGACTAAAGGGTTGGTCATGGGGTGATGTGTTACGGAACGAGTAAAGTGACTTGCCAGTAACGAGATTGAACGAGGTATTGGGATACCGACGATCGAATCTCGGGCAAGTAACGTACCGATTGACAAAGGGAATTGTATACGGGATTGCTTGAATCCTCAACATCGTGGTTCATCCGATGAGATCATCGTGGAACATGTGGGATCCAACATGGATATCCAGATCCTGCTGTTGGTTATTGGCTGGAGAGTTGTCTCGGTCATGTCTGCATGGTTCCCGAACCCGCAGGGTCTACACACTTAAGGTTTGATGACGCTAGGGTTATTAGGAAGATTTGTATGTGATTACCGAATGTTGTTCGGAGTCCCGGATGAGATCCCGGACATCACGAGGAGTTCCGGAATAGTCCATAGGTGAAGATTAATATATGGGAAGTCATCATACGGTCACCGGAAATATTCGGGGGTATGCCGGTACTGTACCGGGACCACCGGAGGGGTTCCGGGGGTCCACTGGGAGGGTCCACCTGCCCGGAGGGCCTTATGGGCTGTAGGTGGAAGGGAACCAACCCCTAGTGGACTGGGTGCCATCCCACCCTAGGGCCCATGTGCCTAGAGTTTGGGGGGAACCCTAAAGGGGGGCGCCACCCTTGCTTGGGGGGCAAGCCTCCTCCCCCTTGGCCACCGCCCCCCCTCTAGATCTCATCTAGAGGGGCCGGCCCCCCTTCCCCCTTCTCCCTATAAATAGAGGGGCGAGGGGAGGGCTGCAGCACCACATCCAAGGCGCAACCCCTCCCCTCCCCAACACCTCTCCTCCTCCGCGTGAGCTTGGCAAAGCCCTGCCGGAGAACTGCCACTCCATCACCACCACGCCGTCGTGCTGCTGTTGGAGCCTTCTTCCACAACCTCTCCCTCCTCCTTGCTGGATCAAGGCGCGGGAGACATCACCGGGCTGCACGTGTGTTGAACTTGGAGGCGCCGTTGTTCGGTGCTTAGATCGGATTCGGCCGCGATCTGAATCGCTACGTGTACGACTCCTCCAACCGCGTTCTTGCAACGCTTCTGACTCGCGATCTTCAAGGGTACGAAGATGCAATCCCTTCTCTCTCATTGTTAGTTACTCCATAGATTGATCTTGGTGATGCGTAGAAATTTTTTAATTTCTGCAATGATTCCCAACAACGTGTGCGCCTCTACATCCACCAGTATATATGTACGTACACCTTTGCGACCAGAATGACAATGCTACGTACGCTTCGACTAGGTGGGTCCCGACTGTCAGGCACTTCCTTGCATGCGAAGATGTAGCTGGTGGGTCCCAGCAGTCAGGGGGGCGAATCCTTTTGTTTTTTACCCGAACGCACTTCCTTGCGTGCAAAGGTGTAGCTGGTGGGTCCTAGCAGTCAGGGGGGAAACGTTTTTTTCACAAAATACGGTGGCCCATCCGGTGGGTCCCCCCTGTCAGGTGGAGGAATAATTATTTTGCGTGTAATAAGGAGGCACTTCCTTGCTGCGGACGTGGACCCAGCTGTCAGCGTCTCCACGCACAGTACTCTTCCGATGTAAGTTGGTCATTGACCACATTGACCACGCCGCCCCGAGAGCACCACGACGGTGGACGACATCGATGCCTAGGAAGGGGACGACACGAAGGCAGGGAAGACTCGACAGTTGTTTCCCACACGGAGGGGAGTACGACTGTACGAGGGTTTACTGGTTCGTCTGCCGTCGCCGGAGAATAACAACAATTGTGGGTGAGTAGAGGGATGGCTAGGCCAGCGATGGGAGTACGGTGGGGCGGTGAGGCCTGCGCGGCAGCACAGCCGGCCGCGGGGAGGAGGGAGCAGGCAGTCCCGCCGGCGCTTGTTTGAGCGGCTGGAGCAGGAAGAGCAGAGGTTGAAGAAGCACGACGGCCGTTGGATGGACATCCAATAGTCAGTGCTTGTGCGTCAACCTTTTTTAGGAAAGCCTCAAATCTGTGGAAAACAGCATACAACGCATCTGCCATTATTTTTAATAATTTACAGCCCATTTGATAATTTTTAAGGTTTTTTTGGAGCCCATATTCTTTTTGTTAGCATTACAGCCCATATTGTGGCCACAGTTAAAAAATTATACGAAATTTTGCATATTTCGGTGCGGTCCGAACTGTTTTTAATCCCGAAATTTCGACTCACATTCAAGCTGATTTTAAAAATAAATGTATATCAATATAAAATCCAACAAATTCTCCATGCATAAAAATTAATGTAATTTAAAATCTTGAAATGAAAAAAAGATATTTGAAACTAATTGCTGGTTTGATGTGTTTTAAAAATGTACAACCCATTTCTCATTACTGATGGTCCATTTTCTTGGCCAGCCGAATGAAAGCTCTCCTCGTCTTGAAAGATTTGCAGCCCAACAGGTCTGACAAAGCGACTTACTTGGCAAATCACAAAAAACTGGGTTGTGGCCGTGGACCCAACTGTCAGCCTCTCCACGTACGGTACTCCTCCGATGGAAGTCGTTCCTTGACCACGTTGACCACGCCGCACGGAGAGCACCATGGTGGTGGACGACGGCGAGGCCTAGGAAGGGGATGACGTGGAGCCTGGGAAGACGCGACAATGGAAGCCCGCGCGGAGAGGAGTACGAGGGTTCACTGGTTCGGCTGCGGTGTGAGGCTGCCGTCGCCGTAGGGCCTGGCCAGCGGTGGGAATAGTAGGGGGCGGTGAGGCCTCTACGGTAGCACAACTGGCCACGGGAGGCAGGAGCATGCGGCACGACCAGCGCTGCTTTGGGCGGCTGGAGCAAGAAGACCAGAGGTTGAAGAAGCACTACGGCCGTTGGATGGACGTCGTACAATCACTAGAGCTAGAATCGTTCATATTGACTAAGTTGACAAAGCCCTTCGTCCCCGTCAACTTAGTGGGCCCACAAGTCAGCCTCCCACCAAGGTTGGTCCCAGCTAGCTGGGGGAGTATTCATTTTTTTGTGCGTAATAAGGAGGCACTTCCGGTGGGTCCGAGCTGACAGCGGGGGGAACGTTTTTTCGCGAAATACGACGGCCCGTCCTGTGGGTCCCAGCAGTCAAGGGGAAACGAATATTTTTCGCAAAATACCGGTGGCCTGTCCGTTGGATCCCCGCTGTCAGGTGGAGGAACAATTATTTTCCGCGTAATAAGGAGGCACTTCCTTGCGGCTGCCGTGGACCCAGCTGTCAGCCTCTCCACGTACAGTACTCTTCTGATAGAAGTCGGTCGTTGACCACATTGACCACGCCGCGCCGAGAGCACCACGGTGGTGGACGACGGTGAGGCCTAGGAAGGGGACGACGCGGAGCCGGGCAAGACGCGGCAGTGGATGCCCACGCGAAGAGGAGTACGAGCGTTCACTGGTTCGGCTGCGGTGTGAGGCTGCCGTCGCCGCAGAATAACAGGGGGTGTGGGTGAGTGGAGGGATGGCCTGGCCAGTGTTGGGAGTAGTATGGGGGCGGTGAGTCCTCCGCGGTAGCACAGCCGGCCACGGGAGGCAGGAGCAGGCGGCACGACCGGCGCTGCTTTGGGCGGCTGGAGCAAGAAGACCAAAGGTTGAAGAAGCACTATGGCCGTTGGATGGACATCATACGGTCACTGGAGTATGGACTAAGTTGACAAAGCCCTTCGTCCCCGTCAACTTAGTAGGCCCACAAGTCAGCCCAACAATATGATGGGTCCCAGCTAGCAGGGGGTATTCATTTTTTTGGGCGTAATAAGGATGCACTTCCTTGCATGCGAAGATATAGCTGGTGGGTCCGACCTGTCAGCCGGGGTAACGTTTTTTTCACGAAATACAGAGGCCCTTCCTATGGGTCCTAGTTGTCAGGTGGAGGAATCATTATTTTGCGCGTAATAAGGGGGCATTTCCTTGCGTGCGGCCGTGGACCCAGCTATCAGCCTCTCCACGTACAGTCCACTTCCGATGGATGTCGTTCATTGACCATGTTGACCAGGCCGCGCCGAGAGCACCAGGGCGGTGGAAGACGACGAGGCCTAGGAAGGGAACGACACGGATCCAGGGAATACTCGGCAGTTGTTTCCCACGCGGAGGAGTACGAGGGTTTACTGGTTTGTCTGCCGTCGCCGGAGAATAACATCATGTGTGGGTGAGTAGAGGGATGGCTAGGCCAGCGATGGGAGTACGGTGGGGCCGTGAGGCCTGCGCGGCAGCATAGCCGGCCGCAGGAGGAGGGAGCAGGCAGTCCCAGCGATGCTTGTTTGAGCGGCTGGAGCATGAAGAGCAGAGATTGAAGAAGCACGACATCCGTTGGATGGATATCCAACAGTCACTGCTTTCGTGTATTGACTAAGTTGACAGGCGTTGCATGTGCATCAACCTTTTTTTTATGAGAGCATATGCGTCAACCTGTAGTAGGCGCACAAGTCAGCCTCAAATCTGTGGAAAACAACATACAACACATCTGCCATTATTTCTAATAATGTACAACCCATTTGCTAATTCTTAAGAATTTTTTGGAGCCCATCTTCTTTTTGTTAGCATTACACCCCATATTGTGGCCACGGTTAAAAAGTATACGAAATTTTGCATATTTCGGTGCGGTCAACTATTTTTAATCCAGAAATATCGATTCACATTCAAACTATTTTGAAAAATAATTTATATAAATATAAAATCCAAATAATTGTACATGGATAAAAATCAGTGGAATTTAAGATCTTGGAATGAAAAAAAATTGAAACTAATTCCCGGTTTGATGTGTTTTAAAAATGTACAGCCCATTTCTGGGCAAACCGAATGAAACTCTCCTCGTCTTGAAAGATTTGTAGCCCAGCAGGACCGATAAATCAAGTAGGCCTTGTTTGGGTATTTCTTTAAAAAAAATAGAACTGGGCTAGCCATTTTCAGCAAGAAAAAAACACAACTGGGCCCATGATGTGGTAAACATAAATAGAACCCTGGCTAGACAGGCCACAGCCCCCACACAGCCCCGTTGTTACCCTGATCCGTTGCTAAAACTAGTATAAATAACAACTGCTTGTTCCTCAAAAAAAAACTGCGCGACTTGCTGGGTCCCTGTGTCAGCCGCTCGTAGTGTAATTCTCTCGTTTATTGACTACGTTGACAATGGCGCGAGCCCCAGATGTCCAACCATTAGGAGGAACCATATTTTTGGGCTTGTACTATAGAGGCACTTGCTTGCGTACTGCCATGACGCTGGTGGGTCCCTACTGTCATCCTCTCCACGTACAGTCATCTCCTTGTTCCTCTCGTTTGTTGACGACATTGACAATGCAAGAGGGCGGCGCACCACGCACGGCGAGCGAACCAAGGCCGGAAGGCAGAGGACGACGGCGAGGCCTCGGACGGAACGACCAGGAGCCGTTGAAGATGCACCGGTCCAGTCGCAGGCGGAGGGGAGTACGACGGTTAGCTGGTTCGGGCGCGGGTGCATGTTGGGGCTGACATCGCCGGAGAATAACAGGACGTGTGGGGGAATAGAGGGAGGGACTGGCCAACGTTGGGGGGTACGTACGGTAGGGTGGCGGAGGCGCAGCCAGGCATGGGAGGCGGGAGCAGGCGGAGCCGACGGGGTGGTTTGGTTTGGGCGGCTGGAGGAAGAAGAAGACAAGAGATAGAAGATACATGACAGATGTTGGATGTCAATCCAACGGCTGGTAGGCAGAATCGTTTGTTGACTGGCTACTAAGTCGACACCACCTTGGAAAGGATATTTCCTCGCGGGTCCCAAATGTCAGAATCCAAATTTGTCATGGTCATGCAGCCTTTCCTATGAAAATTTACAGCCCATTTGATGTGCTAGTTCGAAATAAGTTTGTGGGTGCTGGTGGGGGATAATCACTTGGCTTCTGTAATGCATAGTGAGCTCAAGCAGCCGGCGAGAGTGATGTTATTTCCCTTGGTTGGGATTTGTTACAATATTTCACTCTAAATTAAATGAATGGCAAGCCATTTGCCTTGTTTCAAAGAAAATATGACAGTCACAGCCGAGTTGAAAAGGGCAGGAACATCTAACTCCAGCTTACAAACTGTACAAAAGCACGAGGGTTAATTGTTCATCAGGTTTACAAAAAAACCAGATTGAAAAGGGCAACAACATCTAACTCCAGCACTATTTTCGGCAGTCATAGTCAAATGGATCGGTCAGGTCCATAGAATGAACATCTTGGGTCATAAAATTTACTGGATTATGACCACAATATGTTGTAAATAGAAGCCCGACACGTTCAGAAGCTCTTTTGCCCACCTGAAACTCCTTTTTTGCTCTTCGACATACCCATCCATCAATTTAGTAAATATATGGGCTTTTGAATTGATTTTACTATTTACTAGTGTGGATGGGCTCTTTTGTCTTGGGCCCAGAGAAACAATTACTACTAGTACAGTGGAGACACTCTACAGCTACCCAGAAAAACAATTACTACTAGTACAGTGGAGACACTCTACCGCTTCTGGCTCCTCCTAGGTCATTGAAACGTCTTCCTCTACTGAATGCCATTATACTTTTGTTCACCGACATGCGGGCCATGCAGCGCGCGGGCCCAAATGCCATCCACCAAATTAGAAGGCAGTATGCAGGCGAAGAGTCACCCTGGTCGTAGCGCGGCAGTAACGAGCTGTCGTATCACAAAAGCCCACCTCCCCGCAGTCTAAATTTTGACGGACGAAGCAACGATCATTTCACTCTTTGTTGTATCCCCTTCTCCCTCACCGTCTTCAAGAAAGGCAACACTCGCATCTTCCACTGTTCTTCTCTCCGAACGAAGGGAAGGTAAGCGGGTCCGTGATGTTGGTATATTTTCGTTTAGAGAAAAAAAACTTTTTCAAAGCAGTAACCGATCCTCACTCTCTTTTTTGTTTCATTGTCATTGCGATTGTGTTTTCCTTTCAGTGGTATCCTAGTATTCGTCAGTTTCATGATGGACCAAGGAGAACCAGGCAAAGATCTGCCGATATTGGAGCAGACGTGGGAGGCTGATCCCCATGAGACAGAGAGCTTCAAGAATATGGAGGCAACCACCGAGCCGACCCCAGATACGCTCACGGCCACTACTGAGATGGTCAATGCCTCGTTTGAGGTTACAGCCCTCGTGGCACTGCAGGAGCAGTTTTCCCCCTTTGAGGATGTGTCCCCCCCCCCCCACGCTGAGCTGCCCAAGGTGATTTCCTTCTTTGCCGATCTCGATTGTGGTTTTTCATCTAAGTATGTGGTGATTTTTCTTAGAAAAGGAAGTTTGTGGTGATTAATAATGCAAAATTTTATTTGCTTCGATGCCATGCTATACATAGTGGTTTAAATAACTTGTGTTTCTTATACTGAAATGTAATTCAGAATTTGTTTCTGTTTCAATTAGAGCCCTGATGCAGACAAGGATTGTGTGGTTGTACATGTCACTCGCTATGAGGCGGACGACCTAAATATACGCACTGGGAAAACAGAGTTCTTAGGCTGTTGGATCCTGGAAGCCATTTGCGGTTATACCAATGAAGAGTTGTATTCCAGCCTCACTGTTGTTAGGCGTGTTGTCCAGGGTGTACTGAAGCACAAGAAGTTCAAAGCTACTCCTTCGTTTGTGAGGCATACTGTTCTTGTCAAGCTTACACAGGAAGATGACGTGGCATGCCTCCACAAACAAGTTTATCAGTGGCAAGGCCACAAGGTTCTCTTCATGAAGGTTCATAGGATTGAGCTGCTGCGGGACGTCCTTGATGATGTTCATGGCAAGGTTCGTCTTGTGTCCAGCCCAAATTAGATTGAGGCATGAAATAGTTGCCCATGCTAGTGTTTAATAGTAGTTTGGATTGTGTCTAATTATCTGAACCTTCCCTGTTATCGACCCCTCTGGGGCTAGTACTCTGTTTGAATCCGTCTATGGGAACTGCTGCTACTTTTGTGTGCCCATGAATCATGTGAGAACCATCGTAATTGTTGCCGAAACAAATGCACCCTCACTAGTTTTTTCATGAATATGGCATGGTAAGACATAAGTTGTCACGGTGTATCATATGAGTAGTGTGTGTTTTGATGAAATAGAGCCCTCGTTCAAGAACCGTGCGCCGACGTATACATAAGTACTTGTAAACATTGTTGGTGCTACCCCACTTATAAGGAGTTGTGCAAAACACGACACATTGGCTCAGCTCGCTTCAACACTAGGCTATCGACCAACTAACAATCAACAATCTGCTGTCTAACATATAAGCAACTATGTATCTTGTTACAGTGGTTCATGCAGTTAATTGAGGCCACAATGTAATAAATTCCAAATGTTCACACGCTAGTCCAGCGCTCATGTGGAACACTCACATTAAACTCATCTTCATAAAAAACTTGAAAAGCATAAGTTAAGCAATTTTATACATCTCAATGATTCATAGAACATAACAAACATATACTAGTTCACAACAAAAGACAAAGTTGTGAGAAGGTTTACAAATCATGAAAAAACAAGCAAGGCTTCTCTGAGAAAAGGGCCTCCCGGCAGGCTTAAATTTCCTCGAGTTCACTCTGGTTTTTTCTTGTTGCCACCATCCAGGGTTAGGTTCTCTCATTCCAGAATAACCAATTATAATTGTGGTCTCAGCTGGAATGCTGAACTGAACCATGCAGTGTACTGACCAGCTGAAATGCTTGTGCATTCCACTAAATTTAAGCACCGCTATTTGCAGAAATAAGCAGACCACAATGCCTCTTGTCCGTGCACCTGTTCAAAAAACCGCCGTGCAGCCGTGCCAGCTAGTCCTCGATCCATGGATGAACTGGTAGAAAGTGCATTCCGGAATAGGATGCAGTTGTTTTCGCTCATCCCTGCACTGCAATCAGGAAGTAAAACGTACGAATCAACTTCTTTTAGATTGCATTGGTCATTCTACCTTAGTTACTACCAATGTAGGGATACCTTGAAGACGGGAGGTTAGACGACGGCAACAAGGGATAGCCATCTCATTTTGCGCAGTTGTACTAAAACTGAGTTGTGTGCTTTTGATTGCGCGGATAGAAACGATACGAAGACAGACATCCCGAAACGATATGGAGACAGACATCCCTGTTTGCGCAAATACAAAATACGGTTATTTAAACAGTGACAGATATTACTACTTTCCCCCTTTTCCTCTTAGAACCAAGTCCTATATTCATGCTACAGCTTTCCCACTTTCTTCCCTGTTTGAACCAACGCTTTGAGTCGACTGTATGAACTAGCTTTACTTCTAATAATAGTAGAAGTCTACGTGACTTTGGAACAGCGGATGGAAGTACAAAAGGATCCACACGAAGGGAGCTAGGGCAGTAGAGCAAGGCAGGTTTTGAAGGAATATATACCTCAGGGTCGTCGACATGTGGCAAAGACGGCGTCGGGAGGCCGCATCTTGGCCACAATACCGCAGGGAGGAAGAAGGGGTCGGAGGCCCTCCTGAGCCGGCGCTCTCTTGGAGAGAACGGCACGGCCGCTGATCAGGACGCATGGGCATCCATTGGTCTCCTCCCTCGCCGCTGATGATAGCGTGAACGATGCACCTACACCCCTACCCCGGTCGAGGTTGTCCGGCCGGATTTGTGACCAGCCGTGAGCTGAGAGAGAGTGTGGCCACCTATGTGTTGCTTAGATCTGGAGAGCATGAGAGAGTGAACGAGAGGAACCCTAGTAAAGAAAGCACTAAGGCTCCTGCTTTTATATATAGTGGAGTGATTTTGTTGTACCAACTTCAAAAAAAATGCGCTCCTACATGTACCCGTGAGTGGGTGTGGGAGAACTAGTGTGTGCGTGCACCGCTTCTCTTCGTGAGAGTACAATATACTATGCCCAAAGAACGTTCGCCGCAAGAGTAATAGTATAAGTGTGTGACGTGTGAGCTAAAATAAAATGTGCACGCCATCTTTTGTTTTTTAGAAGTTCTGAGGGTAGGGTGTGAAGAGCACATATGTGCGTGACATCTACCTACAGATAGACGGTGGGTGCGACATGCGAGTCTGCGAGAGGACTCGGGAGAGTCGTGACTCGTGAGGGTGCGTGTGCGTGAGAGAGAGGGGGGCACGTATCAATGCAATGCATGTGTCCGTAAATCATTATCCAACAAACATTTGCCACAAGCCTTTTCCTGACGAACGCCGTAAGAACCGTTAGATCGGCATCCGACAGTGTCAGTTTTGCCATGTCATTTAACATAACAGCCACTCCTCCTACACACAAATCTTCCACGTGAGTGTTAGCAACTGTCGTATGCTCCCTCCGTTCTGAAATGCAGTGCATATAGCTTTATTGAAAATTCGAACCTCGCAAACTTTCGTGTACCAAATTGCACATGTAGAATACCATGTATATATCATTTCATTCATCTTCGAGAGGTAACTATAAAGATGGGTGAGGAGTCTACAAAGAAAGACCATCGTATCACCCAGCAATTTCAAGCATCCTTTAGTGTCGAGGAATATCATAGGAACTCTATATGATATGATTTTTATAAGATTTTTTCCTTTAGAGCCAATTGGTTCATAGGAATAGATTCATATACTCCACATTTCAAAGGAAATAAACATGATATCATTTCTATAGCTTTAGAGCCATTTGGTTCATATGAATGGATTACTATACTCCCTTAATTTCAAAGGAAAATAAACATTAGCGTATATTCAATAGAAAAGTTCCTATGATATGAACCAAATTACATCTCTTTTCTAATCCCTCCTCATAGGAATTGAGATACATGTCATCTATAGATTCAATAGAAAAGTTCCTATGATGTGAACCAAATGACATCTCTTTTCCAATACCTACTCATAGGAATTGAGATGCTCCATGTCATCTCTTTCCCTACAACTTCCGTGTATACATCTTCTATTCCTAAATAGATAGTACAACCCACTAGTAGCTTTTTTCCAAAACATGCAACTATGGCACAACAACTATATAGTGTGCCAATAACTTTGGAAGATGGTCGCTGGATGAAGCAAACCCGACAATGCAGAGATAGGCAAATCCGAGCACTACTGGCCGTTGGATATCATCAACATTCCACCAGATCTGCCACATGTTCAATTTAGAAGACTCCATGGTTGAACTTAAGCATAATGCACAAACCTCAAAACACAAGCACTTCTCCTTTGTTCTAGAATCTTCTGTATCATAATTGATTTTTTTTCTAAATGAATTGCCATTATTTCTTTTTTTACTTTATGATTTACAATGCACAACCCCATGAATCTTAACATTTTTATAAAACTAGTTGATTTTGAATGAGATGAACTATAAGAACTAAATGAACATCTACATCATGCATATAAGACTCAAAGCTTTACATGCTATAGTGTGTATTTATTCATAATTTGGTTTCGAAATCTCATGCGTTCAACACATGTGTACCTTACTAGTTTTGAGTAGAGTAGCAAATTTCACGCGGCCCCGGGTATATCAAAATGCAGGGCCCATGCATCATTGCCTTTCGGTCGAACCTACGTCCACAAATTTTTGTACGTACTATATCTCCGCTGGTCCCCGAACCCAAAATGCTGCCTCGTTCCCGTAAAACCAAGCGGCCCACACATATTTAAGGCGTCGACTCGAACCCGTTTACTACGACGTGGCCCCGCACGCCGTAGTACTCCTACAAACCCTACCGCCGCACTCATCAGCGGTTTTCTTCAAGAGGACGAGGGAGAAGCCGATTTGTAGTGGAGGCGCTTTCAAAAAAAGGATCTGTAGTGGAGACCCCTACCCTAGGGTGCCCTAGGTAGCTGCCCACGCATCTTTGTTTTCTCTTTTCTTTATGCTCTTGCGCCCTAGAGTGAAATGATGGTTTCTTCGTCCGTCCAGCTTAATGCGGTAAAGGTGGGGCTTTGTGATTTGGCCCCTCATCACTCATTTTCTACTACTGTGGTGCTACGACCGGGGTGCCTCCAATTCCAACCGCCACTCCGAACTGTAATTTGGTGCATCACACGTGGATTAAGACGGTGGATGAGCCACATGTCGGCCAAAGGGGTCCTGTTAAGTGTGTCGCCATTTCATGTGCGGACTGACCCTACTTGAGTTGCTATGCCAACACGACAGGAGCAGTCTACCACTTGGTTTTGCTCCTTGGTGAATCCCGACTATATTGATCTAGAAAGATACATGCTGAACTACCCTCTCCGTCTTGGTTTTTTTATTTTTAGGCGCCTTGGTTTATAGGGCCTGCACGTAGTTCTAGGTCATCCATTTGACTAACTAAATATGAGTTACTATGTCACAAAAAGTATATCATTGGATTCTTAAGCGGATGTAGTTGTATTTAAAAGTCGAGGGTGGGGCTTTTCCTGCACGGTAGACGGGGCAGTTCCGCCTAGTCAGTTCGACAAAGACGCGAGAAGACGAGGGAGTAGGCTGCTGCAAACGTAGGGCTGTGTGATTTGATAGCGAGTTACTGCTGGACAGGTGGGGCCTCGTGATTTGACTTGCCATTATCATTTTAACTGCGGTGCTACGACCGACGTGAGTCTCCCAATTCCTGACCACCTCCATATAGGTGCCTCTCCCAATGCTCCACCATGTGGTAGAGGCTGGCTCTTGCATGAGAGCCCACTTCTCCACTTTTTCCTTGCCTCTCTTTCCTCCACATATGCAAAAATGCCATGTAAAGCGCACTATTGTACTTACTTTTACTTGCTCCTACAGGTGCTTAACCTTGCCATATAGGCAGATGTGGCAAGTTAATCAAGAAGAGAGAGACTAGTTTGGTGACCCAAGGAAGAAACGGTGCTAAGCGCGTGTACCTAGGTGAAAAGAAAATTTTGAGTCTATAGCTAATTAAATGAAGCAAGCTTAGCAACACCATTTCATTGGAAGGGGTCACTCCTTGGCAAATGCAATAGATACTAGTACTCCCTGTGTCCCATAATATAAGAACGTTTTTGGCACTACACTAGTGTCAAAAACATTCTTATATTATGGGACGGAGGGAGTACGAAGAAAGAGATAGAGAGGAGTAAAAAGTACACTTATAGCCAACCTTATAGCCAACCTTGTTGTAGTATGAGTGACTAAGTGATGACTATGTATGACATGCCAACATCAGATAGCCTAACACACCGTGTTAAATCTCCAAGGGCGCGACTGCGCGAGCGACACGACGGTCGTGGTAGGCGCGACCATGATACGGGCTGCTGGCAGCCCTTGGATCTGAGATCAAACGGTCGCATGCTAATTTGCTGAAAATTTGCAGAATAACCCTCCAGGATAGGATATTCACCCATAGGCCTAGAATCACGCCATGAAACCGTTCGATCTCAGATCCAAGGTCTCTCGAAAGCCCGTATCATGGGAGAATGGAAAGCCACTACCCTGCCGTTCGCACGCTGGCAGTTCGCTCCTACTCGTCCCCGCACGTCTTTCAATACTACGGCGGTTCGCTCCTAGTCGTCCCGTCCATTCACATTACGGCAGTTCCACTAACCCTAACCCTCCTCCCAAATCCATGGCGTCCCAAATCTCCATGATCGGCGGTGAGTACAAGGTTAGAACCATCACGGGCGATGAGATCGACGTCATCTACACTCGTTCTTCCGCGACGGTGAAAGGATGCCTTTCTTGCTTCAGACGCATGTTCGAAAACTTAGATGATGAGTGGGTCGCTGGGCTAGATATTGAGTACACCACAATCCTGGGACCAGAGAAGGATCTAAAGGACGAAGAGAGGAAGAAGCCCGCCGTGATCCCGGTTTGCGTGCATGACTTATGCTTGGTCTACCACATATGCCATGCCGATGTTGAGTGCCAAGATTTTAAGGACTTCCTCCAGAGCAACCTAGTCAAATTCGTTACTGTAGACTTTGGCAACGACAAAGAAGTCCTGCGTCGGATAGGCCTCGTTGTAGGCAACACCTTCGACCTCCAGAAGAATCGGCTGGTGTCCTCTCGCCAGCCTTCAATGCTGACCCTGGCAGGAGCCATGGTTCATCCTTCGTACAGTAAACTGGAGAAACCTCCATACACGTTTCATCGTCATGCATGGCAGCGGAATGTACTAGATATAGACCACATCCACTATGCTGCAATGGATGGCTACCTTTGCTTCAATATCTACAAGGGTTGGATGAAGAGAAATAGCCAAGTGTGCGGTTCAAGCAAAGAAGTATCGGCCAAGAGGGAGAGGGACAAGGACGAAGTCGAGGACGTGGATGAGGACTCCGAGTAAGGTGGCAGTGTCATTGCTCATGGTGGTTCTAAACTTCTAATGCAGTGTCTACCAGATTAGTTGCATAGTTTAATTTCAGGTGTGATTAGTTTAATTTGAGGGGTGTGTTGTGCTGAGCCCCCAGCAGAACTATGTTATGTTTCTTCTCGTTACTTTAGCTCTTCAGTATGTACATACTACCAGTATTTCTTTAATAGAATTTAGCACCCCAATTAAGCTCTTACTAGCTTTTTTAATAGTACTATATGCATTATTTGGCGACGAGCGCTCTCTATATGTACCACCTTTTTTTTAAATTTCAATTTTTGCTCCATGGCGCAATCCATCGATAGTACTACTGTACAAAAGTATACATTTTTTAAAAGGCTAGAGTAATGTTCATCACATATATAGCTAGTTAAATTCTCAACCTAGAACGACGTGCATGCCATGTAGTAAACCGATATGGAGGAAGTATAGTAAAAATGAGGTGATTTTACTGAGCGATCGGCGGGGGAGCATGGCCTGTCATGCGGTCCCACGTGTCATGATGTACAAGGCGATGCGCGTGTCCCTCTTGAGGTAGAAGCAATACTACGTGGTTTGAGATGATGGCGAACCGAAGTGTGAAATAATGGTTGCTTCGTTCGTCTGGGAAGGTGCGGCATTGTGATTTGACGTCTCATTGCTCATTACACTACTGGGCCGCTACGAGTGGGGTGCGTCCCCCTGCTGTTCTGCATTGTTATTTGGTGCTTGACACGTCGACCCGGTTGCTATATGTCCCACATGTCGGCGACAGGAAGTACAGAATTCATGAAAGGGAGTGTCGACGGAGGAGTATACTACAGAATTCATGAAAGGGAGCGACTTAGTTTTGGAAAAATCTGTTTTTACGGAGTACGTACCCACTAGGGTTTATAGGGCTCATCTAAAAAACATTCATTTTTCCGTTTGATAAGTCTCAATTCTACTATACTAGTAGTAGTACCATTACATGTTGGATTTCGAGGTGCGATCACCCGACGCAAGTAGTGTCAAGAGGAAACTAACCAATGCATGTACAAGTTCATGGAAATTTAGTGGTCATTCATGCATTCGTTCTAATTAATGCCTCGATAAACATAACTTCTTGAGAAAAACGAGCGTACTAATTACTTGTGCAAACTACGAAATTAATTCGACCACTCACTGTCTACCTTGGTTGGAGAGATTTTGAAATTGAGCCATAAACTGGAAAGGAGGGAGTAGTAACTTTTGTCTCGATTACTATTTGTGGCCTTGTATAGATGCAAAATGTATTTTTTTATAGTGGCCTTGTATAAGTAAATGGAGGGAGTACTAACCAAAGTACGTAGTAGGGACGAGGAGTAAACGGAGGGTGTAGTAAAATTTTCTCCTCGTGCTGTGAGCCACCGCGCGCATGGGCGAGGGAGCGGGCGTAAAGGCGTACAGTAGTAGTAGTACTACTACTACTCGTAAGTAAGCTTCACCTCATCCTGCGAGCCACCACGCCCGTGGGCGGGGGAGACGGTGTACTAAGCAAGCTTCTCATCGTTCTGTGTGTTGATGGGACACATCAAAAGTACTCCAGTGTATAGAGCCTTGCCTCTAAGGTAGGCCCCACATGGTTTGCCTCTTTTTTTTAACTTAACATAACGCGTCAAGTCACAATTTGTTTGTTCACCCGTGGTAGACAATCCTCCCTCCACCAAGTGGACAATCAGTACACGTGGCAAATTACCACGTGGGCTGCCTTTTTCGTATAGAAATGAGCTCCACCGTGTACCCGCGCGGGTGTGGTTGGGAAAGAGACGGGAGTACGTCCGCCGTGCGTGCACCTCTTCTCTTCGTGCACGTCCCCCACCTACGCGGGTGTGTGTGAGAGAGATACAAACCTATACATAATGCGCCATCCATCCCCATGCCTCCGCCCAGTCCGACCACCAGTCGCCACCACGCCCCACTCCTCCTCACCTTATCTCTCATCTTTCTCCCTCCATTTTTATATACAAGGGGCCACTATCAAAATTACAATTTGCAGATATACAAGGCCACTAACACTAATCGATGCAATATTAATGGTGTTTGCCTCGTGGTACTAGCAAAGGAGGACATTAATTATCCCTTGCATGCATGCGGGAGTTTGTAAAAAAATGCATCTTGATGTTCCGTGCAATGCAGGGCATCTTGCTAGTCCATGAAAACAACACATGGCAAAATTCCACGGCGAACGAGGGATTTGAATCTGTTGGGAGGGGCTGTTTGGATCTTGCCCCGGGTAGCCAAAATATTGGCGACCCTTTTGTCCACCGGTGCCTTTTCCACCGATGAACGAGGAATGGCTCGGGTGCTCATGCTGTCATGCATCCTCCAGCGCGCACGTTGGAGATGAGCTCGCACGAGCTGTGTTTTTTTGTCCCACAACGCCGCCCGAGCCGCCCGCAGACCGACCGGCGACCCGCAAATTACGCCATCCAACCGTAGCCGCACACATTATGATAGCAACTCAACCAACCGAACGAAATTCACGCAAACACGTAGACAAACTGATATTTCATATAAACAACGACGGAAATCATATAAAATACCGGATTTTCATACAAACATAATGGATTTCATTACATTCAAATGAACTACGTGGTGCTAGTTCTGGACAACACAGGTATATAATACCTGGCCTAAATGGTCGCCCGCCGATCGATTTGTGTTCCTCTTGTCCAGCAGCATGATCACCGGACTGCCGGGAGCCCCGGAGGTATATGCTTCAGCGCAAAGGACGGCTCGCTTCCCCACTGCCCAACTGATATCATTGGTTGGTGCCGAAGATGATGGTGGTCGGCACCGGTTCGAGTTCATCACCGACCACTACTTCGCCATGGCCGGCACCGGCTCGAGTTCATCCTAACATTCCCCTCTTTCGTGGAGCCCATGCAGGGTCAACGAAGGTCCTCGCAACAAAAGGATCCGGCAAGACACCTGTTGTGTACGCCGGCGTCGCCTCCGCGGTGGCCTTCATGGGACCCAAGCGGCGGCGTCCTCCCGTGTTCTACTTCTCCTCGATGATGGCGGCGGACGCGGAGGCGCTGGCCACCGACTCGTCGCTCTCCGCGCACCCGACTTCTGTCGCTGCTTGCATGGCGCGGCCGCCGGCATGGGAGTCTCGGCCACAGAAACGGGAGATGTGGTATGAGGCGGCAGCGTGGACGGCAACAACGATGCCCGTGCGCCGCTCCTCGTCGAGCTTGCCTGGAGCGGCGAGTTGCTGAACCGCGCGCCGGCTTGGGGCGGCATCTGGCTCCATCGGGCGAGGGGAGGGAGGTGGATCAGTGAGCTGCATAGCTCGTATCCGGCGGGCTACCCAGCTGGCTTGGATGCGGAATAACTACTCTTCGTAAGCCATTGTAAGAGTGGACAAAATGGTAGAGGAGATAGGGGAGCGGCGGAGGTGTGCGATTCTTGGCCGGCGTTTGGCCTCGTTTAAATAGGAGATTAAATAGACGGCGGGCGGGAGGAGCATGGCCGGTGTTGCGTTTAACGCCGGCCCGGTCATGAACGGACGTGTGTCCAGAGTGGGTTTCTCGGCTTCCACACAGGCGGGTTTCATGGAGGCGTTTGAATGCGGCACGGAGGCGTGTTCAGCCGGGCGTGCCGCGAGTGGCTCCCTCGACTCTGACCTAGGACACCGTGCCATTCTTCCACTGACGTGTGGGCTCTTTGGGTGCATGGCCTGCATGTCAGTGACCCAACGCAGGCAGCGCACAGCAGAGGAACCTTTGGTGGGCCAGGGCGGTCAGAAGCGGGCATTTCATAAACCGATGATTGTTCATTGAGTGTGACGTCATCTTTTTCATGTAGATAAGCCTACTATGTTGATAGCCCGTTCGATACGTTATGATTCATAAACACCACGGCAAACATCAATGTTCTGCTTATCAAAAATAAGATTGATTAATACCCGTAACAATCCATGTCCTTAACAAAGGGTACATGCACGTATAGGTTGAGCGTGTGTCTTGCATCGTGTGCTGTGTGCATGCAGGCGTGCGAGTGTTGCGTGCGTGCAAGGGTACGTTTCTGTGTAGCATGCATGGGTGCGTACGTGCGTGTGTTCGTGAGTGCATCTGTACGTGTCAGTGTTGCACGCCAGCATGTGTGCGTGTGTACGTGTCAGTGTTGCACGCCTACATGCATGCGTGTCTTGCGTGCGTGCATGTGTACGTGCGGGGTGAGGCTACATGTCAGTCGACTGACTTTTTCATCTCTGGTCATTAGATTTTCCAGCCGTTGGATACGGAATCAAGGGCCTCCAGTTTATCATCAAACTCCACCCCCCTGAGCCGCCAGCCACCACCGGCCGAACCGCCAGCCCCCGCCGCCCGCGGCCGGCCCGCCCTCCCCGAAACCACTCCCCACCGCCGGTCCGCCACCGCACC